>NC_054479.1:15051563-15372300 GCF_017639515.1 Carcharodon carcharias | reverse complement strand
CCCACTCCCACACCCACTCCCGCACCCACTCCCACACCCACTCCAACACCCACTCCCACACCAACTCCAACACCCACTCCCACAGCCACTCCCGCACCCACTCCCACACCCACTCCAACACCCACTCCCGCACCCACTCCCACACCCACTCCAACACCCACTCCCACACCAACTCCAACACCCACTCCCACAGCCACTCCCACACCCACTCCCACACCCACTCCCACACCCACTCCCACACCCACTCCCACACCCACTCCCACACCCACTCCCACACCCACTCACACACCCACTCCCACACCCACTCACACACCCACTCCCACACCCACTCCCACACCCACTCCAACACCCACTCCCACACCCACTCCCACACCCACTCCCACACCCACTCAAACACCCACACCCGCACCCACTCCCACACCCACTCCCACACCCACTCCCACACCCACTCCCGCACCCACTGCCAAACCCACTCCCACACCCACTCCCACACCCACTCCCACACCCACTCCAACACCCACTCCCACACCCACTCCCACACCCACTCCAACACCCACTCCCGCACCCACTCCCACACCCACTCCATCACCCACTCCCACACCCACTCCCACACCCACTCCCACACCCACTCCCACACCCACTCCCACACCCACTCCAACACCCACTCCCAAACCCACTCCCTCACCCACTCCCACACCCACACCCACTCCCACACCCACTCCAACACCCACTCCAACACCCACTCCCACACCCACTCCCACACCCACTCCCACACCCACTCCAACACCCACTCCCACACCCACTCCCAAACCCACTCCCACACCCTCTCCAACACCCACTCCCACACCCACTCCCACACCCACTCCCACACCCACTCCCACACCCACTCCCACACCCACTCCCACACCCACTCCCACACCCACTCCCACACCCACTCCCGCACCCACTCCCGCACCCACTCCCACACCCACTGCAACACCCACTCCCGCACCCACTCCAACACCCACTCACACACCCACTCCCACACCCACTCCCACACCCACTCCCACACCCACTCCCACACCCACTCCCACACCCACTCCCGCACCCACTCCCACACCCACTCCCACACCCACTCCCGCCCCCACTCCCACACCCAGTCCAACACCCACTCCCACACCCACTCCCACACCCACTCCCACACCCACTCCAACACCCACTCCAACACCCACTCCCACACCCACTCCCACACCCACTCCCACACCCACTCCAACACCCACTCCCACACCCACTCCCACACCCACTCCCGCCCCCACTCCCACACCCAGTCCAACACCCACTCCCACACCCACTCCCACACCCACTCCCACACCCACTCCAACACCCACTCCAACACCCACTCCAACACCCACTCCCACACCCACTCCAACACCCACTCCAACACCCACTCCCACACCCACTCCCACACCCACTCCCACACCCACTCCCACACCCACTCCCACACCCACTCCCACACCCACTCCAACACCCACTCCCACACCCACTCCCACACCCACTCCCACACCCACTCCCACACCCACTCCAACACCCACTCCCACACCCACTCCCACACCCAGTCCAACAGCCACTCCCACACCCACTCCAACACCCACTCCCACACCCACTCCCACACCCACTCCTACACCCACTCCCACACCCACTCCCGCACCCACTCCCACACCCACTCCAACACCCACTCCCACACCCACTCCCGCACCCACTCCCACACCCACTCCCACACCCACTCCCACACCCACTCCCACACCCACTTCCACATCCACTCACACACCCACTCCCACACCCACTCCCACACCCACTCCCACACCCACTCCCGCATCCACTCCCACACCCACTCCAACACCCACTCCCACACCCACTCCCACACCCACTCCCACACCCACTCCCGCACCCACTCCCACACCCACTCCCACACCCACTCCCGCACCCACTCCAACACCCACTCCCACACCCACTCCCACACCCACTCCCACACCCACTCCCACACCCAGTCCAACACCCACTCCCACACCCACTCCAACACCCACTCCCACACCCACTCCAACACCCACTCCCACACCCATTCCCGCACCCACTCCCACACCCACTCCCGCACCCACTCCTGCATCCACTCCCGCACCCACTCCCGCACCCACTCCCACACCCACTCCCTCACCCACTCCCGCACCCACTCCCGCACCCACTCCCACACCCACTCCAACACCCACTCCCACACACACTCCCGGACCCACTCCCGCACCCACTCCCTCACCCACTCCCACACCCACTCACACACCCACTCCCACACCCACTCCCACACCCACTCCCGCACCCACTCCAACACCCACTCCCACACCCACTCCCACACCCACTCCCACACCCACTCCAACACCCACTCCCACACCCACTCCAACACCCACTCCAACACCCACTCCCACACCCACTCCCACACCCACTCCCACACCCACTCCAACACCCACTCCCACACCCACTCCCACACCCACTCCCGGACCCACTCCCACACCGACTCCCAAACCCACTCCCACACCCACTCCCACACCCACTCCCGCCCCCACTCCCACACCCAGTCCAACACCCACTCCCACACCCACTCCCGCACCCACTCCCACACCCACTCCCGCACCCACTCCAACACCCACTCCAACACCCACTCCCACACCCACTCCAACACCCACTCCAACACCCACTCCCACACCCACTCCAACACCCACTCCCACACCCACTCCCGCACCCACTCCAACACCCACTCCCACACCCACTCCCACACCCACTCCCACACCCACTCCCACACCCACTCCCACACCCACTCCAACACCCACTCCAACACCCACTCCCACACCCACTCCAACACCCACTCCCACACCCACTCCAACACCCACTCCAACACCCACTCCCACACCCACTCCAACACCCACTCCAACACCCACTCCCACACCCACTCCAACACCCACTCCCTCACCCACTCCATACCCACTCCCGCACCCACTCCAACACCCACTCCCACACCCACTCCCACACCCACTCCCACACCCACTCCCACACCCACTCCCACACCCACTCCCACACCCACTCCCGCGCCCACTCCCGCACCCACTCCCGCGCCCACTCCCGCACCCACTCCCACTCCCAAACCCACTCCCACACCCACTCCCACACCCACTCCCACACCCACTCCAACACCCACTCCAACACCCACTCCCAAACCCACTCCCTCACCCAGTCCCACACCCACTCCCACACCCACTCCCGCACCCACTCCCACACCCACTCCAACACCCACTCCCACACCCACTCCCACACCCACTCCCACACCCACTCCCACACCCACTCCCACACCCACTCCCACACCCACTCCCACACCCACTCCCACACCCACTCCAACACCCACTCCCACACCCACTCCCACACCCACTCCCGCACCCACTCCCACACCCACTCCCACACCCACTCCAGCACCCACTCCCACACCCACTCCCACACCCATTCCCGGACCCACTCCCGCACCCACTCCCGCACCCACTCCCGCACCCACTCCCACTCCCACTCCCACACCCACTCCCACACTCACTCCAACACCCACTCCCACACCCATTCCCACACACACTCCCACACCCACTCCCACACTCACTCCAACACCCACTCCCACACCCATTCCCACACACACTCCCACACCCACTCCAACACCCACTCCCACACCCACTCCCGCACCCACTTCCACACCCACTGCAACACCCACACCCACTCCCACACCCACTCCAACACCCACTCCCGCACCCACTCCTACACCCACTCCAACACCCACTCCCACACCCACTCACACACCCACTCCCACACCCACTCTCACACCCACTCCCACACCCACTCCCGCATCCACTCCCACACCCACACCCACACCCACTCCAACACCCACTCCCACACCCACTCCCACACCCACTCCCGCATCCACTCCCACACCCACTCCAACACCCACTCCCAGACCCACTCCAACACCCACTCCCACACCCACTCCCACACCCACTCCAACACCCACCAACACCCACTCCCACACCCACTCCCACACCCACTCCCACACCCAATCCCACACCCACTCCCACACCCACTCCCGCACCCACTCCCGCACCCACTCCCACACCCACTGCAACACCCACTCCCACACCCACTCCCACACCCACTCCAACACCCACTCCCACACCCACTCCAACACCCACTCCCACACCCACTCCCACACCCACTCCCACACCCACTCCCACACCCACTCCCACACCCACTCCCACACCCACTCCACACCCACTCCACACCCACTCCAACACCCACTCCCGCACCCACTCCCACACCCACTCACACACCCACTCCCACACCCACTCCCACACCCACTCCCAAACCCACTCCCACACCCACTCCCACACCCACTCCCACACCCACTCCAACACCCACTCCCACACCCACTCCCGCGCCCACTCCCACACCCACTCCCACACCCACACCCACTCCCACATCCACTCCAACACCCACTCCCACACCCACTCCCACACCCACTCCCACACCCACTCCCACACCCACTCCCACACCCACTCCCACACCCACTCCCACACCCACTCCCACACCCACTCCCACACCCACTCCAACACCCACTCCCACACCCACTCCCACACCCACTCCCACACCCACTCCCACACCCACTCCCACACCCACTCCCGCACCCACTCCCACACCCACTCCCACACCCACTCCCACACCCACTCCCACACCCACTCACACACCCACTCCCACACCCACTCCCGCACCCACTCCCACACCCACTCCCACACCCACTCCCACACCCACTCCCACACCCACTCCCACACCCACTCACACACCCACTCCAACACCCACTCCCACACCCACTCCCACACCCACTCCCACACCCACTCCAACACCCACTCCCACACCCACTCCAACACCCACTCCCACACCCACTCCAACACCCACTCCCACACCCACTCCCACACCCATTCCCACACCCACTCCCACACCCACTCCCACACCCACTCCAACACCCACTCCCACACCCACTCCCACACCCACTCCCACACCCACTCCCGCCCCCACTCCCGCCCCCACTCCCACACCCACTCCAACACCCACTCCCGCACTCACTCCAACACCCACTCCCACACCCACTCCCGCACCCACTCCCGCAGCCACTCCCACACCCACTCACACACCCACTCCCACACCCACTCCAACACCCACTCCCACACCCACTCCAACACCCACTCCCACATCCACTCCCACACCCACTCCCACACCCACTCCCACACCCACTCCCTCACCCACTCCCACACCCACTCACACACCCACTCCCACACCCACTCCCACACCCACTCCCACACCCACTCCCTCACCCACTCCCACACCCACTCCAACACCCACTCCAACACCCACTCCCACACCCACTCCCACACCCACTCCCTCACCCACTCCCACACCCACTCACACACCCACTCCCACACCCACTCCCACACCCACTCCCGCACCCACTCCAACACCCACTCCAACTCCCACTCCCACACCCACTCCCACACCCACTCACACACCCACTCCCACACCCACTCCCGCACCCACTCCAACACCCACTCCCACACCCACTCCCACACCCACTCCCACACCCACTCCAGCACCCACTCCCACACCCACTCCCACACCCACTCCCACACCCACTCCCACACCCACTCCCACACCCACTCCCGCACCCACTCCAACACCCACTCCAACTCCCACTCCCACACCCACTCCCACACCCACTCCCACACCCACTCCAACTCCCACTCCCACACCCACTCCCACACCCACTCCAACACCCACTCCCACACCCACTCCCACACAACCCCCCCAACGGGGAGAAAATGCTCCCCCTTAAATCTGTGTCCCCCAGTCCTTGTGCCATCAGCTAATGAGGACAGATTTTCTTTGTCTATCTTATCTCCACCTGTAATAGTCTTGTACACCTCTCCCCTCAGATGTTTTTGCTTCAAGGAGAACAATCCCAGCTTCTGCAATCTAATCTTGTTGCTAAATTCCATCACCCCTGGAACCATTCTGCTTAATCTCCTCTGTACCCTCTTGGGGACCTTCACATCCTTCCTAAAGTGTGGTGACCAGAACTGGACACAATACTCTAGTTGTGGCCTAACCAGAGCTTTATAAATGTTCAGCATATCTTCCCTGCTTTTTTTCTCGATGCCTCTACTCATGAAGGCAAAGAGCCCAAATGCTTTTCTAATCACACTCTCAATAAGCTTTGCTACCTTCAAAGATCGGTGCACAGACAGGAGCTCACAGAGGCTCTGTGTTCCAAGGGAGTTTAATATATTTCCTTCCGTCTTGCCAGTGAGAAGCAGGCGGAGTGAGGACATGGCTTCACGAGGACTGTTGGCTCTCCCATGGGTGCCATTGACGACACGCGTGTCGCTTTGCAGGTGCCACATGTAAATTCGGGGACGTACAACAGCTGAAAGGGAGCCCATTTTCTCTCCAAGTCCAGCTGGTGTGTGACCATACTTAGTGCAGGTCAAAGTTCAGAATTCCGGCAGCATTCCTGACACCTTCGTTCTGCAGCCGCCTGCTGTACCAGCTGCATTTACAAACCAAAGGGTGACTACTGGGCAGCAAGAGTTATGTCTGCTGAACATATGTTTCATGATTCTGGTGCACCAGCCACGCACATGTGAGCAACATGCTTACAACTGCAGCCCACTCGTGTCGAGTGTGTCATCACGTGCAGCTCCTGTCTCTAAGTTATCCCCTAAAGTACACACAGTGTCAGTATCTGAACTGCTGGCTGCACCAGCAGGACCTGCCTGTCCCCCTCTACTTAGGTGCTACTGTCTTCAGATATGAGCCACCTTGCCCTACAAGAGAGAGGGAAGTGTTTCAGTGAGTGTGGTGCTCTGTCTGGGCAATGTGGCTGCCATGGTTGAATTGAGTGTGCAAGCTGCACGATGCGAGTGTAAGGATTGCAGCAGTGCTACACGTGTGAGAGTAACATGAAGCTGAACGTTCAGTAAGAGTTGGGATTAATCAAGAATGTTGTAGATGAGCAGTGGGGGTGTGATGAATTGAGCAGCCTCTGAGGCTAGTGGTTCAGTTGCTAGGTAATGGCATTTGGAGATTCATGTGCTGATCTTAACTACTGGTGTGAGGTCATTGAACTTCTTCCTGTACTGCGTCCGAGTGCTTGGAGCTAGACTGCTGGCATTGTCAGCAATGGCTACCTGCTTTCACTGCCTTCGCAAAATCTGTCCAGAGGGCCTCCTGACCTTCTGTGGACAGAGGACATCTCTCCTCCTCTCCAGCTCTTGCAAGAAACCTCTGGTGCAGCATCTGAGAACCGTGGAGTGTGTTTCTCTCCTGTTACTCCTTTATTCCTTTTCCTGCAAGCCAGACTATACCCCAGCCACTTCCAGCATCTGCTCCAGCCAGAATGTGCCTCTCCTTTAAGAGGTTATAATCAGGTGAGGAACAATCAAATGGCTCTCCTCTTATCCCTCTCCTCGTTTGACTGTGACAAGGTTTTCATGAAAAGGTTATACTTGCCAATTCAGTGGGTTTTACTGTTGATGAGCTGTGATCATAAAATATACAATCAAGCAGGTTTTCCTGATTTTAACAAAGAGGTTAGCTTTAACCCAGTGTAAATCAGTAACAAAATACGCTCCAACTTTCACTCACACACACACCCACTCACACACACACTCACTCTATCTCTCCCTAACACACACACACACACACTCTCTCTCTGCCATTCAGACACACATTCCCACTCTCACACACACACACACACACACACACACACACACACACACACACTCTATCTCACACACACACACTCTATCTCACACACACACTTTCTCTCACACACACACACTCTATCTCACACACACATCTCTCACACACACACACTCTCACACACACACACACTCTCACTCACACACATACACACTCTCTTTCTCTCTCACACACACACAAACACACACACACACATACATTCAGACACACACACTGTCAATCACACACACTTTCTTGCTCACACACACACTAGATCTCACTCAATCATACACACACTCATTCTCACACACACTCTATCTCACTCACACACACACACACTCTCACCCACACACTCTCTCTCACACACACACTCTCCCTAACTCTCTCTCTCACACACACACCCTCTCTCACTCTCTCTCACACACACACACACACACACACACTCTTACTCTCTCACTCACACACACACTCTCTTACTCTCTCATTCACACACACACACACTCTCTTACTCTCTCACTCACACACACACACAAACACACACATACATTCAGACGCACACACACTCTCACTCACACACACTTGCTCGCTCACACACACACTCTATCTCACTCACTCATACACACCCTCATTCTCACACACACTCTATCTCACTCACACACACACACTCTATCTCACACATACACACTCTCCCTAACTCTCTCTCTCTCACACACACCCTCTCTCACTCTCTCTCTCACACACACACACACACACACACTCTCTTACTCTCTCACTCACACACACACAAACACTCTCTCACTCACATACACACTCAGACACACACACTCTATCTCACTCACACACACACTCTGTCTCCCACACACACACACTGTCGTACACACACCCTCTCCCTTACTCTAACTCACACACACACAAACACTCTCACTCATACACAAACTCACACGCACACATACACTCAGGCACACACATACTCTCTCACTCACACACACTCACACACACGCACACACAAACACTCTCTCATTCTTACACACACACTCTATCTCACACACACACACACTCACTCACACACACACGCACACACACTCACTCGCTCTCACACACACACTCAGACTCACACTCTCGCTCTCACATACACACTGTCTCACACACACACAAACACTCTCCCACTCACACACGCACACTCTGACACACATACGCACACACACACACACACACATACATGTTCTCTCACTCTCACACACACTCTCTCTCACACACACACTCTCACACACACTCTCTCCCTAACTCTCTCTCTCACACACACCCACTCTCACTCTCTCAGACACACACACACTCTCTTACTCTCTCACTCACACACACACTCTCTTACTCTCTCACTCACACACACACACAAACACACACACACATACATTCAGATGCACACACTCTCACTCACACACACTTGCTCACACACACACTCTATCTCACTCACTCATACACACACTCATTCTCACACACAATCTATCTCACTCACACACACACTCTTTCTCACACACACACACTCTCACTCACACACACAAACACACACACACTCTCTCTTACACACATACACTCTCGCTCTCATTCTCTCATACACACACACACTCACACATGCACACACACACATGCACTTTCTCACTCACACACACACTCTCTCTCTCACACACACACATTCTCACTCACACATGCACACACACACACAAAGGCCATTCTATCACTCACACACACACTCTCTCTCACTCTCTCACACATACATACACACTCACATTCACGCTCATGCTCACACTCAGTCACACACACACACTCAGTCACACACACACACGCACACTCAGTCTCACTCACACACTCAGTCACACACACACACACACTCAGACACACACTCAGTCACACACACACACACACACACACATGCACACGCACGCTCTCTCTTTCACTTACATGCACATGCACACACTCACACTCGTTAGGACAGATGATTTATCTGTACTTCTGGGGACAGTATTGTGGAGTTGAGTTCCTTTAGGAAGTCTTTTCTGCAGCACCTGGGTAGGCACATGTTAGGTTGGTAGAAAGAGAGGAAGGAGGGACCCCACCCAGGTCTCCTCTCATCAGTGTCTCAGCGACTTTTCCTCTTAACGAGAAAGTAGAAGCTTAAACATGTATAGGGTGGGCCTGTCACATGACCATCACCCAATGATTCAAACGTGGTTGTTACTTGTGTATTTCTCCTTGTAACTTAATCAGTTTAGGAATCCCCCCACCAATCCCTTCTCCCCTCTCAGCCAGGGTCCCATTGTCCAAGCAATTAGGTTAAATGGTTGGCCTCCACCAGTTGAATACCCCAGGTGATTGAGTTGATGCCTTAAAAATGGGCCCTTGGTCATTGTCCTTGCTAGGTCTTTGCAGACAGATCGGGAGCATAGAGCCGGGGACAATTCCTGGTTCCCAACCCAGGAAAAAGGTGCCCTGGAAGTTGCAATTTTCAGCCTGAGGGGGGTATGGGTGAAAATGGGAGTTTTGACAGGCAAACGCAGAAAGAGCTTAGAGGCGACCAGCTATGGAGGCAGGATGGGTGGAAGGCCTCTCTTGGTGCTTTGGCATTTTGTCAAAGATATCAAAAAATGACACGCCACCCCTCACCCCCCACATACTCTTCATGCCTCAACCATGCCAACGCATGCCACCTCTTGTTGCCCATCCACCCCCATGGCCCCTTATACCATCCATGCCAAACTATTCCCCTCTACCTACCCCATGGCCCTTTATAGCTATAGGCCAACTTAGTGCCAACTCATGCACTCACCACCATCCTTTGGCCTTAAAACTACCATGCTGGCTCATTCAGTACCCACCATGGCCATACCTCAGAATTCATACTGAGAATAAACAAAATTCTTAAGTGTCTCTTGATGAATTCACTATTTCAAATAAAAACTACTCTCATTGATAAACCCCATTCACTGCATTTAACTTCCATTAATCCCTTATGAAAACAAGTATTTGTAGTTATAGTATCACTTCAAAGAGTTTATAACCACTTGAAGCTGTCAGTCAAACTGTGTGAACTGAGGGGCACCCCATTGTGATAATGATAGGTTATGAAATCAGTCATTCAGCACTGATTCTGTAATGATTGTTCTCAGGCTTATTTAACAGACAGAATGAAATAGC
Organism: Carcharodon carcharias; assembly: GCF_017639515.1. NCBI lineage: Eukaryota > Metazoa > Chordata > Chondrichthyes > Lamniformes > Lamnidae > Carcharodon > Carcharodon carcharias. Next base: position 15,361,269 of record NC_054479.1, on the reverse strand, counting down.
AAACACTGTTTGTTTTAATACTACAGGCAGTTTTTTTCTGATATTTAAAGGGCAGGACATTTAAATGCATTAACAGCTTGACATCTTTCTTAACAGTTATGTTGACAATTCTCTTGACAGTTCTCTTGACAGCTCTTTTGAGGGTCCTTTTGAGAGTTCTTTTGACAATTCCCTTGACAGTTTCAATGAGCTTGATTGTTCCAGTATGTTTATGCACTTTTTACACATATTCATGTCTAATTTTAACAATCCCATAGGGCATCTGACTTCTTACAAAGGTATCCTAGGACCATATCCAAAAAGGTACCTAACCTCTCCAAAAGGGTGCCCTACCTCTCCAAAGATCTCTGGCATTTTCAGATCTTCTCCTATCAGATCTAAAGGGCACAGATCATGTTTTGGACATCCCACTAGCCAAAATCAGATCTGGTTGAAGCAGCTGCACTTTTCAATATTCGGGGTTGAGACTTCTGGATCCAGGCCTCTGCCACCATTTTCGCTAAGACAGAGCGCCCCTCTGCCCATGTGAAAATTCTGGCCTGTGTCTCCATCTCAATTGATTGGAGCGTGGAAGGTACAGCAGTGCAAATTGGGTAGCCATCTTTGGCTGCAAGCTCAAGCCACACTTTAGACCCTGTTTTAAAGAGTTCAATTCAGGTTTCCAGCCGGTGGATTAAAAATCATTATTTGACATAAAATATGCTTTCGTGTCAGGGTGCGGACTAGCTTTAAGCAGTGCTAGTCTTGCACAATCTTTGGCCCCTTGCTAAGGTACGCAGCCAACTCAACAGCTTATTTAGCACTGGGATATAATCATTTAACTGTACAGGAAGGAGGAAGTTTGCATACAGGCTGCAATAGGCCAGGGTTAATCGCGCTATAATCCATGTACCCATTTTGACGCTCAGAGGCAAGTTTGGTGGTGTTTCCAAAACGAAGGAATTTACATAGAAAAACTCCTCTAGGCATGGGCAGTTTCTACAGCACTGAAGACTGCCTGAAGCATTCTAAACCCAGCTTCAGTTATGGCCCTGGCCCCTTGAACCACACAACACGAGTAAGTAATTTAATGGGCGTTCAGTCCTTTAACATTCAAATCTCATTGGCAGACATGCTACGTGATTGGTTTTTAATGGGACAACTGGGCCAGGACAAGGTTCTGAAAAGACGTTAATGAATATTAATGGGAGATCCCCTGGACAGGAAGGAGGGATGCTGGAGTGGACATGGGTGGAAGGAGGACTTTGGGGAAGTCATAGGTGATGGTGGCATTAGCAAAGCCTGGGTCCCTTCTGGACATCTTTTTTTCCCTATTAACTGTAGCACAGTAATTAAATCTGATCTCATTAGTTTTCATTCCTCAGGCTCTGCCCACTTTATTTTATTAATGATTTATACTCCATTCAGTTCCAAACCCTGCTGTATATAATTCAATACTCTGTAGCCTCCTGAGTGCTTGGGAACAGGTTATTTCAGGATTTCGGAATTTTCTGGATTATGGAGTGATGTTACAATACCTAACCACAAGGTGTGTGAACTAGAAAACACCACAGATGTAAACATTTACCTGAAACAATAAAACAGCGATAAAACATTTTAAAGCAGTAATTAAAAATTGTTTTACTTATCCAAATACTGTATCTTTCATGCTTCCACTCCCAAAGTACTGTACCAAAATGATGCCGATGATGCTGAGGGAATACTTGTGTCTGCTCAAAACATTTCCGGACAACTGGCGTTTCCAGACAATAGGTTTCCGGACTTGAGAGGTTACAGCGTATATCATTCTGAAAAGTGAAAGCTTTCCCCTGTTTCTCATGACTGACAACAGTGTACTTGCTTGGCTTGAATAGTTGTCTTGTCCCTGGACGACGAGGCTGAGTGTTCGAGTCTCCAGGCCAGGAGTTTAAGTTCGTAGAGTGGGATTTTCATGCGCTTCCCGCCGCTAGGATCCAATGGCTGGGCCCGCTGGACCCCTCATGGGAGGGCCGGAAAATCCCAGCCATTGTCTAAATTGACAGGATGAGGTTGAGAGACATTGGACTGTTAGGAGGTGCTGTCCTTTGATTGCGATGTTAAACCAAGATCCTGTCAGGTGGATCTTGAAGAGTCTATTTGAAAAGGGCATTGAGTTCTGACCAACAGTCAATGCCCTGTCCACTGTGCATCTCTCAGCCAACACCACCAAATAAAAAATACGCTTTAATCCCTTTAACTGTGACATTGAGGGACCTAACATCTGTTAAGCATCATTTTTTAAATTAGTTACCAATGTGGGGGGGGGGGAGGTGGGGGGGCAGGGTTGGGGTTGGGGTTGGGGTTGGGGGGTGGGGTTGGGGTTGGGGGGGTGGGTTTGGGGTTGGGGGCGGGTTTGGGGTTGGGGGTGGCGGGGTTGGGGTTGGGGGGTGGGGTTGGGGTTGGGGGGGGCGGGGTTGGGGTTGGGGTTGGGGGGGTTGGGGTTGGGGTTGGGGGGGCGGGGTTGGGGTTGGGGGGGCGGGGTTGGGGTTGGGGGGTGCGGGGTTGGGGTTGGGGGGGCGGGGTTGGGGTTGGGGGCGGGGGCGGGGTTGGGGTTGGGGGGGCGGGGTTGGGGTTGGGGGGGCGGTGTTGGGGTTGGGGTTGGGGCTGGGGGCGGGGTTGGGGTTGGGGGGGGGGCGTGGTTGGGGTTGGGGGGGCGGGGTTGGGGTTGGGGGGGCGGGGTTGGGGTTGGGGTTGGGGGCGGGGTTGGGGTTGGGGGGCGGGGTTGGGGTTGGGGTTGGGGGGGTTGGGGTTGGGGGGGCGGGGTTGGGGTTGGGGGTGCGGGGTTGGGGTTGGGGTTGGGGGGGCGGGGTTGGGGTTGGGGTTGGGGGTGGGGTTGGGGTGGCGGGGTTGGGGTTGGGGGGGTGGTGTTGGGGTGGGGGGGGGTGTTGGGGTTGGGGTTGGGGGTGGGGTTGGGGTTGGGGGGGCGGGGTTGGGGTTGGGGGCGGGGGTGGGTTTGGGGGGGCGGGGTTGGGGTTGGGGGTGCGGGGTTGGGGTTGGGGTTGGGGGCGGGGTTGGGGTTGGGGGGGCGGGGTTGGGGTTGGGGTTGGGGGGGGGTTGGGGTTGGGGGGGCGGGGTTGGGGTTGGGGGTGCGGGGTTGGGGTTGGGGTTGGGGGGGCGGGGTTGGGGTTGGGGTTGGGGGGGCGGGGTTGGGGTTGGGGTTGGGGGCGGGGTTGGGTTTGGGGGGGCGGGGTTGGGGTTGGGGGTGCGGGGTTGGGGTTGGGGTTGGGGGCGGGGTTGGGGTTGGGGGGGCGGGGTTGGGGTTGGGGGGGCGGTGTTGGGGTGGGGGGGGGGGTGTTGGGGTTGGGTGGGGGCTGGTGCAGGGCATTCAAGGTTCTTTAGAGGCACCAGGAGAAGGTGATAGCTTTTTTTAAAATGAAATTTCCCGTGGAGCTAAGAGGGGCTCACCCCCATCCACATTCTATGCTCCAAACCCCCCAGAGTGTGTACCTGCCTGTGTGTCTGTGTCCGTGTCTGTGCGTGTGTGTGTGTGTATACGTGTGTATGTACGTGTGTGTGTGCACGTCTATGTACGTGTGTACGTGTGTGTGTGTGTGTATGTGTCTATGTGCGTCTATGTGTGTGTGTGTGTGAGTGTGTATGTGTTTTCGGATGGTGCATGAGAACAAGAACTCCTTCAGTCATGATGCCCCTCTATAATCCACAACCTCCTGGAACTCACTATTGAAGTTCATCCAGGAAGAACAGCATTTAGCCCTGAGGTATTGTGATGTAATGTACATGAACCTTTAAGGGAGTCATCTTAAACTGCTGTCCATCGCCATCCACCATGAGACAGGATGTGATGGAAAATCCCATGACTCTGTAGACAGGACACAGCAGCAGTTCTGCAGGTCATATGTGTCTACATTGCCTCCCAGTTACCATTGTATGTATATCAACTTATCTTCAAATAAAGAACCCACATTATTGTTTTCCCAATCCTTGTTATATGACTGGTGAGTTTGCAATAAACAGGAGACCGCAAACTGGTGTTTGGTTCCTACCCATGGAACTAAAGCTTCACAAGGCACAAAGGTATCTGGACAGGGAGAGGGGAAATAGCAGAGTTAATTGTGGATGTTAATTGTCACTTTCTTCCTCTTCCTCTTGCACAGCCTGAACCTCACTAATAGTGACATATTATCCCTGTACGATGGAGATGATTTAACTGTGAGGATTCTTGGACAATATGTTGGAAGCAATGCCCCATTAAAGGTATACTCCACAACTTCTGACCTCACTGTCAGATTCCATTCAGATCCAGCTGGCTTGATTTTTGGAAAGGGGCAAGGATTTATCATGAACTATTACGGTGAGTAGCATTCTGTTCCTGAAAACAATAACCTTTTAGCATTACAGCAACTTTCCATCAATGGAGGGAAGTGCCCCAAGGTGTGTCACAGAAGCTCGACTTTAAAAATGGACACAAAGCTAAAGAAGGAGATAATAAAAGGGGGGAGCAAGGAGGTGGGTCTGAAGGAAGGAATAGCCAGAAGCAGTGGGGTGAAGGGAGACAGATTGGAAAAGAAACCAGATTCAGAGGAAGGGTGTATCTGGGAGAAGGGCTGCAAGAGTTCATAGGAATAGGAAGGGACAAGGGCCATGAAGGGATTTCAACATCAGGATGAGAGGGTTAAATTTGAGACACTGGGGGAACCAAAGAATTTCATAAAGGAAAGGGATGAGTGGGACTTCATATTGGACTGGAAACTGACAGCAAAAGTTAGGATGAGCCAGCTTAAGGATGAAGTTTGCAAGGTCGGCAAGGAAGGGTTTGGAGTAATCCATGTCTGGAGGTGACAGAGGCAATGGATGAGTGTTTAGCGGTGGGGAAACTCTAGAGTGTGGAGTGTTTACACAAGGGAAATCAGAAGTGGAGCCAGGTAAGCTTTGAGGTGGCCGGTTCAGTGAGGCAGAGGCTGCGCTGTGACCTTGTGGCTCTGGAAATTTCCACAGCACTTGGTGAGACACCCCACGCTTTCTAAGGAGAAGCGGCACAGGACTTGCTGTGTTACATTTCTGCGCAGATTGCATTTGGCCCTGGTGCACAAGCGGAATTCATTCCTGAATATGCTGACCTTGAAGCAAAATCTGCTTTAAAAAAAATGTGACCAGAATCAGGATTTGAAATAGTGTATTGTTGACAACCAACAGCTGTAACATTATGAAGAGTAATTGCAGGTCTAGGCAAGGAAATGAAACCTCTGCAAATGGCAATGTACTGTAATCATTTCCTCTTCACTACCAAATAGGAATTAAATATTTGGAGTAACTGCATTTGGAACATAAAATAAAGGTGCTTTCCTTTTAAAGGGATGGTCCTAGGATCTCCGGTGGTTCTGTTCCTAACTGAGCTGTGGAATTGAACCATTGTTGACCCACAGGCTCCCAGTTTTGAACCCTGGTCTGTATGGAATTAAGTGAGCTCAGTCAGTGTTATAGTGGTCCTAAGTACCCCCCCGGATGAGGGAAGAGAAAAATCCCCCAGTGTTCCTGCCTCTGATTGTCATCCATTGACTGCTGGTGGGAAGTGGGTATCAGATGAGATGCTTCCTGCCACCACACACCACCTCTTACCCACCAATTACAGCCAAGGAATCTGTCAATAACAATATCATGGATTGCACAAGACAACTGCCACTCAGGTGAGGTACCAAACTGTGGTCATTGTCAGCAGAGCAGATGGAGCTGACTATACTTCTAACAGAGAAGCTGACAGAATATCATACGAGATCCTTGGTTTTATTACTGGGGCCACGAATAATGCAAGTAGTGCAAGATAGTTCTGCTAAATCTTAAAAATTGCTAGTTAGGCTTAAGTTGGAGTATTGTACCCAATTCTGGGCAACGCATTTTAGAAAGGATATCAAGGCACTGGACCATGTACAGAGGAAATTTACCAGAATTACATCAGGGATGAGGGACTTCACTTAATGTGGAGAGATACCTGGGTTGCTCCCATTAGAGCAGAGAAGGTTGAGGGAAAGTTTAATGGTGGTATTCAAAATTGAGGGGGTTTGAGTAGATAGGGCAAAATGGTTTCCATTGGCTGTAGAGTTGGCAACCAAGAGACAGAGATTTAACATAATTGATACAAGACCAGAAGGGGAATGAGTAGATTTTTTTTTCTATACAGCAGTTTGTGATGATTGGGAATGCACTATCCAGAAGGGCAATGGAAGCAGATTCAATAATAACTTTCATAAGGGAATTAGATATATACTTGAAAGGGAAAAAAATAGAGGAAAGAGTGGGACTAATCCTATAGCTCTTTCAAAGAGTTGGCACAGGCACAATGGGCCAAATGGCCTCCTACTGTGCTGTCGGTTTCTGTGAAAGGACAGGAAGAAAATTGGTGGAAAAAGCAAGGAGAAAACAAAGCTGTCTCTGCTGTGAAAAGCTTGTCATTTGCACCTAATGCGTGGTTCTCTGAAAGGTACTCAGTACCTCATAATCAGAACTGTCCAAGCTTCCATCAGGTGCCTATTTTGTGACTATTTTAATATATTCACACCAGCCATAATCTAGAAGAAGCATGTAAACACATTCAAAGGCTTCAATTAAACTAAGTCATTAATAGACACTTTTAAACTGTATAATTACAAGACAGTAAATTTGTTGGCAGTGATGTATGAGGCAGTAATTCATTCTTGGCTGGTTTGATATAAACAGAAAAAAATGAAGCTTAAGTGATTTATGAGGATGAGCGAAGACATGGGATTGAATTATTGCTTCAACATCAGAGCCAGACACCTGGTGCTCTCTGCCTTGCTTCATCTCGACTTGGATTTTCTTCTCGAGTTTCTCCCCCCACTGCCCCCCCCACCCCCCCCACTTCCGCAAAACGCTGACTCAAGCTATGGTTTGATTCAGCAGGCAATGTAGCTCTCTGCCACCTCCTCCGAGGGTCATGTGTCATGCGTGACCTTACACCTTACACAATGAGGCTGTTCAAACACAGGCTGGTATCTCCACCAAATCCTGGCCCTGTCATTAACTGACATATAATGCACATTTTTGGCTGTGTGCCCTTGTTCAGTTTACCAATTTTTTTTGCATACACCTATAGGCGGTTTCTTTTTTAACTATCACTCTAATGACCACATGTTTGGTAAATCATCACATTACAGGTAAACATTGATTTATAATAATAATAATTTTTTACTTGCCGTTAATGTGATAGATAAGGTTGTTTGCTGGAGCCTCCTCCTCCACACCACCCACTCTTGTCCATCCCTCTCACTGTGAGCAGTCTGAAGCAGGATCGACACAGCCCCCTTTCTGAGGGAAAATAAAAACAGCTGGGAAAACTCAGCAGGTCTGACAGCATCTGCGGAGAGGAACACAGTTAACGTTTCAAGCCCGAATGACTCTTCATCAGAACTAAAGAAATATAGAAATGAGGTGAAATATGAGCTGTTAGAGGGGGGTGGGACAGGTAGAGCTGGATAGAGGGCCAGTGATAGGTGGAGGCAAAGAAGAGATTGTCAAACATGTCATAGACAAAAGGACAAAGAGGTGTTGATGGTGGTGCTATTAGCTAAAGGTTGCGCTAATGGTGACATTAAGGGTAGAAAGCAGGACGAGCAAGGTACAGATAACCCTAGTGGGGGTGAGGTGGGGGGAAGGGAATGAAACAGGCTAAAAGGTGGAGATGAAACAATGGATGGAAATACATTTAAAAATAATGCAAATAGGTGGGAAAAGAAAAATATACTTAAAAAATATAAAGTATTGAAAAAGCGGGGGGATCGGAAAGGGGTTGGGGATGGAGGAAACTGGAGCAAGGTGAGTTGCAGCCTCGCTGTCTCCTCCTCACAGTGGGTACAATCGATGGCCAGAAAAGTGTGCGAGTCATCATTGTCTAATAATGGCCAAGTCTTCACCAATTTGCAAATGCTCCTTAGGTTTAAAACCTAACACTTGTTTATCGCCAATCATTTCAACCACATGAGCTTGATTATCATCACCCCTGGGCACTTGTAAGAGTCCATTTGGGCAGTGCCAGGGCTTTCAGGTAGAAGTGTTCATCCAGCTGGCTCCCTTGATGAGAGGGAATAATTAATTCCAGTCAAATTTCCTTCCCTTGGTTTCGCAGCCTCGAGATATCAGGACGTGGTTGATGAGCTTTCTAATTGTGTTTGTTCAGGAAGGACTTAATTAAATCACTGATTCATCTTTTTGGGGTTCAGTGGAGGGAAGCGGCAAAAGGGAGGGTTGGTGGAGGAGGATGCAGCGAGAGGGTCAGGGAAGCAGCGAGCAAGAGGATTGGGGCAAGCCACAAGTGAACAAGCCAGGGGAAGGGACAACTTAGAGGGTCAGAGGGAAGATGTGTGTCAAAGGGTCAGGGGGAAGGTGGGTGTGAGAGGGTCAGGGGGAAGGTGTGAGTGAGAAGGTCAGAGGGAAGATGTGAGGGAGAGGGTCAGGGGGAAAGTGTGAGTGAGAGGGTCGGGGGAAGGTGTGAGTGAGAGGGTCAGGGGGAAGATGTGTGTCAGAGGGTCGGGGGAAGGTGGGTGTGAGAGGGTCAGGGGGAAGGTGTGAGTGAGAAGGTCAGAGGGAAGATGTGAGTGAGAGGGTCAGGGGGAAGGTGGGTGTGAGAGGGTCAGGGGGAAAGTGTGAGTGAGAGGGTCAGGGGGAAGGTGTGAGTGAGAGGGTCAGGGGGAAGGTGTGAGTGAGAGGGTCAGGAGAAGCTGTGAGTGAGAGGGTCAGAGGGAAGGTGTGAGTGAGAGGGTCAGGGGAAGGTGTGAATGAGAGGGTCAGCGGGAAGGTGTGAGTGAGAGGGTCAGAGGGAAGGTGTGAGTGAGAGGGTCAGGGGGTAGGTGTGAGTGAGAGGGTCAGGGGGAAGGTGTGAGTGAGAGGGTCAGGGGGTAGGTGTGAGTGAGAGGGTCAGGGGGAAGGTGTGAGTGAGAGGGTCAGGGGGAAGGTGTGAGTGGGAGGGTCAGGGGGAAAGTGTGAGTGAGAGGGTCAGGGGGTAGGTGTGAGTGAGAGGGTCAGGGGGAAGGTGTGAGTGAGAGGGTCAGAGGGAAGGTGTGAGTGAGAGGGTCAGGGGGAAGGTGTGAGTGAGAGGGTCAGGGGGAAGGTGTGAGTGAGAGGCTCAGGGGGAAGCTGTGAGTGAGAGGGTCAGAGGGAAGGTGTGAGTGAGAGGGTCAGGGGAAGGTGTGAGTGAGAGGGTCAGCGGGAAGGTGTGAGCGAGAGGGTCAGGGGGAAGGTGTGAGTGAGAGGGTCAGGGGGAAGGTGTGAGTGAGAGGGTCAGGGGGTAGGCGTGAGTGAGAGGGTCAGGGGAATGTGTGAGTGAGAGGGTCAACAGGAAGGTGTGAGTGAGAGGGTCAGAGGGAAGGTGTGAGTGAGAGGGTCAGGGGTAGGTGTGAGTGAGATGGTCAGGGGGAAGGTGTGAGTGAGAGGGTCAGGGGGAAGGTGTGAGTGAGAGGGTCAGAGGGAAGGTGTGAGTGAGAGGGTCAGGGGAAGGTGTGAGTGAGAGGGTCGGGGGAAGGTGTGAGTGAGAGGGTCAGCGGGAAGGTGTGAGTGAGAGGGTTAGGGGGAAGTTGTAAACAAAGCAGAGGTTTGTTTTGAAAGGGGCTTGCACAGTAACTGAACTAAAACAAGAAATGGAGGCAGCTTTATTGGTTAACCTCAGCTGTACTTTCAGTGGTAGATAGCCATCAGTGCACAGTTTCTCTTATGTACTCCCTAGAGACATCTGCCACACCTCCAGCAGTACACATACCCAACTTTGCGAATTCCCACTTTAGGAACCGCTGATCTAGCGGATCGTCAAATGGTAATCAGAAGCAGGAACACCTAACAGTTGCTTTTTACCTTTATCTTTTCCCCACCGCGGTCCATTAGCAACAATATTAATGCTCTATCAATACTCTGACAGGGAATCAGTTCACTCATCCTGACACCAATACTGAACGCAGAATATAGTTTAAAACTACATAATGTTGCTTACTTATCTGCTGAGCAATGGTGAACATCACTACAGAATTTGTATGTTGACGAGGTTCTGTCGATATTCTTATGGATATTTCATTAATGTATGTTATGATCCTTGGCCAGACCCTGGAACGTGGGGGGAGATCTGGTTAGAGGCCAATAATGTTTTGTTTAAATTAGATGAAGGTTGAGATTCAGACACCTGCTTTTCAAACAAAGCCATAAGATTCCATGGGTTTTGAATGAATAAAAATAAACTTTACTGTACTAGGTCAGAAAGATAAAACAATTTACAATATCTATCTTATACTCTGACATTCAGGGTAAGTACGAGGTACACGTGAATTAATAGATAAACTGTGGCCAGACACAAATGACAGATGCAACCAAAACAGATTCCATAGATTTCTCAACAAATCACCCCAGATGTTAGTCCCAATGTGAGTCAACCAATCTCACTGAAACTTCATCTTTCTCATGAAGGTTTCCAATCTCCACCTTTGAAGATCTGTCCTTGGAATTCTCTCCGAACGCCACTCCCACTCGGACGGCTTTAACAATGGCCCATCTCACAGGATTTCAACCTTTCCTTCCGAGATTCCTTCTCCCTGGATTCCCCGAGTACACTCAACGCTAGTTTACAAGCACGCTTGCAGATCTGTGGCCATGCAAAGCAGAACACCACTGGTCCTCAGGGGTACCTTTTCCCAATGGCTCTCTTTACTTAAAATCTGCTCCCCACAGCCCTTTCTCTAAATTTTTAGCTCATCTTAACTGGGATCTCTGCCTGTCCCTGTCTCTGTGACACTTCTTGGCTGGCAGACTCCCTAAATCTGACTGCGTCAAGAATGGCTGTTCACTGACCCTTGAACGGATCTGCTGACCTATCAAAACACTCCAAGAGGTTCCCACCCTAGTTACTAGGCAGGAACCAATGCGACAAACATTAGAACATCCTGTACCTTAAATGTTACAATCTCCACAGGCTGCTAATTTAGCACCTAGGGACAAAATGAATTGAATTCTTGGAAAAAGAAAATCTGGCATTTATATAGCATCTTTAATGACATCAAGACAACCCAAAATGTTTTCCTGCCGATGAAATGCTTTTGAAATGTTAGTCACGGTTGTAATATAGAGAACATTCCACTAATTTGCACACAGCAGACCCACATAAACTGCAATGCGATAACGACCAGATATACTGTTTTAGTGATGTTGGTTGAGGGATAAATAACTATGTCCACCAGAAAAGACAGATGAGGCCTCACTTGATGTCTCATCCGAAAGCCATCACCTTCATCAGTACAGCTGTCTCTCAGTGCTGCACTGGAGCGTCAGCTTAGATTTTATGTTTAAAATCTCTGGAGTGAGACTTCTCTGGAGGCATGCAACCTTCTGACTCAGAGATACAAGTGCTGCCTGGTCAGCCACAGCACACTTAAAACTATTTTTACTGTAACGGGGAGACTCCAAGGAAGAAGGTGTATATTTTAATCTCCTAACCCAGTGCCGGTGGTAGCGTGTTACCGTTCACACAGGGAGTCCATGTTGCTGTGGCAACATGCACTTTTACTACCATGTTATAGTCTGGAGCTATGGATAGTGGTAGTAAAGGCTCCAATATTCTTTTCATCACATGGCTGACCAGAATCCCTCCCGCTCTTACCGCCCGTCATTGGCGTGTGCTGGAAGGATTTACAGGCTGGTGGGCAACCCGTTTGGCTGCGTTATGAATGCACCTTCCTTGGCCATCAAGTCCTGAGGTGGGACTTGAACCAGGCGTGTCTGGCTCAGATGCAGGGGCGCAACCAACTGCACCACAAGACCTCCTTAACTCAATGAGGAGGGGCTCAATTGTTAAACCCCCATCTGAAATCCAATAACTCATCACAGGCTGCTGAACCTTGACCACAATGGGAAAGTGTGTTCACTACTTAAGACATTTTTTTATTCATTCATGGGATGAGGGCGTCGTTGGCAAGGTCAGCATTTGTTGCCCATCCCCTAATTACCTTGAGAAGATGGTGGTGAGCTGCCTTCTTGAATCGCTGCAGTCCATGTGGTGTAGGTGCACCCATGGTGCTGTTAGGGAGGGAGTTCCAGGATGTTGACCCAGCGACAGTGAAGGAACGGTCGATATATTTCCAAGTCAGGATGGTGAGTGGCTTGAAGGGGAACTTGCAGGTGGTGGTGTTCCCATGCATTTGCTGCCCTTGCCCTTCTAGATGGTAGAGTTCACGGGTTTGAAAGGTGCTGTGGAAGGAGCCTTGGCAAGTTGCTGCAGTGCATCTCACACAAACTACTGCTACTGTGCACCAGTGAGGGAGTGAGTGAATGCCTAAGGTAGCGGATGGGTTGCCGACCGAACAGGCTGCTTTGTCCCAGGTGGTGTTGAGCGTCTTGCTTTGTTGTGATGCCTGTGAGAGATTTCTTGACCCAACCTTCTTGACAGTGCAGAAAGTAACATTCATTCCAACTAATTTGACAAATGGAAGGAAATAACATTAACTGTGTGATCTGAAGGGATCCATTTTCATCTTAGTTCAGTATTAGCATTGCACCTTCCTAATCTGTGATGTTTTTACTTCCTCCAGTGACAGACCAATTTTCCAATCTACCTTGCTTCATTTGCTTTGATTTATAGCTCAACGCACTGCTATATTTCAAACAGACAGAAAAAAATTAATCACGCTTTCCCTGAAAAATGTGATTGAGCAGCTTCAATTTTGCTCTTGCATAATTTCTTTTTTTCTTCATTAAATAAATAATACATGAAGAGTAGAATGCAGATATCGTTTCAAACCTGCCTCAGTCATGAGGCGCGGGTTCTGGGCTAACAAAAGAGGCAATGACAACATGAGGTAAAACATTTTCGAACGGCAAGTGCTTAGGATCTGGAACGCACTGCCTGAGAGCAGATTCAGTCGAGGTATTCAAGAAGGAATTATTATTTGAAAAGGAAGATCATGCAGGGCTACAGGGAGTAGGTGGGGGTGGGGGTGGGAGTGGCACTAGGTAAATTGCTCTTTCAGAGAGCTAGCACAGCACAATGAGCGGAATGGCATCGTCCTCTGCTGTAACCATTCTGTGATTCTGTGTCAGTGTGACTGGAAGCTCACACAGTCATCAAAGGGGCAGCATATTTTTTGTGTCTTTTAGATTTCACCTAGTCCTGATTTCGTAATCTAGGCTGATACTGCAGTGCAGTACTGAGGGAATGCTGCACTGCTGGAGGTGCCGACATACAGGCGAGATGTTAAACCGGGGCCCTGCCTCTCCTCTCCAATGATGCACTATTTTGAGGAAGAGCAGAGAGTTCTCCCCAATGTCAAAATTTTCATTCAACAAGCATCGTTATAACAAATTATCTTGTCATTATCAGATAGCTGTTTATGGAGCCTTGCTATGTTCACAGGAGAACTCTCCTGCTGTTTTTTAGTGCACTTTAGCATTTCATCTCAAAGATGGCACTTCTGAGAGTGCCACTCTGGAATACCAGCCTAGATTTTATGTTCATGTCTTAGGAGTGGGACATGAATCCTCCAATTCTGACTCAGAGGTAAGAGTGTTACCAATTGAGCCATGGCTGACACTGTATGAGATCACTTCTCTGCATGGGTAAGGACTTTCTAAAGTGGATTAAATTGATCTGGGGGAGGAAAGATAATATGTTTAATGACTCAACAAGCTGTTTTTGTCTCCTGTTCTCCTTGCAGAGGTATCTCGGAATGACACCTGCTCAGACCTTCCGGAGATTCCCAATGGCTGGAAAACCACTTCCCACAGAGAAATGGTCCGTGGAACCATGATAACCTATCAGTGTGACCCAGGATACGACATTTTAGGCAGTGACACCCTCACTTGCCAGTGGGATCTCACATGGAGCAGCGATCCCCCATTCTGTGAAAAAAGTAAGGGAAATCCATTACCCTACATTGCTCAGCCAAACTGCAATACAAGGGAATACTTCAGGAATATCCTTATATCATGGAAATACAATAGGGGTTCTGATAGAGAGCTGTTACTTGGGCTGTTAATAGACCAGTGCTGACCTATAGAATTGAATGAAACATAGAAGACTCAAATTAGCTGCAAACGAATACCTCCAACACATTATCTATTTTCATTTTTATAATGTACTAAATTTTCATCTTATACTGTATGATCAAATCTCCTCTAACAAAAAGTTAGCATGTAGGAGCAGCACATAATTAAGAAGACAAATGGAACTTTGGCCTGTATTGCTAGAGGGTTGGAGTTTAAAAATAGGGAAGTCTTGTTACAACTGTACAGGGTGTTGGCGAGGCCGCACCTGGAGTACTGTGTACAGTTTTGGTCTCCTGTGTTTAAGAAAGGGTATACCGGTATTGGACGCAGTTTAAAGGAGATTTACTAGGCTGATTCCTGGGGTGAAGGGGTTGACTTATCAAGAGCAGCTCAACAGGTTAGGCCTTTATTCATTAAAGTTTAGAAGTATGAGGGGTGATCTTATTGAAACGTACAAGATTCTGAGGGGGCTTGACAGGGTAGATGTTGAGGAGATGTTTGTACTAGTTGGGGTATCTCAAACTAGGGGGCATAGTGACAGAATAAGGGGGCACTCATTTAAAGCTCTCAGAGGGTAGTGAATGTCTGGAATTCTCTACCCCAGAGAGTTGTAAAGGCTAGATCCTTCAAAGTATTTAAAGAGGAGATAGATAGGTTTTTGAAATATCGGGGAGCTGAGAGATATGAGGAATGGAGATGAAAGAGGAGTTGAAGCCTGGGGCAGATCAGCCATAATCTTTTTGAATGGCAGGGGCTGAATGGCAAACTCCTGCTCCTATTTCTTATGTCCCTATGTTCTATAAATACCAATTTTAAAACACTACCACTATAGAACACTAGTGACTGGTACATCAGTGTTTAGGTGAAGACTTTTTTAAGAGCAGCGTTTTCAGTGCTGACTAGAAATCATTTTCCAACTTCAAGCATATCACTAATATTTTATGGATCATGGGGTTGAGGTGCATTTTCAGGGGAGTACTTGGAGGATTTTGACAGCATTATCATTGCTGACATTGTCTACCACTCCTCTTTTCCTGGCAAGCAAAATATGACTGATGCCCAGGAGATAGTGCATGAGCAATATATCCAGAATGAACTATTGCTTAGGCATCGCAAGCAATCTATCATTTTACTACAGTGAACAGTGATATAAACTAGTGATTGATATCACAAGCATGTATTTATGCAACATAAATTCAAACTGACTGTAATGTAATGTGCTCTCACCTGGTGGATCTGTCTGTCAAAGCATGGACAGGTCACCATGCATGGAAAAGTTCAAATATGTCCAAACTGGGCAGTCAATATAATACAGGCCAGTAGGTATCATTAGCAGGTCAGTGAATATCATGGGGTGGATTTTCCTGAATTTCACCTGGGGCTACAGGATTGTCTGAACCCAATGAATATGTTAATGTAATTAATACAGTTGCATTTAATGACACCATTTACATGATTTGTAATTGAACTGCCAGGCAGTGGTGGGATGATAATCACCCAATACTTCATTGGGAATTAGTGTAATTTGAGGCAGTCAACGCTACTAAGGACCACACGAGAGGCCCAACTCTGGCAGAGTGAGAGGGTGGGCCTTCCATTATAATTGGCGTTAACTGTAACCCCCAACAATTATTGATGTTTCAGGAGGTAGGGTGAGAGACCACCCCCACCCTCTCCCCCATCGTCCCACAGCAGAGTGAGAATGATAGCGAATAATGTGTAATTTGATACAGTCAGGCTGTCAACTTACAGGACTGCACTGAACCTCTCTTCTGATGTTTTCTAAGTACAGAACTCAATAACGTAGAATGCTTGGCCACAGCACAATGCTAACACATGGACCAGGTTTGGGTGACTGAGTATCGTCACGTGTGTGCACATCATTAGCTTAGACTTGGTACAATGTTGACTCTAAATTAATGTTATATGAGTATAAATTAATGAATGGAAAATCAGACAGGCTGCATTAAGGGTGTTCATTCCTCCCAGCAGCATCTATTAAGCCCAGGTTAATTAAGAAGTATACTAATGACATCCAGAGACAGACATTATTGAGCCAATTTTCTTCTACATTGTTTCCTGTCTGAAAATCAGAGGATAAAGAGAGCCATATTGCCAAGTCTCCACCCTCCTTGCATTGCACAGGGATTTCCTGTGGCCCTCCTGTTTTGTGGCAACAATGTGGGGATCTTACAGAAATGACTAGAGAATGGACAACCATTTAAAGGTGCACCGAGAACAAGTGAGCATTGCCCGGCTCCACTCAGATCGAAGTTCATAGAGGGTCCAGAAAGGTGGGTGGCCTTTTTCTTTTAAGGGCCTGCAATGAAGCTTCAAGCTTCAGACTTTCTGTCTGCTATTTGGAGCAACAGACAAATGACCCTACAGCTGATGGCCATTAGCATTCTGAAGGTGTCTTAGGCAGGCAGGAATGATTAACTTCACTTCCTCACGTCCAGGCAATATACCCAGCCAGAAGGGGACCAGAATCACACAGTGCAGAAGAGGCCCTTCGGCCCATCAAGTCTGCACCGACACATGAGAAACACCTGACCTACCTACCTAACCCCATTTACCAGCACTTGGCCCATAGCCTTGAATGTTATGACGTGCCAAGTGCTTATCCAGGTACTTATTAAAGGATGTGACCAGGGAAGTATTAACCAATTAAAATGATGTGAACCCAAAAAGCAACTGCTTTCAGTTTCTCCTCATTTCTTTGAGGCACTAACAATCCATTCAAAATGAAAGCAAAATACTGCCAACGCTGGAAATCTGAAATATGAACAGAAAATGCTGGCTAAACTCAGCAGGTCTGGCAGCATCTGTGGAGAGAGAAACAGAGTTGACATTTCGAGTCCATATGACTTTTCTTCAGAGCTTCTGTTCCTCAGAACAACCCAAGTCAAATTGCCCAAAGCTTTTGATAAAGCTCCACATGAAAGTTCCTAATTAAGCCCAAAGCTGTTGGGACTTTTTTTCTGTGCATTCGTGGGGTGTGGGCATCGTTGGCTAGGCCAGCATTCATTGCCAATCCCTAATTGCCCTTGAGAAGGTGGTGGTGAGCCGCCTTCTTTGAGCCGCTGCAGTCCATGTGGTGTAGGTACACCCACAGTGCTGTTAGATTTGAGGCAAAACATGGGTATGGATGAGAAATTGGCTGAATGATAGGAAAAAGTGTACTAGTTAAAAGAGATAATGTCAGAACGGAGAAGAGAGTTTGCCCCGAGGCCCAGAATTGGGACCAATATTGCTTCTAGTTTCCATCAATGACTGGAATTCAGAAACATGGGGCAAACTAATCAAATTGCAGATGATGGGCCAGCAGTGGGATCATTGGAGGCAACCAGAAAATAGAGATTGAACTAAGCAAAACATGAGTGGGCCAAACAATGTCAGATGAAATTTAAAGCAGACAAGTTTAATGTGTTTCACAACTCAATTAATAAAATCTGGAATTGAAAGCTACTCTCAGTAATGGTGACCATGAAACGATCATTGATTGTCATAAAAGCCCATCTGGTTCACTAAAGCCCTTTAGGGAAGGAAATCTGCCACCCTTACCCGGTCTGACCTGCATGTGACTCCAGACCCACAACGTGGTTGACTCTTAACTCCCTTCTGAAATGGCCAGGCAAGCCACTCAGTTCAAGGACAATTAGGGATGGGTAACAAATGTTGGCCTTGCCAGCGACGCCCACATCCCATGAAAGACTAAAGAAAAAAAAACGTAGGCAGGTAGATGGGCAACACGTGGTATTGGAACAGCACAGACAAAATCGAAGGAAACCTTGGAGTCCTGGTGGACTCAACATCTAGAGTAACAGTCAACTAAGTCAACAGGATGTCAACCTACAGCCAATACAGAAGAATAGAAATCAGGGGAAGTTGTGATTGAGCTGTCCAGGTCTCTGGTTAGGCCATGCCTTGAGCATTATGTCCCACTCTGGTTGCCAAGAAACAAGGAGGACTTTAGACTCGGGGTGAGGAGGCAATGCAGAGAAATCCACAAGACTCATCCTGAAAGTCAGGGGTCTGAGCGAGGGAAGGCTGGAGTGCGTTGGCTCTTCAGCTGTGACAGAAGTATTTGAAAGGTAATCTTATTGAAAAGTCTAATCCAGAATAACTAACTATGAATAAAGTTTTATATGAGGCTAGGGCAGAGGGATGTGGGTTCAGACTGAAAAAAGGTAACTGTAAGATAGCTTTCTGGGGTGTCCTCCTGCGGAGTGCTAATAAAACTGCAAGTTGCTGCCTTTCTCAGTCCAGATCCATCACTGAATGTGGGACAGAAATGTGATTGCATTCTTTGGTATTTCAATCACCAACTGTAATAAGAACAATAAAAATCAATAAACACGCACTGCACACTGAATATGAAACATTAAACATATAAATTATCCTTTCTGTAAGCGCCTTTCCAGCAATAGGTCTCTTCATGGCTGTGCATGAGTTCATTTTCCTATCACCTGTGAGGATTGATTCACATCCATACAATATAACATCGGGTGGGTGGGAGAGAGAGGCATGACACAGACTGTGGCTAAATTCATCATTGGGGCCATCGAGGATAGCCACAACATTGGAGCAAGGACAAGCAAAAAGATTAAACACTCGGCAGCACCGCTTGACTCCAAACTCTAGCCCTCTGCCTCGTCCTCTCAAAATAAGATGCTGCAATAAGAGTGGATCTTCAGAAGCACTTTGTCCCGCTGCTTGTTTTATTTGCAGCACAAGTATAATATGTGAATGTGGATTGTCAGAGAGAGGATGAAGTGTGCTACCAGCTTTGTCCCAGTTCATGATGATGCCAATAGTAACTCATATCATGGCTCCATGGATAGAGAGAGAAAAGTTGTCAGGATGATGAGGCACCAGGCTATCCAGTAGGGCTTTGAGAATGGGCCTAGGAAATTGGAAATCAAGCAGTATGACAACTTGCCCTTAGAGCATCAAATAAACAGGTGGGGGCCTCTCCCTCTCTCTAGCAACCCCTCAAAAACAAGGAGGATACTTGCCCATGGGAAGAGCTTGTGTGTGGATGCTTTTAAAGTGGGGAGGCTGTTGCGCTGCAGCTACCACATGCTTCTGGATGACAAGGAAACTATCCCGCTCTTACTCTCTGCCATAGGCACAATGGAAGGATTTACAGGTTGGATAATCAATCTGTTTGGCCACTTTATGATTGCACCTCCCTTGGCCATCATGCCCTGGGATGGGACTCCAACCCCGAGCTTCTGGCTCAGAGACAGGGACTCTACCAACTGCAGCATAAGACCCCTGCAGGAGGGATTGTGTGATAAGGTATAGTCTGCATATTTTGTGGAAGTTGCAAATGTTTAATTGATCAAATGGTCTTTTCTCATTGTTATGTTCCAATAGAATCATGTGCTATAAATTATTTGTGAAATTTTGCATTATTCCTAATATGATTAAAGACACCTATAACTCATTTTCATTTCACGGTTTTGAATTACACCGCTCGTTGTGTAGTAACAGTTGGTTATATTTCACATGAAACATCTTTGATTGACCTTTTGCCTGTGATGTAGACCCCTGATAGTTGCACTGAAGATGTAAGCTCTCTCTCTCTCACACTCTCGTTCTAGTTATGTACTGCACAGACCCTGGGGAAGTCAAACATGCCAGTCGCTCCATATCAGATACCAAGCTGCTGGTGGGGTCCACAATACAGTTCAGCTGTGACCCAGGCTTTATATTGGATGGAAATGCGCTGATAACTTGCTACAGCCGCGAGACTGGTACCCCACTTTGGACATCTAGACTTCCACATTGTGCACGTGAGTTAGAGAGAACTGTAATAGAGTTTTCAAAGCATCATTATAATTGTGGTTTGAACTCCCTCAGTGGTTAACTCAGTAAAAGTAGCATTTACTTAACCTTGGAGCTGAGAGATTCCAGATTCAGTTATTGGTTTATTGTGAGTTAGTTCATCTCAACCAAGGCAGTGGTTGGGGTGATGCAACAGGCATCAACTAGTGAGAGAAGAAATTGGCCAAAAAAAATCCACTCCCACTCCTCCCTCTCTCTCCCTTCTCCCCCTCCCCTCTCTTTCTGCACTCTCCCCCACTTCTTCCTCCCTCTGTCTCTAATCCTCCCCTCTCCTCCCCTCTGCCTCCTCCTCCCTCTCACCTCTCCCCTCTCTCCCTCTCCCTCTGCTCCTAAATTCCAATTTGAATTCCTAACCCTCTTTTAAACTTCAAAAAAAAATCAACATAAGGCACCCCTTTTCAACTTTTTGTCCATCAGATCATATTTTTGATTTTTTTTGTTAATTGTAATGTTGGTGTTACTGCTCCCTTACTAAATGGCACTGGGAAACATACAAATCAATATAGGATTGAGCCATCAACTCTCTAAAATGGCCACTGCTGCAAGATACAGGCAGTGACTGTGGGCCCATCTCCAACATGAGTCAAGGGGAGATGGGAGAAGAATGAACCCTTTTAATAGAACAAAATGTACTTGCATGGGATCCTGAATATTGATTCCATGGAAGTCTCATAGCTCATGAATAATTCTGCTTAAAATCAAAATAATTCACTGCAGAACAATGTCACCTCACGGCACTTTAACTTAGTCTCCGAGGAGAGGAGTGACAGGCCTGTTAATTGCTGTTCAGCCAAGAGGAGGTAGAAGAAGCCTTATTAATAGTTAAAAAGAAAATGTTCTTCATCGAAATGACTTTCAAGCAGGAAGGTTCTGATAGTAATTAATGATAATAAAATATCCAAGGAGTCTCAGCGCCACAAGGTGCTGTGTCAAAATGAAAGGTGGATAACGATACTGTTTCCTTCTAAGTGAATCACAGAAAGTTAACACGCAGGTACAGCAAGCAATTAGGAAGCAAATGATATGTTCGCTCGCGTTACCAAGCAATTGGAGTAAAAGGGCCGAACTCTTGCTCTCGAGTCAAGAGCACAGAGTTGGGAAAATTCCTGACTCTGGAGATTGTGCCCCGGATGTTTTAATTTTCCCTCCGGGTGTTGGGGGAAGGGGGTGGGGGTGGGCTGGTGCTAATAGGAGTTGGACCGTCTGCCCCTGGGAACAGAGCGGTGGTAGCCACAGGGGCTGCCAGATGTGGTAGTGGGCTTTGTGAAAGACCTGCCTCAGTGCACCAGGACTGGTAAGAGCAAGGATAAAACAAAGAGCAACTCTCTAGCCCTCACCCCTCACAATCCCTCACCCCACCACACACTCCCCATGCCCCATCCATGACAACTGATGGCACCTCATGCCCACTACCCATGGCTCTTCATACGCTCCATGCCAACCTCTGACCTATGACCCTCTACCCACCACCATGGCCCTTTATACTTGATATCCCTCATGCCAACTTGGAGCCAATCCTTGTCAACCCATACCACTAACTACCCCCCCCGCCACCCCCCCACCACACACCCACCGCCCCACCCTCCACCTTTTGCCCTTACACCCTCCACATGAACAGACCCAGCACCCACCATGGGCAGACCTCAGAAGCCATGGTGAGACGAAATAAAATAGAGGCTCTAAGGCCAGAATCTTACGTTGATCAGGCGGGCGGGCGCGTGCCTGACCCAAACGCACGCGGGATTGCGCAAAATGACAGCGGGCGTGCGTTCCGAAGCCATTGCGCACGTGAGCGATATTGAGGTCGGTGGGCACGGGCGGGAGTCAGAGCCGCACCCGCCGTGCCGTGTGGTGACGTTGCGCTGCAGTGAATTATTCTGACTTTAAGCGGAGTTATTCATGAGCTATGATACTTCCATGGAATCAATATTCGAGGCCCCATGCAAGTGCATTTTGTTCTATTGAGGCCTTTAAAACTGTCCACGATTTTACATTGCCCGCGTGATTTCACGCTCGTCACAAGGGCAAAAAGAGCGGGCGGGCGGTCCGCACTTAACGAAACCTCATCCAAGAGCGGAATGAAACGTCCGGAATGAAATGTAATTAAAAAAAAGGATATCTGGGGACTGGTGTTTTTATGAGCTCTGCTGTCGGGTGCTTGAATGTGCTGCGTAGGCACAGTTTGGTGCATTTTTTTCTTGTCACTTAATCTGTCCGGGTCTGCAGCCCCCCTGAGTCGGCTCCGCAGCAGCTGTCTGCCTTCAGGGAGCTCGCCAGAAGCGCCCACCCGCACCCTCACTTTTGTTGGCACCTACCCTCTTCCCCGCACCCCCCCCCCCCCCCCCCCCCCCCCCCCCCCCCCCTCGGCAGCGCTGAGGGTTTCTCAGTGCGCGTCATGCACTGGCTGGCTGTTAATTGGCCAACCAGCCTGAAAATGCGCTCAGGAGCCGATTGCGGGTAGAAGCTCATTTCACGTCCACTTCTGGACCTGCCGACTGGGCACGCGCCAAGTGTGAAATTCAGGCCTAAGTGTCTATTAAAGAATTTATTTTTTAAAAAAACTCTCATTCATTAAAAACCCATTCAATATATTAAAATTCATTCGGCCACTTAACCCATATAAGAGCAAACACCATTCAAGTACTTAATCCCTTATAAATACAAGCATTTGCATTCATAGCCCCATGTCAAAGACTGTTTAACTATTTGGAGCTATCAATCAAACTGTGAACTGACAGACATCCCATTGTGATAATGATCTGTCGACTTCATAATCACTTGGAGCTGTCGATCAAATTGTGAACTGACAGACACCCCACTGTGATAATGACTTGTCATGGAATCAGTCATGCAGCAAACATCAGGTTTATATCAGAGTGAAATTGCAAGCACTGATTTTTTTTAAACTGCAGGCTGTTTTTTTTTTTAATTTAAGGGGCAGGAGATTTAAATACCCTGAAAGTTTAACAGCTCCACAGAGCTTATTAATTTTTGACGGGCATTCATGTCTGCTCTTACCAATCCAAGGAGGCATCTTCCTTTTCCCAAAGAGGTAATTGGACCGAGAACAGGAATAAAACAAAGAACAACCCTCTAGCCCTCACCCCTCACCCCACCACACACTCCCCATGCCCCATCCATGCCAACTCATGGCACCTCATGCCCCCCCCATCCACCAGCCATGGCTCCTCATACCCTCCAAAAAAACTCCGGCAGCTTTAGACGCTTTCCTCAAAGGTCTTAAGCCCACGAGTCATGTTTTGGACATGTCCCTGAAGAAAATTGGGACTGTCTGAAGGCAGCTGCACTTTTCAATGTACAGCTGCCCCCCGTAAGTCACGGATGTGCAGACTACAACCTGACCCTCTTTCCACCCACCCACACACCCCCCCCCACCCCGGCGAAAATTGTGGGCGCCAGACTCAGGGGTGGGACTTCCAGAATCGGGGCTCTGGCAGCATTTTGGCTAAGCCAGAGACCCTTTCCACCGCCCCCCCCCCCCCCCCCAATGAAAATTCAGGCTTCAGAGTACTGAAGTCTTACTACAATTATACTAAGCACTGGTGAAGCCACACCAGAAATTTCCGGCCATCGGGAGGGGATGTGTGGGGAGCGGGTAGGGGCGCGAACCCGATCAGCGCCCCCAATTGGGTGCACGCTGCCATTTTACGTGGGTGGGCCAATTAAGGCCCACCCGGCGTGACGCTCTCCTGGAAGCGCTGAGCGTTCCTTGTGCGGACGGTGGGGGGGAGGATTCCCTGAGTGGTTCCCTGCCCTCTGTCATGAAAGAGAACAGAAATCTCCCCAAGGCACAGAGTTGTTTAAGCTTTAAATATCTAAGTAAAGGAGTTAAAAACTTTTAAAACATGTCCCAGCTCATGTGACAGTGTCAATTAATTTTTAAAATAATTTTTATTGGATTTATAACCGCTTCTTGAAACCTCGTCCCGCCTGTGGATGAGGTTTCATGAAAAATGCAAAGGCCGTCTGGTCTATTCATCCAGCCCGCCAACCTGAAGGTTAGACGGGCAGCTCATTTAACTGTTTAAGTTAGTCTTTAACAGGCCGAAATAGGCCTTTGACAGTTTGGCGGGGGCGCCGCCAAGTTGGTTACGCACCCGCCAAACTGAAAATCTAAATGATGCGCGGTGACATCAGGACACACGCCCGATGTCACTCCGCATCATTTTAGGCGTAGGTGAGCAGGCCCCTCCCCCGCTCGCCGACCAGGAAATTTTTTCCCCCGGAATACTGTGAGCAGTTTTGGTCTCGTTACCTAAAGGAAGAACATACTAAACACTACAGGGAGTGCAGCAAAGGTTCATTGGGCTGTTTCCTGGAACGAGAGGATTATCCCATAAGGAGAGATGGAGCCGACTAGGTCTATATTCTCTGGGTTTAGAAGAATGAGAGATGGTCCAATTGCAACATATAAAATTCTTAAGGGGCTACGCGGGGGGTAGGTAAAAATGCTTCCCCAGGTAGGGAATCCAGAACCCAGCATCACAACCTCAAAATAAAGAGACGGCCACTTAAAACTGAGATGAGGAGAAATTCCTTCACTTAAAAGGATTGAGAATTTTTGGAATTCACCTCCAACTCTCTGAGATCTCTGCGCTCCTCCAATTCTGGCTCTTAAGCATCAGCAACTTTAATCACTACACCATTGATGATCATGCATTCAGCTTGACCTCAGAACTCTAAAATCCCTTCCCTGGACCACTCGAGCTCTCTCCCCTCCTTTGAGATACTTATGAATACCAACTCTTTGGCCAAGTTTTTGGCACCTGCTCGGATATTGTCTTTTGTGACTCTGGGTCTAATTTTGTCTTGTCGTGCTCCTGGCTTGTGTTGGGAGTTTTGTTACATTAAAGGCACTACATAAATATAAATTGTCGTGTCTCTCGCACCGCCCTTGAATTCTGTGGGGCCAACACATTTTTTTGAGTTTTGTTCATTTAAACCCTCGATCCTTTTGTGGATGGAGTCGCAGTGAAAGTCAGGCAGTCTGCTTGCAGCCACATTGTCTAGCGTGAATATTGGCACTCACACCACCTACCCCAGGTTATTAGTCACTGTATTAGCTCACTATGCTCTGCGGGAGACTGCAGTACAGGTCACTGCAACCATCTGTCAACAACAGCATAAGCTACAAAGCACACGACTGTTTTAATAGCTCCCCCTGAGAGAGCAAGTTCATAAATCTTTGAAACATTTATTCAAATGATATGACAAATATAGTGCTGAAATTGTTGGAGCAGCATATTTCAAGCAGCAATTATTAATATGTTGTGTAATTAAGAAGTTTCCAGGGACAGGTAACTTGGTGCACTGGATTTCATGGTGGTCTGGAATTCAGGCACTGGGCCTTAGAATATCAGCTGTCTGCCAGAGTCACTCTGGACTCTGTGAATTCTTTTTTTTTTGCAAAAATATACTTTATTCATAAACTATCCGAAAGAACGTTGTAAAACATTTCAAAATGGCGAGCGCAGAAAGTGCAATTGCATTCAAGCCCTCTACATGGACCATGTTGCACGCTTGAGGTGCTTCAGTGCAATAAAGGGAACGTTACAAACATTTCAAAATGATCGTTGCAGAAGGTGCAATGGTACTCCTCGGTGAAATAGCTATCTGCAGTCTCGCATCTTTTTGTGGGGGGGATAAATATACTTTATTCATAAAATATCTGAAGGGACATCACAAACCATTTCAAAGTGGCCATCGCAGTCCCACATCCACATGCTGCAGTAATTAAAAGAAATGAAGACTTGCACTTGTATAGCACCTTTCGCTACCTCGGGATGTCTTTACAACACATTTAGACCTGTAGTTTACTGTTGCCATCTAGGAAACACAGAAGCCAATTTGTGCACGGCAAGAACCTGCAGGCAGGAATGTGATTATTATATTGAATTGCAACAGAAATGCAGGCCATTTGGCTCAACTAGTAGATACTAGTGTTCTGCATGTGCCTCCTCCGATGCTATGTTATCTAACTCAATCAGCATAAAGTCCTGTTCCTTTGTCCCTCAGCTACTTATCCAGCTTCACCTGAAATGCATAATAAACAAATAATCAGTTTTTGTGTTGTTGCTGGAGGGATAAACATTGGCCAGGACACCGGGAGTAACTCCCCTGCTCTCCTTTGAAACAGTGTGAGGGGGCCTTTTACATCCACCTGAGGCAGCAGACTTGGTTTAACGTCACTTTCTAAAGAGGGCGCCTCTGACGGTGCTTCACTCCATCCGTGTTGCTGGGCTGCAGAGATCACAGAGTCAGGGAGGGGTGAAAACATGGAGAGATTTGAAAACAAGGATGAGAATTTAAATATCGAGGCATTGCCGAACCAGGAGCCAATGTAAATCAAGCGAGCACAAGGGCGATGGGTCAATACGACTTGGTGGGATTTAGGGTAGGGGCAGCAGAATTTTGGTTGACCTCAAGTTTACAAGGGGCAGAAGGTGAGAGACTGGCCAGGGCTGCATTGGAATAGTCAAGTCTACAGGGGTCAAAGACATGGATGAGGAGTTCAGCAGCAGATGAGTTGAGGCAGGGACGATGTCAGGCGATGTTACAGAGTTGAAAATAGGAATGAAGAAAGTTAGAAATAAAGTAGTGTTCAAAAAAATCCTCTGGCATCTGCAGATAGGTAATTTTAGTAAACCTGGCACTATGTAAAATGAACGCAATGACTTATCTGCAGTTGTTGGCTGGTTTGTCAAGTCTGCACCTTTCTGCCACAGTGATTCAGTGAGAAGGATTTTGCTGCCATCTCCTGGCGGCTCAAAGAAATTGAACCTTAAAAAAACAATTCGGAGATCTACCTAAGCTGTTTGTGTTTGTACCTCAGCAATTCTGATACCCTGGTTCTTATCATTTGCCCGACTCAAGTGTCATGCTGTGTCTCCGTTTGTGGCAGGTGCAGCATCTGTGACAAGTCACAACACAAAGGGACACTACCTTCAATCAAGAAAAGGTGTTTGACAGACAGTCAATATTACACACTGCAGCACAGAAGCAGGCTGTTCAGACTAACTGGTCTTTGCTGCCATTTAGGCTTCAAATGAGCCTTCTGAAACCCCACTCCATCTAACCCGATCGACATAACCTTCAATCCTTTCTCCATCATGTGCTTATTTATCTAGGTCCTCTTTATATGCATCAATGCTACTTATCTCAACTGCTCCTCTGGTAATGAGTTCCACATTCTAACTACCGTCTGGATTAAAGATTTTTCTCCTGCATTCCCTGTTAAATTCACAAGGAATCTTGTGCTTGCACATGGTGATAATGTGACCGAACCGATTGATGCAACTCGTCTGGCTCTTTCCCACTCAGTAAACCATGAAGTGAATGAGTGTCATTTTAAAAATGCTCCGTTAAAGAATCCAGAATGGTCTCTGTCAGTGCCATTGGTGATGTCCACCATTTTGTTAATGAATCACTGTATTGGGGAGGGGAATCTGTGATAGAGCTGCAGCCGTGTAGGCCCTATTCTCTGACCTGGGCTACCTGGGAGAGTGGGATGACAGAGTTGGCCATTTTATGCAGTAAACAAAGAACTTGTGCTTAAGCACCTTTGAGATATTCCAAAGTGTTTTACATCCAGCAGATCGCAAGGCTTTCTCACCACGTGTCTGTGAATCACTTCTTCGGACAGCTAAAGTTTTAATATGAGCAATAGAACCACAGAAAAGTTACAGTGTAGAAAGAGGCCATTCAGCCCATCATGTCTGCGCTGGCCAAAAAGAGAAAAAAGAAACTAGCCGCTCATTTTAATCCCACTTTCCAGCGCCTGGTCCGTGGCCTTGCAGGTTACAGCGCTTCAGATGCAGATCCAAGTACCTTTTAAATGAGTTGAGCATTTCAGCCTCAGCCACCAACTTAGGCAGTGAATTCCAGACACCCGCCATCCTCTGGGTGAAAAAGTTTCTCCTCATGTCCCCTCTAATCCTTCTACCAATCACCTTAAATCTAATTGACCCCTCAGCTAGGGGAAACAGGCCTTTCCCGTCTACCCTGTCTACGCCCCTCATAACTTTGTACACCTCAATTAGGTCACCCTTTAGCCTCCTCTGTTCTAAGGAAAACAACCCTAGACTATCCAATCTCTCCTCAAATAGCTGCAATTTTCAAGTCCTGGCAACATCCTTGTAAATCTCCTCTGCACTCTCTCCAGAGCAATTATGTCCTTCCTGTAATGTGGTGACCAGAACTGAACACAAAATTCCAGCTGTGGCCTAACCAGTGTTTTATAAAGTTCCATCATTACATCCCTGTTTTTGTATTCAACACCTCAGGAAAGCATTCCATATTCTTTCTTGACGACCTTGTCCACCTGTCCTGCCACCTTCAAGGACCTGGACATGCACTCCAAGGTCTCTCACCTCCTCAATTCTTCTCAATAACTTCCCATACATTGAGTATTCCCTTGCATTGTTTGCCCT
Organism: Carcharodon carcharias; assembly: GCF_017639515.1. NCBI lineage: Eukaryota > Metazoa > Chordata > Chondrichthyes > Lamniformes > Lamnidae > Carcharodon > Carcharodon carcharias. The sequence goes on along the minus strand of NC_054479.1, from coordinate 15,332,962 downwards.
CCCCAAATGCATTACCGCACACTTTTCTGGATTGAATTCCATTTGCCACTTCTCTGCCCACTCAACCAAATCATTGATATCATTGTGGAGTCGACAGTTATCCTCTTCACTATCAACTACATGGCCAACTGTTCTGTCATCTGCAAATTTCCCAATCATGCCTCCCACATTTAAGTCTAAATCATTAATATATACAACAAACAGCAAGGGCCCCAACACTGACCCCTGTGGAACGCCACTGGAAAACATTTTCCATTCGCAAAAACATCCATTGAACATTACCCTTTGTTTCCTGTCACTGAGCCAATTTTGGATCCAACTCACCACCTTCCCCTGTATCCCATGAGATCTCACTTTCCTGACCAGTCTGCCATGTGGAACCTTGTCAAATGCCTTACTGAAATGCATGTAGACAACATCCACTGCACTACCCTCATCAATATTCCTTGTTACTTCCTCAAAAAATTCTATTAAGTTAGTAAGACACGATCTTCCCCTAACAAACCCCTGCTGATTATCCCTGATTAATGTGTCTTTCTAAGTGAAAGTTTATCTGTCTCTCAGAATTGTTTCCAATCATTTTCCCACCACCGAAATCAGACTGACCAGTCTATAATTTTCTGGCCTATCCCTCGTACCTTTTTTAAATAATGGTACAATTTTCTCAGACCTCCAATCCTCTAGGACCTCACCTGTATCTAGTCAGTATTGGAAAATGATCCTCAGAGCATTCTTGCTTTCTTAAACAGCCTGGGGTACAAACCATCTGGCTCTGGTCATTTATCCACCTTCAAGGATGTCAGTCTCCCCAGTACTTCCTCTCTCACTATGCTCATTGTATCTAATACTTCACACTCCTCCTCTTTAGCTACAATGTCTGCATCATCCCTCTCCTTAGTGAAGACAGAGACAAAGTATTCATTGAGAACCCTGCCCACATCTTCCGCATCAGACCACAAGTTACCATGTACATCTCTGATAGGCCTACCTTTTCTTTAGTTATTTTCTTGCTCTTAATGTACTGGTAAAACATCTTAGGACTTTCTTTGATTTTACCTGCCAATATTTTTTTGTATCACCTCTTTGGTTTCCTTATTTCCATTTTACTTCACCCCTGTACTTTCTATACTCCTCTAAGCTTTCTGCAGTATTAAGTCTTTTGTGACTGTCATAAGCTTTCTTGTTCTGCTGTTTATTTGCCTGGTTGCTTTTGGATAACCAGGGGCCTCTAGATTTGGCAGGAATTCACAAAGGTTCCTTCAACAGCACCTTCCAAACCCACGACCACTTCCATCTAGAAGGACAAGGGCAGCAGGTGGATGGGACATCGCCACCTGGAAGTTCCCGTCCTAGTTACTCATCATCCTGACTTGGAAATATATCGCCGTTCCTTCACTGTCACTGGGTCAAATCCTGGAACTCCCTCCCTAACAGCACTGTGGGTGCACCTACACCACATGGACTGCGGCGGTTCAAGAGGACAGCTCACCACCACCTTCTCAAGGGCAACTAGGGATGGACAGTCAATGCTGGCCCAGCCAGCGAAGCCCACATCCCATGAATGAATAAAAAAAAGACACCCTTTTCCTTGGTGGGGACATGTCTAAAATGCCTGTAGAATTTTGCCTTTGAATGCCTCCCACTGATTTGACACTGTTTTCCCTTCTAATAGCTGTACCCAGTCCACTCTCACCTGCTCACCTCTCAGCTTTGTCAAATTTGTCTTCCCCCCAATTTAGAACATTTACTCTTGTCCTATCTTTGTCCTTTTCCATAATGATGTTAAATCTAACTATAATATGGTCACATATAATATGGTCACTATCTCCAAAATGGTCCCCTGCTGCTACTTCATCCACTTGCCCAGCTTCATTTCCTAAGACTAAATCTAGAATTGCAGCCCCTCCCATTGGGGTTGTTAGTGCTGGCTAAAAAAGTTCTCTTGAATGCAGCTCAAGATTTTGCTCCCATTGTCCCCTTCACTGTTCGTATTCCAGTTGATATTGGGATAGCTGAAGTCCCCAACAATTACTGCCCTATTGTTTTTGAACTCAGAAATCTGCCTACATATTTGCTCCTCTAACTCCCTTCCACCATTTGGGGGCCTATAGTACACTCCTAGCAGTGTGGCTGCCCCTTTTTTGTTTCTGAGCTCAACCCACAGGCCTCATTTGATGCTTCATTTAGTATATCATCCCTCTTCACAGCTGTAATTGATTCTTTAACCAATAATGCTACACTCTCACCTTTTTAATCCACCTCCCTATCTTCTCTGAAAACTCTATCTCCAGGGATTTTGAGCTGCCATTTTTGCCCCTCTGTAAGCCATTATAGCAACAATATCATGTTGCCATGTGTCTACGTGTGCCTTTGGCTCATCAGCTTTATTTGCTACACTCCTTGCATTTACATATATACCATTTAACACTGCCAAATTCCTGTGCTGTACACTTTTTAACCTGTGCTTCTTCTGTCTTTCACTCACTAATTCTCCATCTCCCATTCCCATCCCCCTGCCAATCCAGTTTAAACCCTCCCCAATAGCATTAGCAAACCTCCCTGCGAGGATATTCGTCCCACTCCTGTTCAGATGTAAACCGTCCGGCTTGCACAGGTCCCACCTTCCCCAGAAGCGGTCCCAATGCCCCAGAAATCTGTTGCCCTCCCTGCTGCACCGGCTTTCCGGCCTCATGTTTAATCGCTCAATTCTCCTATTTCTATGCTCACTTGCACGTGGGACTGGGAGTAATCCTGAGATTACTGCTTTAGAGGTCCTTCTTTTCAATCTCCTACCCAGCTCGCTGGAGTCTGCTTTCAGGGCCTCATCCTCTTTCCTAAGTCATTGATACCACATGGACCATGACCTCTGGCTGATCACCCTCCCCAAGAAGAATGTCTTGCAACCACTCTGTGACATCCTTGACCCTGCTACCAGGGAGGCAACATACCACCCTGGAGTCACGTCTACGGCCAGAGAAACACCTGTCTATCCCCTTAACTAATGAATCCCCTGTTACTACTGCTCTTCCCCTCTTCTTTCTCCCCTCCTGTACAGCAGAGCTGCCTGGGGTGCCACAAAATTGGCTCTAACTACACTCCTCCGAGGAACCAATGTCCTCACTGGTATCCGAAATAGAAAACCGATTGGTGAGCGGGACCCCAGGGAACTTCTGCACTACCTGCCTAGTTTTCTTCGACTGCCTTGCAATCACCCATTCCGTTTCTGCCTCCAGTCTCCTAAGCTGCAGAGTGACCACCTCTCTGAGCATACTATCCACATAGCTCTCACCTCGCGGATGCGCCACAGTGACCCCAGCCGCCGCTCGATCTCCGAAACCCGGAGCTCAAGGTTCTGCAGCTGGTGACACTTCCTGCGCATGTGGCCATCTAGGATATTGGTAGCACCTACAACTTCCCACATATTACAGGACACACATTCCACATGACCAAGCTGCCCTCCCATGGCTTCAATTTACTCCCCTTCCATTAACTTTATTTATTTATCTTTTATTCATTCACAAGATGATATCACTGACTGAAAGGGTGGTAGAGGCGGGAACCTGCACAACATTTAAGAAGTATTTAGATGAACATTTGAAATGCCATAGCATTCAAGGCTACGGGCCATATGCTGTAAAATGAGATTAGTGTAGATAGGGGCTTGATGGCGTGGACACGATGGGCCGAAGGGCCTCTTTCTGTGCTGTAAAACTCTATGACGCTATGAGATGTAGGCTTCGCTGGCTGGGCCAGCATTTATTGCCCATCCCTAGTTGCCCTTGAGAGGGTGGTGGTGAGCTGCCTTCATGAACCACTGCAGTCCCTGTGGTGTAGGTACACCCTCAGTGCTGTTACTTTACTATCTTACTTTGGGTTACTTATGCAACTTGATTTTATCTGGCCTCAACTTAACTTTATTTCCCTATCGCTTATGTTTCTTACTTGATGTAAGTAAAAACTTCTTTTAAAAAGAATGTGCTTTTCTAATTCTCAGCTACTTGCTGACACTCTGTAACATCAGTTTCCCACCAACCAATGAACTTAGGTTTCTCCTGTGATGTTAGGTGCTCGGTGCTGCTGACTGCCTGGCTCAGTGTCCTCCTCTCACACTCTCCTCTAGGTGCTGCTGACTGCCTGGCTCAGTGTCCTCCTCTCACACTCTCCTCTAGGTGCTGCTGACTGCCTGTCCCAGGGTCCTCCTCTCACACTCTCCTCTAGGTGCTGCTGACTGTCCCAGGGTCCTCCTCTCACACTCTCCTCTAGGTGCTGCTGACTGCCTGTCCCAGGATCCTCCTCTCGCACTCTCCTCTAGGTGCTGCTGACTGCCTGTCCCAGGGTCCTCCTCTCACACTCTCCTCTAGGTGCTGCTGACTGTCCAAGGGTCCTCCTCTCACACTCTCCTCTAGGTGCTGCTGACTGCCTGTCCCAGGGTCCTCCTCTCACACTCTCCTCTAGGTGCTGCTGACTGCCTGTCCCAGGGTCCTCCTCTCACACTCTCCTCTAGGTGCTGCTGACAGTCCCAGGGTCCTCCTCTCACACTCTCCTCTAGGTGCTGCTGATTGTCCCAGGGTCCTCCTCTCTCTCCTCTAGGTGCTGCTGACTGTCCCAGGGTCCTCCTCTCACACTCTCCTCTAGGTGCTGCTGACTGCCTGTCCCAGGGTCCTCCTCTCACACTCTCCTCTAGGTGCTGCTGACTGCCTGTCCAAGGGTCCTCCTCTCACACTCTCCTCTAGGTGCTGCTGACTGCCTGTCCCAGGGTCCTCCTCTCACACTCTCCTCTAGGTGCTGCTGACTGCCTGTCCCAGGGTCCTCCTCTCACATTCTCCTCTAGGTGCTGCTGACTGTCCCAGGGTCCTCCTCTCACATTCTCCTCTAGGTGCTGCTGACTGCCTGTCCCAGGGTCCTCCTCTCACACTCTCCTCTAGGTGCTGCTGATTGCCTGTCCCAGGGTCCTCCTCTCACACTCTCCTCTAGGTGCTGCTGACTGTCCCAGGGTCCTCCTCTCACACTCTCCTCTAGGTGCTGCTGACTACCTGTCCCAGGGTCCTCCTCTCGCCCTCTCCTCTAGGTGCTGCTGACTGCTGGTCTGAGGATCCTCCTCTCGCACTCTCCTCTAGGTGCTGCTGACTGCCTGGCTCAGGGTCCTCCTCTCACACTCTCCTCTTGGTGCTGCTGACTGCCTGTCCCTGGATCCTCCTCTCACACTCTCCTCTAGGTGCTGCTGACTGTCCCAGGGTCCTCCTCTCACACTCTCCTCTAGGTGCTGCTGACTGCCTGTCCCAGGGTCCTCCTCTCGCACTCTCCTCTAGGTGCTGCTGACTGCCTGTCCCAGGGTCCTCCTCTCACACTCTCCTCTAGGTGCTGCTGACTGCCTGTCCCAGGGTCCTCCTCTCACACTCTCCTCTAGGTGCTGCTGACTGCCTGTCCCAGGGTCCCCCTCTCACACTCTCCTCTAGGTGCTGCTGACTGTCCCAGGGTCCTCCTCTCACACTCTCCTCTAGGTGCTGCTGACTGCCTGTCCCAGGGTCCTCCTCTCACACTCTCCTCTAGGTGCTGCTGACTGCCTGTCCCAGGGTCCTCCTCTCACACTCTCCTCTAGGTGCTGCTGACTGCCTGTCCCAGGGTCCTCCTCTCACACTCCCCTCTAGGTGCTGCTGACTGCCTGTCCCAGGGTCCTCCTCTCACACTCTCCTCTAGGTGCTGCTGACTGCCTGTCCCAGGGTCCTCCTCTCACACTCTCCTCTAGGTGCTGCTGACTGCCTGTCCCAGGGTCCTCCTCTCACACTCTCCTCTAGGTGCTGCTGACTGTCCCAGGGTCCTCCTCTCACACTCTCCTCTAGGTGCTGCTGACTACCTGTCCCAGGGTCCTCCTCTCGCCCTCTCCTCTAGGTGCTGCTGACTGCTGGTCTGAGGATCCTCCTCTCGCACTCTCCTCTAGGTGCTGCTGACTGCCTGTCCCTGGATCCTCCTCTCACACTCTCCTCTAGGTGCTGCTGACTGCCTGTCCCAGGGTCCTCCTCTCACACTCTCCTCTAGGTGCTGCTGACTGCCTGTCCCAGGGTCCCCCTCTCACACTCTCCTCTAGGTGCTGCTGACTGTCCCAGGGTCCTCCTCTCACACTCTCCTCTAGGTGCTGCTGACTGCCTGTCCCAGGGTCCTCCTCTCACACTCTCCTCTAGGTGCTGCTGACTGCCTGTCCCAGGGTCCTCCTCTCACACTCTCCTCTAGGTGCTGCTGACTGCCTGTCCCAGGGTCCTCCTCTCACACTCCCCTCTAGGTGCTGCTGACTGCCTGTCCCAGGGTCCTCCTCTCACACTCTCCTCTAGGTGCTGCTGACTGCCTGTCCCAGGGTCCTCCTCTCACACTCTCCTCTAGGTGCTGCTGACTGCCTGTCCCAGGGTCCTCCTCTCACACTCTCCTCTAGGTGCTGCTGACTGCCTGTCCCAGGGTCCTCCTCTCACACTCTCCTCTAGGTGCTGCTGACTGCCTGGCTCAGGGTCCTCCTCTCACACTCTCCTCTAGGTGCTGCTGACTGTCTGTCCCAGAGTCCTCCTCTCACACTCTCCTCTAGGTGCTGCTGACTGTCCCAGGGTCCTCCTCTCACACTCTCCTCTAGGTGAAGCTGACTGCCTGGCTCAGGGTCCTCCTCTCACACTCTCCTCTAGGTGCTGCTGACTGCCTGTCCCAGGGTCCTCCTCTCACACTCTCCTCTAGGTGCTGCTGACTGTCCCAGGGTCCTCCTCTCACACTCTCCTCTAGGTGCTGCTGACTGCCTGTCCCAGGGTCCTCCTCTCACACTCTCCTCTAGGTGCTGCTGACTGTCCCAGGATCCTCCTCTCACACTCTCCTCTAGATGCTGCTGACTGCCTGTCCCAGGGTCCTCCTCTCACACTCTCCTCTAGGTGCTGCTGAATGTCCCAGGGTCCTCCTCTCACACTCTCCTCTAGGTGCTGCTGTCTGCCTGTCCCAGGATCCTCCTCTCACACTCTCCTCTAGGTGCTGCTGACTGCCTGTCTGAGGATCCTCCTCTCACACTCTCCTCTAGGTGCTGCTGACTGCCTGTCCCAGGGTCCTCCTCTCACACTCTCCTCTAGGTGCTGCTGACTGCCTGTCCCAGGGTCCTCCTCTCACACTCTCCTCTAGGTGCTGCTGACTGCCTGTCCCAGGGTCCTCCTCTCACATTCTCCTCTAGGTGCTGCTGACTGCCTGTCCCAGGGTCCTCCTCTCACACTCTCCGCTAGGTGCTGCTGACTGCCTGGCTCAGTGTCCTCCTCTCACACTCTCCTCTAGGTGCTGCTGACTGCCTGTCCCAGGGTCCTCCTCTCTCACACTCTCCTCTAGGTGCTGCTGACTGCCTGTCCCAGGGTCCTCCTCTCACACTCTCCTCTAGGTGCTGCTGACTGCCTGTCCCAGGGTCCTCCTCTCACACTCTCCTCTAGGTGCTGCTGACTGCCTGTCCCAGAGTCCTCCTCTCGCCCTCTCCTCTAGTTGCTACTGACTGCCTGTCTGAGGGTCCTCCTCTCACACTCTCCTCTAGGTGCTGCTGACTGCCTGTCCCAGAGTCCTCCTCTCGCCCTCTCCTCTAGGTGCTACTGACTGCCTGTCTGAGGGTCCTCCTCTCACACTCTCCTCTAGGTGCTGCTGACTGTCTGTCCCAGGGTCCTCCTCTCTCTCCTCTAGGTGCTGACTGTCTGTCCCAGGGTCCTCCTCTCACACTCTCCTCTAGGTGCTGCTGACTGCCTGTCCCAGGGTCCTCCTCTCACACTCCCATCTAGGTGCTGCTGACTGCCTGTCCCAGGGTCCTCCTCTCACACTCTCCTCTAGGTGCTGCTGACTGTCTGTCCCAGGGTCCTCCTCTCGCACTCTCCCCTAGGTGCTGCTGACTGCCTGTCCCAGTGTCCTCCTCTCACACTCTCCTCTAGATGCTGCTGACTACCTGTCCCAGGGTCCTCCTCACGCCCTCTCCTCTAGGTGCTGCTGACTGCCTGGCTCAGGGTCCTCCTCTCACACTCTCCTCTTGGTGCTGCTGACTGCCTGTCCCAGGATCCTCCTCTCACTCTCTCCTCTAGGTGCTGCTGACTGCCTGTCCCAGCGTCCTCCTCTCACACTCTCCTCTAGGTGCTGCTGACTGTCCCAGGGTCCTCCTCTCACACTCTCCTCTAGGTGCTGCTGACTGCCTGTCCCAGGGTCCTCCTCTCACACTCTCCTCTAGGTGCTGCTGACTGCCTGGCTCAGGGTCCTCCTCTCACACTCTCCTCTAGGTGCTGCTGACTGTCTGTCCCAGAGTCCTCCTCTCACACTCTCCTCTAGGTGCTGCTGACTGTCCCAGGGTCCTCCTCTCACACTCTCCTCTAGGTGAAGCTGACTGCCTGGCTCAGGGTCCTCCTCTCACACTCTCCTCTAGGTGCTGCTGACTGCCTGTCCCAGGGTCCTCCTCTCACACTCTCCTCTAGGTGCTGCTGACTGTCCCAGGGTCCTCCTCTCACACTCTCCTCTAGGTGCTGCTGACTGCCTGTCCCAGGGTCCTCCTCTCACACTCTCCTCTAGGTGCTGCTGACTGCCTGTCCCAGGGTCCTCCTCTCACACTCTCCTCTAGATGCTGCTGACTGCCTGTCCCAGGGTCCTCCTCTCACACTCTCCTCTAGGTGCTGCTGACTGCCTGTCCCAGGGTCCTCCTCTCACACTCTCCTCTAGGTGCTGCTGACTGCCTGTCCCAGGATCCTCCTCTCACACTCTCCTCTAGGTGCTGCTGACTGCCTGTCTGAGGATCCTCCTCTCACACTCTCCTCTAGGTGCTGCTGACCGTCTGTCCCAGTGTCCTCCTCTCACACTCTCCTCTAGGTGCTGCTGACTGCCTGTCCCAGGGTCCTCCTCTCACACTCTCCTCTAGGTGCTGCTGACTGCCTGTCCCAGGGTCCTCCTCTCACATTCTCCTCTAGGTGCTGCTGACTGCCTGTCCCAGGGTCCTCCTCTCACACTCTCCGCTAGGTGCTGCTGACTGCCTGGCTCAGTGTCCTCCTCTCACACTCTCCTCTAGGTGCTGCTGACTGCCTGTCCCAGGGTCCTCCTCTCTCACACTCTCCTCTAGGTGCTGCTGACTGCCTGTCCCAGGGTCCTCCTCTCACACTCTCCTCTAGGTGCTGCTGACTGCCTGTCCCAGGGTCCTCCTCTCACACTCTCCTCTAGGTGCTGCTGACTGCCTGTCCCAGAGTCCTCCTCTCGCCCTCTCCTCTAGGTGCTACTGACTGCCTGTCTGAGGGTCCTCCTCTCACACTCTCCTCTAGGTGCTGCTGACTGCCTGTCCCAGAGTCCTCCTCTCGCCCTCTCCTCTAGGTGCTACTGACTGCCTGTCTGAGGGTCCTCCTCTCACACTCTCCTCTAGGTGCTGCTGACTGTCTGTCCCAGGGTCCTCCTCTCTCTCCTCTAGGTGCTGACTGTCTGTCCCAGGGTCCTCCTCTCACACTCTCCTCTAGGTGCTGCTGACTGCCTGTCCCAGGGTCCTCCTCTCACACTCCCCTCTAGGTGCTGCTGACTGCCTGTCCCAGGGTCCTCCTCTCACACTCTCCTCTAGGTGCTGCTGACTGTCTGTCCCAGGGTCCTCCTCTCGCACTCTCCCCTAGGTGCTGCTGACTGCCTGTCCCAGTGTCCTCCTCTCACACTCTCCTCTAGATGCTGCTGACTACCTGTCCCAGGGTCCTCCTCACGCCCTCTCCTCTAGGTGCTGCTGACTGCCTGGCTCAGGGTCCTCCTCTCACACTCTCCTCTTGGTGCTGCTGACTGCCTGTCCCAGGATCCTCCTCTCACTCTCTCCTCTAGGTGCTGCTGACTGCCTGTCCCAGCGTCCTCCTCTCACACTCTCCTCTAGGTGCTGCTGACTGTCCCAGGGTCCTCCTCTCACACTCTCCTCTAGGTGCTGCTGACTGCCTGTCCCAGCGTCCTCCTCTCACACTCTCCTCTAGGTGCTGCTGACTGCCTGTCCCAGGGTCCTCCTCTCACACTCTCCTCTAGGTGCTGCTGACTGCCTGTCCCAGTGTCCTCCTCTCACACTCTCCTCTAGGTGCTGCTGACTGCCTGTCCCAGGGTCCTCCTCTCACACTCTCCTCTAGATGCTGCTGACTGCCTGTCCCAGGGTCCTCCTCTCGCCCTCTCCTCTAGGTGCTGCTGACTGCCGGTCTGAGGATCCTCCTCTCGCACTCTCCTCTAGGTGCTGCTGACTGCCTGGCTCAGGGTCCTCCTCTCACACTCTCCTCTAGGTGCTACTGACTGCCTGTCTGAGGGTCCTCCTCTCGCACTCTCCTCTAGGTGCTGCTGACTGCCTGTCTGAGGATCCTCCTCTCACCCTCTCCTCTAGGTGCTACTGACTGCCTGTCTGAGGGTCCTCCTCTCGCACTCTCCTCTAGGTGCTGCTGACTGCCTGTCTGAGGATCCTCCTCTCACCCTCTCCTCTAGGTGCTACTGACTGCCTGTCTGAGGGTCCTCCTCTTGCACTCTCCTCTAGGTGCTACTGATTGCCTGTCCCAGCGTCCTCCTCTCACACTCTCCTCTAGGTGCTGCTGACTGCCTGTCTGAGGATCCTCCTCTCGCACTCTCCTCTAGGTGCTGCTGACTGCCCATCCCAGGGTCCTCCTCTCACACTCTCCCCTAGGAGCTGCTGACTGCCTGGCTCGGGGTCCTCCTCTCGCACTCTCCTCTATACTTATCCTTGTCCTCCCCATCCTGCCATAATCTCGCCCTGCCCTATCTTTTGGATCTCCTCCAACCCAACAACACCCTGAGATTTCAGCACTTCCCCAACTCTGGCACCTTGCACATCCCTAAGTTTTCATTGCTCAACTATTGGTGGCCTTACCTTCAGCTGCCTAGCCCCTAAGCTGTGGAATCCCCTTCCCAAACTCTCTATGCGTCCCTCTTCTCCCTCCTCTTTTTTGACCCTTGTTAAAATCCACCTCTTCAAACAAGCTTTTGGTCACCTGTTATAATAGCTCACTATGTGCCTGGGTGTCAACGCCCCCTCCACCATGAGGCACTTAAGGCACAGTTGTCTTTGCAAACTGTAGACTTTCAGCAATGAAAATAACCTGATGCAGCTCCTGCACACAGAACCACAGGCCGCATGTCTGCGGCTTTACAAGGTGAGCTTTCAGGGAGCACCGATCCTTGCTGGGAAACGTGGATTTATCAAATCATTCTGGGGGAAAAAAAAATAGGAGTATTGTTACCATGACCCAAAATCCATGGTTTTGTCAAATTTATGTTAAAAAATAACTTTTCCCTTTGGAATGTAGCCCTTCTCCACACTATCCATCAACGGAGCCACATGTGACTGCCTGTCTGTCTGAGTGCGGTATTCAGTCACACCAAGACCGTTTCACAGTCTCCAGGACCAGAAGCCAAATCTTCAACTGCAGTCCGCCACCAAACCCCCTTCCCCCGTCGTCTTTGATTAAAGCCAAGGTCATTCTTGCTTGGTCAAAGGTACAGAGGTCAAAGGTCACTCTCCAGGTAAACGTGCTCCATCGTGCCAAGTGTTGACAAGACAGCTGTACCAGCCAGACGGCAGTGGGTTTGCGCTCCCATGACAGCCTGTCATTCAGATTTAACTTCCATCGCTGTGACCTGCTTATCCAGATGGTGAAGTGGATTGCAGCACCTCGGAGAAGAGGGAAGTAAACGAGTCTCCTGTCACCTCCTGTCATTCTTTGTGGCTGATTATGCGATACGTTGGCACCAGGCATGAGGGAGCCTGTGGCCTATTCGCCTTGCTGTCAACACAGCATCCCTCAAACACAAGGGGAAAAAAAATACAGCGAGCCCATGAATTAACAAGGTTGTAAGGATTAAGAAAACAGGCCTTATTTTAAAGGGACAGCGAACATTATTTTCCTAGAACTTGAGCGAGCCAGTTTTCACAAAGCTTAATGGATCAAGGGGCTACCCAGTGCATTGCTGAGCTGGTTGTATTAATAAAACACCTTTTACCTTGTAAATGTCTCACAGTTTTGAGAAGTCCTTTTAAAGGGGAGGAGGGGAAAAAGAAAAGTGGAGAGTCGGCAGGCAGTTGGGGTCAAAAAGACAGACTTACGTTTATATATGTTCGTTATAAAGCGTTTTTTAACCACATCTCGAAGCACCTACGTCCTTGCTTTCCAGTGGGGTGGTCCCTGTGGGCTCGTGGGCATTGCAGCCAAACTCTGGCTTGTCTTCATCCACAACTTCATCACATTCTACAAAAAGGGGCTAGGGTGAGTTCCCCGGCTCATGTCCTCCCGAATCTGTGGCCACCAGTTGTTGCAAGCCTAAGATAAGGCAAGTTAGCTCATGCCATCAATGGTAAGGCTCAGCTCATCAAGTTGTTGCTTGATCAGCTGAGTCCTCGGAACCAACAGCATGATTCACATTAGCTCTGTACTTGCCATGAAGCTTGGCAATGAAATTGTGCAGCTTTCTCCTGTTGGAATTCCAGCCAGCAGAACTGCCCAAAATGATATTGGCGGAGATCAGCACAAGCCAGTTAGGTTGGCTCTCTGTCCCTTTTTTTTTGGGGGGGGGCGGTGTCGGGGGGAGGTGGGATTTCCACTGACACTCTTCTATCGGAACAATGACAGGAAACCAGGAGACACTCCAGCAGAATTTCAGGGCCTGTCACTATTCAAACATTACTGGGCAGATCGGAACAAGGATCATGGATGTCATTGTTCACCTTTACCACAATAACGCCTTGTAAGGATGAATACCAGTTCCAAAGTGGTGAAGCATTGTCACTGCAGGCAAGAAACACAGGCCATCTTTCGGATGAGACGTTAAACTGAGACCCGGCCTGCCCTCTCAGGTAAATGTAAAAGCTGGCCCCACAAGACTATTTCGAAGAAGAGCGGGCAAGTTCTCCCCAGTGTTCTGGGCAATATTTATCCCTCAACCAACATCATCAAAAAAGCAAATTATCTGATCATTATCACATTGCTGTCTGTGGGAGCTTGCTGTGTGCAAATTGGTTGCCGTAGTTCCTACAACAGTGACTGCACTTCAAAAGTACTTCATTGGCTGTAAAGTGCCATAGTTCCTACAACAGTGACTGCACTTCAGAAGTACTTCATTGGCTGTAAAGTGCTTTGTGGCTTCATGTGGTCATGCAAGGTGCTATATGAATGAAGATCTTCCTTTCTTATTACTTCCTCTTGCTTGTGATATCCCTCTGTCACTCACCTGAAATATTTCCATCCTTTATTACCATTTCCATTTCCATTTTCATTTTCATTTTCCATTTCCATTTCTATTTCCATTTCCATTCTTATCACTCCCTCTTGCTTGTGATATCCCTCTGTCACCCACCTGAAATATTTCCATCCTTTATTACCATTTCCATTTCCATTTCCATTTTCATTTTCATTTTCCATTTCCATTTCCATTTCCATTTCCATTCTTATTACTCCCTCTTGCTTGTGATATCCCTCTGTCACCCACCTGAAATATTTCCATCCTTTATTTTCCAGCTGAGGAGTCCGTAGCATGCAAGAACCCTGGACTACCAGAAAATGGTTACCAGATTCTGTACAAGCGGTTGTATCTGCCAGGAGAGACGTTAACATTTATGTGTTATGAAGGGTTTGAGCTGGTCGGGGAGGTCACCATCAGATGCATCATAGCTCATCCATCTCACTGGAGTGGGCCACTGCCTCTGTGTAAAGGTAAGGCATTATTACATATGACACTCAGAGCGGTACATGCTGCAAGTAACCCAGGGGCAGGGTTTTCCGGTCGTCGGGCAGGCTGAGCGGTAGGGAGGGGTGGGGGGGGGGGGGGCGGGTGGTGGGGGTGGGGGGGGTGCCTGGGAAATGGGGCGCCACCCACGATCGGTCCCCGGTCGCAATTTCATGCTGGCTGGCTAGTTAATGGCCAGCGAGAGTGAAAGGCAGGCTAAAAGGCTGCCAGGGTGGGGGCTGGAAGAGAGCGAGGGTGCAGGTGCGGGGGGGAGTGCGCAGTGAAGGCTCCCCGGAGGAAGAGAGATGCCTTAGGGTGCTGAAGAATTTTAAATCCAAAAATAAACATGATGAAATTCCGAAAAAAAATTCCACCCATGATAGTCACTCCTAAGCATAGTGATGTTAAAAATCCTGCCCAAACATTCTTTTCTTTAAATTAATATCGGAAACCTCATCCCGTCCCTTGGATGAGGTTTCTTCCAAAATCCAAAGGCCGCCTGACAGATTCACCCACCCACCCGCTCGCCAACCATAACGTTGGACGGGCAGTGAAAAATCCAGGTCAATTACTACACGAATGGCCTCAATAAGCCTCTTAATTGTCGACGGGTGCGCTGCCGGCCGAAATTCCGCACGAGCGAGCGATGATGTCAGGACGCTCGCCCGATGTCATCGCGCGCGATTTTTCCACCCGATCTGGTTGGGCGCTCCCCTGCCCGCGGGGATGTAAAATTCCGCCCCAGGACAAGCCTGTGCTGGCTCAGGAATCCCAGTGTTACAGGCAAGTCTCCCAATAGCCTTGGCGTGGCCAGGGCCATAGAGCAATCAAATCGGGAGATTTGCCTGTCACTTCTGGGGTCCAGAGGCTGCTCGGAGAATTGGCAACAGACCAAGAGATTTGTATTGTATAGTGTAAAGTAAGGCTCATTTTTTACAGGATTGGGGTTGGGGGCGAGAGGGTGTTCAGCTGTTGAGTACTTTTTTGTCTGAGCAGTGGGTGGGTTTTGCACCAAGCCCCTGTTAGGAAGGTGTCGACGTGGGGAGCTTTCAGGGACTCATTTAGATTAATTTGCTGAACTATTAAAAGTGTGTCACATTACCTTAAAAGGCAGCTCACCACTCGGAAGGGAAGAAATTCCACCAAGGTGCCCAATTTTGAAGGGCTTGCAGTAGTACCTTAAAGAGGATGGGTGAAGTATCAGAACTGAAAGGAAACATCGAGTTTGAATGACAGCCAATAATTTTGCAGTTCCCTACAGTGCCATACAAATGTGGAAGCATTTAAGCCTCAGAACCCATGAGACTTTTTTTTAGATACATCTTACATGACAGCGCAGACAAATAAAAGCAAAAAAAAAACTTATATAAATAGTTGACTCAACTCCAAAAAATGTGAAAACTCAAAAACAGCCTTGAAGGTAAGTCAATGGCTTTTGAAAACAAATAACTAACCTGAAAGTGCAACAGTACATGGGCTTGTAAATTAATCCATGGGTATAGCTAACACTCCTGCAGTAATATGTAAGATAATAAATCATAAGTGCATTACAAGTATGAAAGATCATGCAAATGCTAAATACACTGAATTTATTGCCTGAGCTTTCTGGGAGCATAACTGGTCTCTCTTAACCCACCAACCCTCCACCCTTTGAACTACATCAAGCTGGTTTCCCAGGATTTTGGACCCTACAATGAGCACAGCCATTAAATTGTTAAACAACCACTTACATATTTTTCATGCAAACAAGTCTTGCTGCAACTATACAGGGTGATGATGAGACTGAAGCTAGATTATTGTGTACTCTTTTGGTCTCCTTACTTAAAAAAGGATGTCCTTACATTGGAAACAGTTCAGGGAAAGTTCATTAAGCTAATTCCTGGGATGAAGGGGTTGTCTTATGGGGAAAGGTTGAGTAGGCTGGGCCCATACTCATTAGAGTTTAGAAGAATGGGAGGTGATCTTATTGAAACATAAGATCCTGAGGGAGTTTAGCAGGATGAATGCTGAGAGGATGTAAGTCCCTGAGCACTGGGTGAGGACAGGATCTTCCAAATAATGCTCTTGTTTTGAACTTGTTCTAATCTTTTGCAATCCAAAATTGAAACAAAATTTTCATCCTTAGAAATCATTAAATTGACTTCCTTGTTCAGCACTTCAGCCTCGTTAGCGAGCGTTACCTTCAATCGTCCTCACTACTAGGGCCATCCATCTCAAATCAGGTGTCCAACTGAAACCCCGTCAACTATAAATTACAAGGTACAGTGGTGGTGGTGTGTTACTGATCACATAGGGAGGCCAAGTTGCTATGGTAACATGCACTTCTACCTACATGTTGTAGCCTGGAGCTATGGGTAGTGACTGAGGCGCCAACATTCTTTCCATCACATGGCTGACCAGGAATCTCCCCTGCTCTTACCGCCTGCCATTGGTGTGTTCTGGAAGGACTCACAGGTTGCTTGCTATGCAACCTGTTTGGCCACGTTATGAATGCATCTTCTGTGACCATCAAGTCCTGGAGGAGAACTTGAACCTGGAGCTTCTGGCACAGAAACAGGGACACTACCCCCTGCACTAATCACCTCCTCAAAGCAGAAGGAGAGCCATATGGACTAGACACGTTAACGCTGTTACTCTCTCCACAGATACTGCCAGACCTGCTGACTTTTCCCAGCACTTGCTGTTTTTCTTTCAGATTTCCAGCATCCGCAGTATTTTTGCGTTTATTATAGCAATGTGATGCTGACCAGATAATCTGTTTTTGTGAGGTTGATTGAGAGATGCCTATTGGCCAGAACACCAGACAGAACTTCCCTGTTCTTCTTCGAAAAAGTGTCAGGGGATCTTTTACGCCCACCTGAGAGGTCTAACCTCTTGATTGAGAGACAGCACCTCCAATGGTGCAACATATTCTCAGCTCTGCACTGAAAAGTCAGCTGAGATTTTTACATTCAAGTCTCTGGAGTGGGGCGTGAACCTACAATCTCTCATTAAGAGACAGGAGTGCTACTAATTAAGCCATGCACACAGATCCTTGAACATGTACCACCAAACACTTAAGCAATACAATGTACGATTATCCACGCTTTTGTGTTCCTTAGTGGTAGGATGAGTGATTTGTTTTTGCTTGGATACACTCAGGCACCTTGACTGAGTTTGTTAAGTAAAACTGTGGCGTTTGGGCAGCATATAGTTTAATTGCATAGTGTTGCAAGGATCAAGAACGAGAGGGCGCAGATTTAAAGTGATTTGCAAAGGAAGCAAGTGTGAGGTGAGAAAACACCTTTTCACGTGACGAGTGGCTCGGGTCTGGAATGCACTGCCTGGAAGTGTGGCAGAGGCAGGTTCAATCGAGGCACTCAAGAGGGCATTAGATGATTATTTGAATAGAAACAATGTGCAGGGGTGCAGGGGAAAAGGCAGGGCAATGGCACTAGGTCATAATGCTCATTTGGAGGGTCGGTGCAGACACGATGGGCCAAATGGCCTCCTTCTGTGCCGTTAAGAATCTGTGAGTCTGTGATTCTATCGCACTGTGATGCCTACTTGCCAGATTGGCCTGCCGAGCTAGTCCTTACAAAGAATTACACAGCCTATTCAAACATTCTCAAAAAATCTCCTTCTTGTCTTTATTTTCAGCTGCTCAGTATGGCTTCGAACACTCGTTGGAAGGTAAGGGCTTTAACTGTCACTGTAGGCTGACTGTAAGAAGATTTAATAACTGGGTGGGCATGAATGGAGAATGCCACTCGCTGCCAGCTTTGCTGATTATGATAAAACGATGTTATTCTAGTAGGGAACATCATTTTGTTTAGCCTGTTGAAAAAAGATTTTGTGAAAAGTGTTTTGGTCTGGTATGTTTTGTGAAATAATTTCTGAGTCATGATTAATTGATTTTTCTTTCTTTTTTGGCACCCAGTGTCTGCATTAAGCTCTGTCATGCCAGGGATAGCTATGTTAGGTGCAGAGTATTGTTCCCTGAATATTATCCAATCAAATTCTCCTGGGTCACCATACAGTGTGGTTTGGATGCATAACATAGCTCTCTCTACAAGGTCCCATCATGCACTTTCAGGTCAGGAATAACATATGTTAAATGCAGAATCCCCATCTTCTTCTACATTATGGACCTTCAATGTTAGCATCAAGCTCTTCCAGGCCAGATGGGTTGGGTGTAGAGTAAAGCACCATCTAAACTTCAGACTCTCCCAGGTCAGATGTAGCATGGGCTAGATGTAAAGTAAATTTCCATCTACATTGTCCAGCAAACTCCCAGAGGTCAGTTATCGCATTGGCTGGATGTATAGTTCCATCTATAGTGTCCTATCATACACACCCAGGTCAGGCATAGCATGGGTTTGAGGTACAATAAAGCACCACTTACACTGTCAGATCAAGCTCAGCCAGGTCTAATACAGTATAGCCTAGGTACAGAATAATATTTTTCCAAACATACCTAACCACCTAAACACCAACTCCAAAAACACGCATCCTTCTACACCAGTGAGAATATTAATTTTGTTCTCTACACCGCCCGTTGTTGTTGACTTCAAGAGTGAGTCTGGCCATTTTGTGCCAGTTTGGGCAGTTTCGTGCTGTGGACTGACACCCATGTGGCCAGCATCTCTCCCTTCCACACCGTTGCCTCTTCCTCTTTCATGCAGAATGTACACTTGCTCAAATGACACACCGAGGACCTGGGCCAGGATCTTATGGCCCCTCCCACCCAGCAGGATATTAGGGTCCCACCGAACTGAGCGGAGATTAAAATGGCTTGCCGCATCCGCTGGGGGATACATGCTACAGCGGGGCCATAAAATCCTGGCCCTGATGTTTAACCAATGCAGCAGCACTCAGTTTTTGTACACTGAGCCTACAGGCCGCAGTGCAAACAGGTAAGTAATGCTGCTCAGCATTGGTAGTCAGGAGTGTAGCAGGTATAATGGAAAGCAGGAAAATCAAGTTGCAACATTTTCATTTAGAATTCCCTTATTGGATAAATGCAGTGCTGGGTGTTCTACCTAGGAAGGTCAAGTTTCAATATCTATTCTATATTGAGTTAGGTCTCTCTTTGGGGTACTACATTTGACTTCAGAGTTTATAGACTAACGGGTGGAAAATGATGTGGCATAACTGGCACAACACTTGTATCAGATTCTTTTCCCTTGAAGTCAATGAAAACCAGGCAGGCTACAATGGCCAGCCTGTCGCTAGCTTATTTTCTGCCACCACCTAAAATTAAAATCAGGGCATTTGTGTTAAAATATCAAAGGAGTCTGAAGGGATTAATGATTTAAAATCATTTCCTTCTGAGTGAGATACATACAAGACTCACTCAGCTTCCTTTGAAATGAGAAGTGTTGTAATCACTATATCTCACTCACAAAGAATGGGCAATTGCCCAAAGTGCCAAACTGGACCAGCACCCCTAACAGAACCATGCTTCAGCAGGAGTGAGTGCCTTCAAGGAAGGACGAGAGAAAATTTGAAAATAGTTAAGTCAGTAAGAGAGCTTTGAAATAATAAAGTCACTTCTCAGTTGCTTTTTCTGCAGTATCAGGGACAGCTGTGGAGACGTCAATGGAAGGCGGGAATATGGCTCTGGCGATATTCATTCCCATCCTCATCATCTCCATACTGCTGGGAAGTGCCTACATTTACGTCACCAGGTAAGCGAGCAATAATCCTTTGGACTCCTCGGAATATTGCAGTACTTAATAACACAGTGCAAACTCACCAAGGCATTCCCTGCAGCACCTCCCAAAACCGCAACCTCCACCACCCACAATGACAAGGACAATAGGTGCATGGGTGCACCAAACACTCCCCACCCCATCCAAGTTCCCCTCCAAGTCACACGCTATCCTGACTTGGGCATATAATTACAGTCCTTTTAGCCTAACAGCGCTGGGGAAACACCTTCACCACATGGACCATAGCTATTCAAGAAGGTGGTCAACCACTACCTTCTTAGGGGCAATTAGGGATGGGCAGCAATACGCACATCCTGGGAATGAATACTTTTTTTTAAAATTAGCTTTTAACTGTATCTAATTTTAATGATAATGTACTTGGATTGTACATTTTTGGATATAGCTATAACTTATTTGGGTGTTATTTTTTACACTTAGCAAGGTGAAAGATGTTTTCTGTTCTGTGATATCTGTGTCAATTATCAGGTGCACATTAGCCTGGGTTAGTTGTAACTCTCTGTATAATACCAAAAATAGTCGTTTGGTAGCACAGAGCTTGAGTATTGCTGAACAAAGAGACGTGTCAAAGCTTTTCGCCTTGCACTCATCAGGGCACTTCACAAGAATACCAATATAAGGGGAAAACAACAATTTATACTGTATGTGAAGAGAGTGCTGATTGGTTGGTAAGTGGACTCTGATTGGTAGGGGTGTTGCCATGAAGAATGCACCAGGTAACTGTTAACTGCCAAGCTATTGTTTAAATTCAAACCAGGTAGGTCGAGTCTGATTGGCCAAGGCATTACCATGAGGAATAAACCAGGGAATGGCTGTCCCCAAAGCTTTTGATTAATTGAAAAAGGTGCAATGCATGGACATGCTGCTTCTGTCTGCAAAGCACAGGGCCCTATGTGAGAATAGATGTAGCTTCTAGCACATGTAAGTGAGCCACACTTGTTAGCATAACTGACAATCTTAAATTGGTTGTCAGTGTAATTCTTAGCACAATCAGGATTGTTAAGGAAGTGCTGTCCAATCGCAGAATCACATCTAATGTTGGACACTATGTTTTGAGTTTTGCAAGTACAGGCTGGTCGGGTACAGTTAGTACTTTGCCTGTTGCGAACAGCCGAAGGGATGTGCTGTTTGATACGATCCGTCAACCATTGGGACATGCAGCCTACACACCTAGCATCACACCAGCACTGAAATTCACTTACCACAATACTCATTTGTTTTTTTAGGCTTATTGGCAGCATCCCTGTTAGTGGAGAATATCACTCGTGTTGCTACTGCATACTAGCAGCATGAAATGGCTAGCTTCACCTGTTGTTCAAACTTTTGAGACAGTTTACCTTTCCACAGTAATCCACAGACTGCGCACTTTTCAGGACTGAAAGTGGTGGCCTTCGGCCCAACCATGAGTTTGTGATGTATACAGCGAGCAGTGATCTAATTGGGTAGCCACTATCCCACAGGATGGCTTTGATGGGCTGTATTGCAGCATCAAGCTTGCATGGTGAGCAAATGGCTCTGGCCCTATTTACAAGGTTGCCAATAAGGCCAATCTTATAGCACATGGAACTGTAGGAATCCCAATGCATATAGTTAAGATCAGTGATCAGGGACCACTTGCCAACCAATCAGCATCCTTTTCTCACGCAGCAAAAATTATTGTTCCCTTTAATATTGGTATTCTTGCATATCTGTCCTGGTGAGTGCATGGCAAAAAGCTTTAACAGCAAGTCTCTTTATTCAGCAATACCAACAATTGTATTGAAATTGATCCTTTGAATATTACTAGTGAACATGTTAGTCTATCAGATGAAATTTTAACTCTAGGAGCCAAATGACAGACAAGGAAGTTTCATGTGAGCACATCAGTAGGATCATTACTGAGATTTCTAATTTAATATGCTTAATTTTTCTTTTCAACAACAACTACTTATATTTATATAGCACCTTTTATGTAAAGAAACATCCCAAGGTGCTTCACAGGAGCAATAGAAACAAAGTATGACATTGAAGTAACTCAGCAGGTCTGGCAGCATCTATGTAGAGAGAAAGGGAGCTAATGTTTCGAGCCGAATATGATTCTTCTTCAGAATTGGTGTTGCCAGACCTGTTGAGTATTTCCAGAATTTTTTGTTTTTATTTCAGATTTCCAGCATCCATGTTATTTTGCTTTTATTAGAATGTGACACTGAGTCACGTAAGGAGATATTAGGTCAGATAAGCAAAAGCTTGGTCAAAAAAGTAGGCTTTAAGGAGCGTGTTAAAGGCAGAAAGTGAGATAGAGTGGCAGAGAGGTGTAGGGAGGGAATTCCAGAGCTTGGGCACCTGAAGGGATAGCCACCAATGGTGAAGCAATTAAGTATGAAGATGCACAAGATGCTAGAATTAGAGAAGCACAGATATTTGAATATTGTTGGAAAGAGAGACATGTTGCTGAAGCTTTGCATAGTGCACTCATCAGGACAAATGCAAGAATACCAAATCTCAAACAGTCACAACAATTTATACTACAGGAAAAAAGGGGTGCTGATTGGTTGGAAAGTTGACTCTAATCAGCTAAGGCATTGCCATGGAGAAAGCAACAGAGAACTATAGACTCTCCAAGCATATAGCTCCCTTTTCTCCTCTAGTATAAGTTGCTGTGATTGTTTGAAGTTTGGCATTCTTGTGCTTGTCCTGATTACAGAAATAGGAAGGGGCGAGGTCATGGAGGGATTTGAGAATTTTAAAAGCAAGATGTTACTTGTCCGGAAGCCAACGTAAGTCAGTGAGCACAGAGATGACAGGGGAACAGGACTTGTTCCAAGTTAAGACACGGGCAGCAGAGTTTTGGATAAGGGTAGAACGCAGGAGACCAGCCTGTAGCATGTTGGAATACTCGAGTCTAGAGGTAATGAAGACCTGAATGAGGGTTTCATCAGCAGATGAGTTGAGACTGTGCAAAGTTGGGCAATTTTACAGTGGTGGAAATAGATGGTCTTAGTAATGACCTGCATACGAGGTCAGAAGCTCATCTTGGGATGAAATGAGACACCAGGGTTGCAAACAGCTTGGCTTAATCTCAGATTATTGCCTTTGGCATTACAGACTAACATCCATATTCCACCAACGTGTTTTTTATGAATATGGAGAGGGCTGTAGTTGATAGCTAGGGGTCGGAATTTGGAACAGAGACCAAAATCAATGGCTTCAGTCTTTCTAATACTTAATTGGAGGAAATTTCTGCTCATCCGAGCAGTCTGATAGTTTAGCAACAGTGGAGGAGTCGAGAGAGGTGATGTTGAGGTAGAGCTGGGTGGTGTCAGTGTACATGTGAAAACCCGGGGACACCAGAGGTGGAAGCAGGAAGAGAAGACATTGCAAGTGATTTCTTAGCTACAATTAGATAGATAAGAATGGAATCAGGTGACAGCAGTCCCGCCCAGCTGGAGGACAGTGGAGAGGCGTTAGAGGAAGATGGTGTCAAAGACTGCAGACAGGTCGAGAAGGACAAGGTGGAGAGGTTACCTGTGTCACAGCCACGTAGGATATCATTTGTACTTTGCAAAGAGCTGTTTCTGTACTGTGGCAGGGACAGAAATCTTTCTCATGACATCATGATATTTTTCCACTTCCCACACGAGCTATCTTCAGTTGGTCTGAGTGAAAGCCATTAGTCATAGATAGAATTGAATTGCTGGATGAATTTGTTTTTTGTTCTGGATTCAGTGTTTGTATTTATTTGCTCAGAAGCAAGCACAAGACCCATAAGGTTAGACTGAAGGAAGGGACTCAGATAGGGATAGCAGGGATGGTGTTAGCACAGGCTGTTGGGGTGTTGGGGATGGGAGGGATGGCACATGAGAAGAGCTCCCGAGTGAGCTGGTCTTTGAGAGTGCCGCAGCTAGGGACAGTGATGGTCAATGTTGTTCCCGCTCATCCTGCCCCTTCTTCTGCTTCTGTCGCTTTGGCATTACAGACTAACATCCATATTCCACCAACGTGTTTTTTATGAATATGGTTAACAATGTGTTAATGACAAAATAATCTGTTTTTATGATGTTGATTGAGGGATAAATATTGGTGAGGATGCTGGCAATAACTTCCATGCTCTTCTTCGAAATCGTTCCATGAGATCTTTCACATCCACCTGAGCTTGGGTTTGGGTTTAACATCTCATCTGAAACACAGCACCTCCGACAGTGTAGAGCTCCCTCAGTACTGTATTGGAGTGTCAACTTTGGTTTATTACGTGCTCAAGCCCTGGAGTGGGACTTGAACCTGGGACCATGTGGCGAGAGTGCTACCAGTTGAGCCACAGCTTTGCCTCTCCTGGTATTTCATGCTGCCCAGGTGGTGGTATATACTGGTCCCTCATGATGGCAAAGTTCTGCAACATGCAACAGATGACCACAAATCTAGATAATCAGTCAGGGCTGTACTGCAAAGGCCCTGATGAATGGTCTGGCAGCAGAAACACTGTTTCAGCACATCAATGGGTTTGTTCCAACACCTTTGCTTGTGGTGACCTGTCCCTCATTGTAAACCACCTCACTTGCTGTGCCCGGGTATCTGACAGGAGTCACGAACCAAGTCTCAAGTTAATAGTCCTAGTCACCTAATAGCCAGCCTTAACAAGAGACTTGATAGGGTAGCTGCTGAGAGATTGTTTCTGCTGGTTGGGGAATCTAAAACACGGGGACACAGTCTCAGGATAAGGTGCGAGATTAGGACCGAGATGAGGAGAAATTACTTCACTCAAAGGTTTGCGAGTCTTTGGAATTCTCTACCCCAGGGATTGTGGTTGCTCCGTTGTTGAATATATTCAAGGTTGGGATAGACAGACTTTTGGTCCTTCAGGGAATCAAGGGATAATGGAGAGCAGATGGGAAAGTGGAGTTGAAGCCCAAGAACAGCCATGATCGTATTGAATGGCAGAGCAGGCTCGACAGGACATGTGGTCTACTCCTGCTCCTATTTCTTGTGTTATTGTGTAATCTGATGGCCTGTTTGGTGTAAAGGTGGCACAGAATACTGGCGGAGGAAGAATGAATAATAAATGCTGTCAAGAAATCAGGTACAAACCTGCACTGTCTTTAATCACAAACTAGCTGGACATTGATGGAGTGAAATCGCTTTCTATTGAGAAAGATGCATGAATGGTGATGGGTAGTATGAAAGGCAGTGAATGTGCAATCTGTACCTTGCAATCTGGGGAAGCCCGAAAAGTGGGCAAAGCCTAGTGATTAACAGAATAGTAAAAGCCTCGTGTGTAGTATTGTTTGCCATTATCTCCTAATCAAAATTTCTCCCTATCTCTCTATTCCAGATGCCGGTATCACTCAAACTTGCGTCTGCCTCTCATGTCCTCTCACCCATACAGTCAAATCACGGTGGAAACAGCCTTCGACAATCCCATCTATGAGACAGGCGTATGTTGCTGGTTTTCTTCCACTAATGTAGGAAAGGGTTTGGTTTAGGTGTCTCTCTCTGGGTCTATATCCTAAAAATGGTGAGAGTGGAAGGGGGGGGGTGGGGGCGGCGTGTGAAACATTTAGAGGTAGCTGAACATTTCTTTATTCTGGTGAAGCCAAGTGTAACCACTGTCACTGAACATTATGTGCAAATACAGAGAAGAAGCGAAACAACAAGAATAGTGTATTTATGTCCTTTTGTTACAGCATGCCATCCGGTTATATGTTGATAAGCAAAGCTCAAAATGTTCTTCCCAGCAACATTATAAAGGCAGTTAGATGGAAGCATAGGTTCATCTAGGAGACAGTACTGTAAATGTGAACCACTTGCTCACTTATCCACCAATATTTAATTCGGAGTTGCAATGAGAGTTGATGTATTTTTATTTGGAGGGGTAGTGGCGTCAGAACTTTATGCTCATTCCGGTGATGGATGGTAATGTTGAGAATGAAACTCTTAAGACTTTTGCATTGCTGAAAAGAGAAACATGTTGCCAAAGCTTTCCATCTTGCACCCATTAGGACAAACACAAGAATGCCAAATTTCAAACCATCACAACAACTAACACTGCGGGAAAAAAGGGAGCTAATTGGTTGGCAAGTCCTTTGATTGGCCAAGGTGTTATCATGGAGATAATAACAGGGAACACTAGGTTCCCCAAGCTCCCAGGTCAAAGACTTTTATTTCCTCAGTGTCTCAGCAGATAAATGAAATTTGCAGTCTGGTACCAAACCGTAAAGCCTAGCAAAATCCCAGGTCCAATCCCTGCTTTGAGCTGGTTGAGGTAGCCAAAAGAACCATACCAACTGACCATCATGTCCCTGGTCTAGAGACAGGGGACAAATCAGCCTTGGTCCTAGCTCCTGGTCATTGTACATAAGCCTCCATGCTGAACAGCATATGGGTGGAAGACATTGGCTGAACAGGATTGTGGATCTCAAAATGAATAGCCCACCAGAGTCTAATTGATTAGGTTCACACGTGAAGAATACCACTTGACCAAGAGCAGTCAGCGCCAGCATGAAGAAACACTGTGAAAAAAATTGCTGAAAAAAGTAAAAATTGTCACATCCCTGCTTCACAGTTATGTTTCCGTACCTGTAAAGGTCGGAATACAGCAACATTGTAAGATGTCTTTCATTGATAACTTAGAATCGAAGAATAAACAGCACAGAAGGAGGCCATTCGGTCCATTGTGCTTGTGCCGGCTCTTTGAAAGAACTTTCCATTATGTCCCATTCCCCTCCCCTTCCCTCAAAATCTGGCAAATTTCTCTCTTCAAGTATTTGTCCAATTCCTTCTTGAAAGATACTGTTGAATCTGCTTCCACCATTCTTTCCGGCAGAACATTCCAGATCATAACAACTTGCTGTATAAAATTCCTCTCCTCTCGTGTAAAATTCTCCTCCACTCATCTCAGTTTCTTTTGTTGGTTGCCTTAATGGTGGTTTCCTTCAAGGTTTGAGGTTGGTTTAGCACTTTTATCATTATTACTAAGGCACATGAGAAAGAGAACGCCAGATACATTGCTGTGTTTTTCCTCCTCTGTTTGATTTCAGGACACAAGGGAATACGAAGTTTCCATATGAATACACCCCCCATGGAAGAGGCCGGGAGAGTGGGATTCCTGCAAACGGCCAGAGTCTTCCCAGTGCTCAACCCAGAGAATGATGCTCCTCTGTGCTTTCTAATCCAGAATAGAAATTACCGACATTCCAGACTCGGCGCTTCCCCTAAATGTATTGCACCCAGCTGTGTTCATCTGAAAATGGATCTTTACTGCTCAGCCTGGGAAAAGCTCCCTCAAAATCTCCAAAAATACATTTGGGTTGAACGGTTTAGGTAAAATAAAAATTTAAAAATTTCAGTTCAGAAGTAAAACTGACTATGTAAAGAAGACCAAAACAGAATTTTTTAAAAATGGAGATTTACTTTTGGAATAAGCAATTCCCCAAAGTTTAGATTTTTTCTTTGAAAGTGCATTAATTACTTAATAAAAATATTCCTTGTGGCTGCTGTGACCTTGCTGACTGGGAAAGGCTAACCTGTGTCCCAGAGAAGCTCTGTAATTGTAATAGAGAGTGGTTAGAGGAGTCACTATTCAGATCAGTCCCTCAGAAAATATATTATCACGCTATGCATGTGGAGGAAGACACCCTCCGGCATTAACATTACCAGAAGGGGCAGGAGGGAACAGGATCCAAAATGGCAGTATTTCCATTGGGCAGGAAATTGGGAGTCCCCATTTAAAAAAAAATATATAGCCTCAAGGAATATTTTTACAAACGGCTTTTGACATTGGTTCAGCACCTTGAACAAAAAGTATTCCATCTCTTTTAAGTCTCTGCTAAGGACAGGCGTATATTTGCCTTTCGATGGGTGAATTGCTTGCAAATATTTTCTAAACGTCCCCTTTTGCCTAACTGTACACACTCTGTGTACGCACTTTTCCTGTAAATATGTATATGCAGGCACATACATGTGTATACATGCACGTACTGTACGTCTGTGTATATTCATTAACAGCATATGTGTGTGATGTGCATCTGTGCATGTATACCCTTACTGTACATCTGCAGAATTCATGCATACGTGTGCTAACATGCACATTTTGTATCCGTGGGTCTGTTTACATATGTTCCCCTTATATAAGCAAAGCACATTACACCAGCACACCCACATTGTGCAGCATTTTCTGCATTTACCTCTTGCTAATTATTTATGAAGAGTTTTATTCTTCTGGTAAAGTAACACACAGGAGAATTCTACTCTAGTTGCACTAGTCTTTGTGATCAGACACAAAATGTTTTAATATTTCTCTCCTTGCCCCGGATGTATAATATTAAATAGCAGAGCAGTTTAGCTCTAATGTTGAAGCAAATTTACACAGTGAGTAGCTAAGCCCTTTGGATCAGGAAGGTTCGATTTTGATTCTCAGCTAGCTGATCTTAGTGTGAGTGCAAGTTGGAGGTGCTAATAATGCCCTCTCACTTAGGAAGTGGGGGGAGTGGGGGGGTGGGGGGTCGAGTGGAGGAGCGGGGTACAATCAGCTCAGATTCTCACTTCTGATCACTGTCTGCAATCCCGGAGAAGAGGCTGCAATAACAAGCTGAGTTGTGATGCTCACTCGACAGAACAACCTTGGCGACATCCTGTCAGGGTTCACAAGTGAAGAATTGGCGCTAGACATTGTAGCAGGGAACAAACAGCACTTCTGTGACTCAGCACCTTAGGAGGGAGGAGTAGATAGAAAACCAGCCTCCTTCACTGATTTAACATTTCAGAAGAGAAGGGAAGGAAAAAAAATAGGGTGAGGAAACAGTATTTTTAAAACAATCCATTCCTGCACTGTATGCTGTGTGGGGAGCATTGAACACATCTCAGTGCAGCACCTGCTTACAGCAACAAAGACTGTATCTGCAACTTAACCAGATAAAATGGCAGCCCAGCTGTTGTACTTGTCTTCTTCCTTATGAGGAAACATCTTTCCTACAGTCAGCATGTTTGAGGCTGGAGATTGACTAGATGGCTGTGGGCGGTGTGGATTTGTCAATGTATTCTTTTGCACCCACAGTGTTTCAAAGTGCAGTATTAGTGTGCCACAGATTCTTGCTGTGATGTTTTTAAGGTGTATTATGTTGACATTATTTAGGAGGATTTTGCTGGGATTCTTTTTGTGTTCTGAATCAGGGGAGACTGTTGTGTACGTGAACCAACTCCTAGCGTTTGCACTGCTAAAGCCGCTTTCTTTGTCTCGATGCTTGATGACCATAGGTGCGGTTTCTCATAGGCCCGTGAGTACCAGCAAGATAAGAGAGCCAGATTTTGCACTGTGGACACAGGTCTGCTGGATTTAATTAAAACAGCATCAGTATGTAGGCAGCTGTGTCCAGTTTGCTGTTTGTAATGGCTTTAGTGGGAGGGTCATGATGGCTCAGAGCTGAAAGCTCCACCCCAGAGCCATGCATAACAGCACCTAGGTTAGATCCCCAGCTGACCTCAGTCAGGCCTGCACTATGGTCTGCTACAATTAACTTGCAGCACCCATAGGTTTAAGCAGGGGGCGGGGGGGTGGTTGGGTAGGAAATAATCCAGGGCTCCTGCTTCTGATGGTGATACAGTAGATGTTTGGTAAGGATAGGATTAGGTTTGGCTGAGTTGCCACCACAACCTGAAGGCTTACTCAAACTCACTTGTCAAAGCTATACATGAACAGAAGCTGCCTGGATAAGGTGGGGAAGCCCAAGGAATTGTGCTCCAGTGAAGAGAAGTTCAGGAAAAGATAGGAGGGCAAGGGAAAAAAATAAAAGGAAATGAACTGGAGAATTTTTTTTATTATTTCCTGGGATGTGGGCGTCGCTGGCCAGGCCAGTATTTTTTGCCCATCCCCAATTCCCCTTGACTGGCTAGCTAGGGCATTTCAGGGGGAAGTTAAGAGCCAAGTCACATCACTGTGGGCCTGCAGTCACATGTAGGCCAGGCCAGATTTCCTTCCCTGAAGGACATTAAGAGAACCAGATGGGTTTTTGAAAAAAAAAATTGGCAGGACAATAAAATAAAAAGAAGTAGCTTGATGGATAAATGTGGTGCAAGGGTGCATTGTATTCAGAGGCCCTGGCCAACTTCAAACTATGATCTTCGCCCAGCTGGTATTAAGGAGTTTACATCAGGCCTAAGCATCCATGAATATTTATCTGCTAACGAGTGTTGCCCAGTGACTCCTGTTTGAAAGTGTGCATGGAGCTTAATTGATACATTCATACTGCCATTTAACTTTGCCCGCCTGGCTGAAACCGGGTAGATGGGCAGTTAAAACTGCTCTGATGCCTTACCCACCGATGACCTACTCGCTTCATGCAGTCTTCGATTTTAACCAGCTCTCTGAGCAGCCAAGAAGGACACCGGCCAGAAACTGTCAAGGCCCCTTCTTTAATTTATGTAAATTGGGCTCCAATTAGGTCATTCAGTCCCGGCTCCACGATTCAGAGCGGTGAAGCCATTGTGGTCAACCTAGTCAGTCAAGAGCAGGAAATTGTCATGCAGGGGAAGCCAGGGATTAAAATAAAGTGGGCTTTGTGCATTTTAGGTCAGGGTGGTTTATGACACACCTTGGCCCCTGCTTGCTCCATTCTTGCCCAGGTGTGAAACCGGGGCTTCACTATCTAATGCAAGTGAAAAATTGGGTACTTGGGTGACTAATCAAAGTTGACCACAGCCCATGCAAACTATTACTGTTTCCTACTGCTATGATGTAGAGACAAGGCCCAAAGACGTAAATATATGTCAAAAGGAAGGATCGCTGTATGTCCCCACATAAATATCTCTGCTCCTTTAACTTATGGGGATTTTAATACAATAGGATTTTGGAATCAGGAAATTTGTGTTCTGCTGATGAATGGTCAGGAAACTTGGCAAAATTAAATGAATTGATTACAATTAGATTTGCCAAAATTGGAATGACTTCACTGTTATTGTGTAAGTCAACCAATAAACAATTTACTTGAACAGAATTATATGTACAATTCAATCTATCAGGTTCGATAGATTTGCAATGTCTTAATATTTCATAGAACCAGATTTATGCACAATAGAACTTGTTACATGGAGAAGAGCAGTACGCTACAGGCCCTTTGATGTTCCTTATAACATTTGTAACCTTGCTGTTGTTATTCATACATTCTGTTAATTTGACCATCATTTGTCCTTATCATGCCCAACAGCCATTCTGGATGCCAAGTTTTCTCATGTGGCTTTGCATCATAGGGGGAAAAAAAATCACATTTATAAAATTCTGATGATTGACATTTTCTTAAACCGGAATATAAATTGTGTGACCTTCAAACCCGAGAGAGTGCTTTACTGATAGGTAATAAAGCTCTCATTGGTTTATAATATGCTGTGTGGGGTGATGGGGTCAGATTAGGACCAGAATTTCCTTTTAATTATAATTAACTTTCTTTTGTGGGTCTGACTACTTGCAATATTCGGATTCTTATTTTTAACATTAGATTTTTACTATCTGCCTGAATGTTTGTAATTTTTAGACTGTTATCTCAATCCTTGGACATGACACAGCAGTGGTTTTCCAGCATGTGGTTGCAGTGGTGTGTTAAGGCTCACTCAGGGAGCCTGGGTTGCTGTGGCAACATGCACGTTTAAATGCATGTTGCAGTTGGAGCTATGGACAGTGATGGTAGAGGCTTCAACTTTCTTTCCATCCGAAGGAATCGCAATCGCTCCTGCTCTTGCTGCTTGTCATTGTTGTGTGCTGGAAGGATTCACAAGTTGATGCTCAACCTGTCTGATTGCATCGTGAACACACCTTCCTTGGCCATCAAGTCCTGAAGTGGGACTCAAACCCGGAGCTTCTGGCCCAGAGGCAGGAACATTACCCAATGCACCACAAGACCTCCCTAAGCATGTGGTATGGATGACAAAATCACCAATTGGTTTAAGGAATTAATCCCAAATTGACCATCCATCATCTCAAAGTAATTTTTCAGAGTAGGAGAAGGCTGCTAGCTTTTAAATAGCTTTCAACCCTATTTGTCTTCTCAACCTTTTCCTCAATCCCTTGTCATTCCAGACATTCAGCTAATTGAGTTTTATGCTGCCAACATCAGTGGCCTTCCCTGGTAGCATATATCACAATTTTTTGGGCATTGCCTGATATTGAAGCCTTTGCCACAATGAACCATTTGCCTTGCTCAACTTCATCACAAGATGACGCAAAACATTGAGTGGGTTCCATACTGATTTGGCCCAAAAAAATCCAGCTTCGCACTACCATCATCAAGGCGATCTAAAACATGTAAGTCGTCCAGGGTAGTGTCAAACATGGCATAAGAGCACAAAACCGAAAGTATTGAAAGCACCTCAATCATCCAGAGTAATGTAAAAGGTACAATGGGCTCTGTAGAAGGCAGCTTTTAAAAACTGAGAGACTTCTATAAATTAGTCAGAGTGTATCCCATATAGACTAGTAGATTCTTTAATTTTGATGATTCTGTTGGCTGAGAGGGTATATTAATGTAAGGAAAAAGACCATTTTCTGTAAATGAGCTGAATTGACATAGTCCTGTAGCTGTGATGCTGTATGTGAGCTATGAATAAAAACTGACTATATGGGAAATAACCTGACTGATTTATAGAAACCTTGCAATTTTAAAAACCTGCATTCTACAGATTCCAGTGCATGTTTTTACATTACTCTGGATGACTGATGGGATAAGAGCATAAAAACTGAAATAGCCAATCGGTTCTGTCATTGTGTTCTTTTTGCTCATTTGACAACTTGAGAAAAATATACGATTATATATGTATAAAATTGGGAAACCTCAAGTGAAATTGGAGATCTCAAAGAAAGTTCCCCCCATGAAAGGTAGTCAATAATTGGAATAAACTCCCTTCAATATTAAGGAATCAGGTCCTTGGTTAGTGAATGTTTTAGGGAGAGTTTATCACAAGGCAAATTATGATTAGTTGGTTATATGAACCTGATTAAATGAACTTTTTTTTTCAGTTTTCATATTTTTTGACAACTGATCACACTTTTAACAAGACATTCTCCTTCAAATGTTCTCCTTCTATGCAATCCCCTGATGGCACACACTCATATCTGTATAACACTTCGGAGGGAATGATGTATGGCTCTCATAGACCCAAAATTTGGTCAATTACTTTTTCCCACTCAAGCCAGGGTATCCTGAAGTCATCTTTGTTTCTTATTGTACTTTCCTTAACTAGGACAAAACAACTAAATCAAAAACAGCCAGGGAAAGAACCTGCAAGCTTCTTAATCTGTATGGCATAGTGACAGCTCCTACATCCATTCACACAATCATCTCATTTTCCTTCAAATTTACCATATGTTTAGCTTTTAGAAACTTCTCAATTACATTCATAATTCTTCTTTCTGTTCAATTCAAAACCAGCAGCGATAGGGCCCATTTCACACTTCTCAAGTGTCTTAGCAGGCAACTAAGTGAGAATAGTACAACAAAAATTCACAAGAATGGTTCCAGGCATGAGGAACTTTAGTTATGAAGATAGATTGGAGAAGTTAGGATAAAAGAAGGCTGAGAGGAGATTTGATCGAGGTGTCCAAAACCAAGAGGGTTCAGGACAGAGTAGGTAGGGAGAAACTACCCCCACTCAGGAAAGGATCAAGAATGAGAAGGCCCAGATTTAAAGTAATTGGCAAAAGAAGCAGAAGTGATATGAGAAAAAACATTTTCATGCAGCAAGTAGTTAATACGGTGTCTGAGAGTGTGGTGGAGGCAGGTTCAAGAGCAGCATTTGCAAGGGAATTAGACTGTTATCTAAAAAGGAAGGATTAAAGGGAGAAGACAGGAGAATGGCACTAAGTGAATTGCTCAATGAAAGAGCCAGCGCAGGCGAGATGGGCTGAATGGCATACATCTGCGCTGTAACAACTCCATGATACAGTAATGTCAAAGTTACTACTCTCAGAATTGAGGGGTAAATGAACTGAATCCCATCATCTAGATGCCCCAAGAGAATCAATTACTTAATCGGCAGATAAGTTTTTGAGGCTGAGGGGTGATACACAAAGATTTCCAGGAGTGGAAGATTTGGAGTGACGTGCCATCATTGACATGGCCAACACAAGTCAACCCTGAGAGTGACAAGGAATAACAGCAAGTACTGCTGCACATGCACATGATAATGGTGTAACTGACAAATCTCTTCAGAAAGTGAAAGAGCTCTGATGGTACAACATAATAATTAAGTTCACGTGGTACAATAGTGATACTGATACTGAGCTGTGGTCTTTTCATTCATATATCTCACATGAATCATTCAATTCATAAGTGTAAGAATTGAAACTCTCAGCTTAATTTGCCAAATATGATTATCCTTTCCATGTAAAGAATGGCTGAATTGGACGAAGGATAGTCATTCATTAACAGCATTGATAATTTGACACCTGTTATTCAGATTATATTCAAATTTGGTTCAATTTATTAGCATCTATAGTACACCAAAAATTCCGTGACCTACCTCCTGTTTGCAACCATGCTGGTTTGCATTGGTTCAGATTAGTTTGTGTTTCAATCATCCGTAAAGTAATTTTCTAACCTAGCTGCTTATGTTTCAAAAATTGTAATGGATCCTTCATCAAAACCCATCTTCCAAAGTTTCAGAAGTTGAACATTTCCACTATGTAGTGAGTTTTATGGAATAAGGGGGCAATGCAGGAATTGTGAATATATACCAGCGTTTGAGAGCTGTTAGGGAAGATAATGAACAAATAGCGATGTATTCCTGCCAACATCACTAAAAACAGATTATCCGATCATTACCACATTGTTGTTTGTAGGAGTTGGTGATACACAGATTGGTTACCATGTTTTCCACATTACAACAGTGAATATTGAAAGTCCTGAGGCTGTGATGAGTGTTATATAAATCTAAGCCTTTCCTTCTTTTTCCATATTGTATGTGTGCAAATCTAATCTCCAGTCCCTCAGCAAGCTCAGTGATATGACACATATTCAGCATGCTGCCTGCATACGTATTGGCCAAGATTCAATTATGCTCAATGGACATGTACAGTAGTTCATCATCTGAGCTCTGCCTACTGGATTCTAAATGTCACTGCCAGTTACAAGGAACGGATGTGATGTTTATCAGTGAATCATGGAGCCAAAGAGATTTGGAATGTCCTAGGTACGAGCTCTGGTCTTTGCTGAGTTGGCTAGTTGCCATTCAGGGATCTCCAATTAGCTGCAAAGTCCCTGGGCCATGGAAAGAAAATAAGTAGCAGGCCATGCAGAAACCGCTGCTGGATGTGCATGTATGTGAACGTCTGGCGTGGATGGAATCAGACAAAGTTGTCAGGAATCAATTATGCTGCTGACAAGTCAAGGTCAAGAAGCATACACAAAAAACTGGACACTTGGCTAGGTATCATCAGCACACAATGCTCAAGGAACCATATCCCATCATGGGGCAGCATCTTCAAGCAGAAGCAGTGAAAAATTGCACAGCTTTAAAAGGAGGAGGTTTGGAGGAGGTTTGTTTAGGAGTATAAACACTGGCTTAGATAAGTTGGTCCAAATGGCATGTTTCTCTGTTGTAAATTTTCTAAAGTAAGTAATACTTGCTGCATTAAGATTTAAACACTTTGAGATTGGTAGCAATATAATGCAGCTCTTATACTGGAGTAGTCAAAAATGTTGTCACTACATTGCAAGACCTGTAATATAACTGAGGCATTTCCCTCAGTATTGGTGCAATGGCCAATTTTTAAATTATTATTATTTAAGTAAATAGCGCATGTACTGTTAACCACTCATTGCTTTATTATATGCGTATCTGAATATATTTACAAATTAGCAGTTTAATTTAAATTTACACTTTTTTAAAGCAAAGTCAGCATTGTGACGTTTTAAATAGTACCAATAGCATCGTTCAGTTTTAGATATTAATATTTTAGTGTACAGATCTCAGTAGGATTTTAATGATACTGTGATATTGCCAATGCATATGTCTAATAAATATAAAATGGATAAGCCAATGGGAGGAAATTACCAGGCTAGGAAGCCATCAAGAAATCCTGAGCCAAATTCACAGAGCTTATGTATGGCATATATCGGAATTCTGAGGCTGCCTTGCTGAATTGGACTGTTCCATCTACCTATCTCGAGGTTTTGACTTTGGACAACATATTTTCCTGTTGGCCTGTTTTAAACACAGTTTTTTTGTGTGTGTGGATTTAATGTACGCCATGTCTAGGAGATAAATAGGGCTAACCTGTCCGTCAGTTGAAATAGTCGGAGGTAGGACTTGAGTTAATGCTTTCTTCTCTGACTAGAATGCATGGAGAAGGAAAACTCACCTCATCATTGGCAAAATGAGGTTCTCCTGTCCTCTGGTTCTCATTAGGAATATGCAGTTGGTGGTATTACTGCTCTATTGCCCTTCTATCTCACTGGAACTTAACTTGAAGGGCTAGTAACCCCTATTTTCATCTGGGCTCAATATGGCTGTGGAAACACCCCTTCAAGGCATAGGCCAAAATATGCAGCATGAGGTCAATAACTCCTCAAACTCTTTACGAATCCTCCAGTTGGTCAAAGGGCAATATTAACAACTTTATGCTATATTAATTGCATTTGAGCCTATTATATTCCAAATTCTATTCCAAGGACAAGACAATGTACTTTCCCATCCTATTCTCTGCCTATCTTTGAATTGAGAAACAATGGTTTGTGGTCAAATTATTGTACAGTTTGGAACTAAAGCTGTTAATTTGTGGAAATGTTGCACGTGATCCCATTGTTTGTGGTGTAAGTAGTAATTATGTGCATGACCTTATTTGTGTTGCATCTGATGTGAAAACCAATTGACTGATGGGATTTGAATAGAGCTGAGACAAAATGTCATCCATCACAACTTTGCTTTTTCCTGGACAGTGATTAGACAGCCCTGGGTGCAACTTATTGCCTCCATCTCTCAGAATGTCATCCCAACGATGTGGTCAGTGTGATTCTCCTTTATTTGTCTCTGTCACCCAGCAACAAACATGCCCCCTCATGAAGCCTGTCCTTGAGGTCTCTGTAATGGCTGAGAAGGATGCTGCAAAGAGGTTGCTTTATAATGCTTCTCCTAGCATTTGATAGCCAGTAGCAGCAATGTCTGTTATGTCAAATGGCAATATATTGAAGTTGTGTGGAAGGATAGATGGACAACTAGCTGGATACTCAACTAGCTAGTGTTGCTGGGATTAATTTATTTCCGACCTCTTGTGGTTGGCGTGTAGTTCTGCAGACCATTTAAAACAAGGTATGACTTTTCCATACATTTGATCTTAAAGCACATTAAAGTGGGATTTAACCATTTAAATAATTGATGATACAGTGCAAGAAGTCATCAAGAGACATTGAAGACTAAGTAGTCTTCCAAAATTATATGTAATGTGCCCAAACATTAGTAAGCCTGGTGATTATCATAGAAGAAGTTCATCAATTAGCAATCTCAAAAGATTTAATCAATTATGTTGTGACTGAGTCCCTGAAATTAGCAAAGCATGAAGCTAACCTTATCATTTCAATTTCCTTCTTCCATTTTCTCTTGCATTAATATTTACATGGGTCCTCTCCTGAAGCTATTAACTCCTTCTCTGGATGCCAGATACTCTCCAGTACCAATATTTATGTGTGATCTTGACAGTCAACGCCAGCTGGCTATTCCACTGTGGAATATTTCACAGCAGAACCCGGCCCTGTCCTCCCTTAATCTCTGCACTTCCCAATCAGGCAACGAGAAGTAGAATTCCCTGCATGAGTTTTGTTCAGCTGTATCAGTGCTCTTCCCTCCGGTGTGGTTGGAGACAGCCAACAGAACACAGACATGTCATCAAACCTGAACATTGCTGGGTTTAGAGGCTCAAAGATGGACACTTTGGGCAGGATTTTTCGGTCCGCGTGCAGGCATGATCAGTAGACCCAGGCACTGCTGGGGAACAGACCGCCAACCACAATCGGACCCCGACCACGATTTCACACTAGCTGGCCAATTAACGGCCAGCCAGTGTGAAGTGTGCGCTGAAATGCTCAGCGCTGCCGGGGTGGGGGCAGGAGGAGGGTGGGAGCTGACGTAAGCGCAGGCGAGCGCTGAATGAAAGCTCTCTGAAGGCAGAGAGCTGCCTCAGGGAGCTGAAGACTTAAAGACCAATAATCAAAGTTTTTAAAATCCAGAAAAAAAATTTCCACGCTTCACAATCAGCCACCCGCCTGAACATATACGTGATAAAAATTCTGTCCTTACATTTTAATTTTTTTTCCTTCAATAACGGAAACCTCATCCCACCCTTGGATGAGGTTTCATGAAAAATGCAAAGGCCGCCTGGCCGATTCGCCCGTCCGCCAATCACAAGGTTGGACAGACCACGAAAAATTCGGAGGGAATTACAATTTGAATTCCTTTAATTGGCCTCTTAATTGTCAGCGGGCGCGCTTCTGAATTTTTCACGCACCCACTGACCGAAATATCGCGCGATCGCAGGATAACATCAGGACGCTCACCTGACGTCATCCCGCGTGGTCTCACGGCCAATCAGGCCGGGCACACGTCTACACACCAACCTAAAAATCCTGCCCTTTACCTCCGAGCCATCAGGAGGTGCATGAGGTTAATTTCACACCCGGTTACTTAAAAGACACGAAAGACCTTTGTCCTTTCGAGTAAATTACTTCATAGGCCCCGCATATCCTGATGGGTAATTCATGAGTCCATTGGGTATAAAAACGTTGGTCTGATCCCCAGCCTTGGGTCAGTTAGTTGACCCTCACTGGAGCAGCAGTTGGGGTGTTGCGATTTCTCTAAGTGCTCTGGCGCTGGGAAAGGGACAAAAAATTGGGAGGAAAGAAAACAATTACTTCTGATTGCCAGCCAGTGACTGCTGGGGGAAAACATGTGTGAGTGACAGGCAGGGATCTGCTTTCACTGCAATGCCTCCTATTCTAGAAGGGCCTATCAGAGGGCTCACAGTTGAAGCCCATGCATTTAGACATGGTACTGGAATACCATTGACGCCTGTGAATCATGCACCCCAGCCCTGATTCAGAACCTCAAGATGGAAGAGAAGAAAAGAGGCGAGCAAGGGGAAAAGATGATATTTAAATATTGTGCAAGAACTAATTAATCAAA
Organism: Carcharodon carcharias; assembly: GCF_017639515.1. Classification (NCBI taxonomy): domain Eukaryota; kingdom Metazoa; phylum Chordata; class Chondrichthyes; order Lamniformes; family Lamnidae; genus Carcharodon; species Carcharodon carcharias. The sequence goes on along the minus strand of NC_054479.1, from coordinate 15,294,425 downwards.
TGTGTGTTTATGTGTCAAAGAAAAAGCTTGAAACCAGTTTAACAGAAAAAGCATTCAAAAGACTAATATGCCTGTGAAGTAACATGACCTGTTAAAATGGGCCATTTAAATAGCAGGATGTCAATGGACTCCACATGTCCAAATCTGTACATTGCAAAATGATTTGGCAGTCTATTTCCCTATATGTCTGTGTGAACTTCAATCAAAGAATATTTTATTAAATTGCATTTGGAAATCAATGATATTTAGTGAAGCAACTCTTTGTTAAATTGGCACACAGAACAAAATTTTGCCTACAACTTGAGACTATTTAGCATTCAGTACCTCGATGGTGCTAATACCTTCACTGATATGGAGAGAGAATGCAGCCAAGAGGTTTAAAGGATTTGCTGGTGTAGGTGGTGTGTGCCTCAGCCCTATTCTGTTCTTGTGGGGTCAATCAAGAAAATGTTGCCTTGCTGCACAATTCATTTTTAATTCTGAGCTGCCACAAAGGAATTTTTCTTGTAGTTTCATTCATTGTTGTTACTTTGATGTGAATAATAAAAATTCATTTGCCAACAACGACGTTTGATTTATTAAAAAAGTGTATGAATCACCATAGAATAAATATACTGTGATGTTTACTCTGTATCAACTGATGTATACGTTTTTAATAACTGTTAGATGCTGAAATGGAAAGATAATTTTTCCCCCATTAATAAAGGTGACAAGGATTTTGACCTTTCAATTGTGGTTGTTGGATTTGCATTTGAAATTTCTTCAATTCTTTTCCCCCAACCCTTCGCTTTCTTTGGGCAGAATTTTCCGGGCCCTTTGGCTTCGGGCATCATGGTGGCCCTGAGTGGACAATACGGTGGGAAGGCCAAAAATCAGTTTTGCAACATCGTGAAACCAGTTTGCGATTGTCCAATCTAGCCATCAATGGCGGGACACCTTTCCCGCCACCAGACGCTGGGAACTTCATTTTAATACGTCTGCCCTGCATAAGCCATAATACATAATAATACATAAGCCCTGCTTGCTGGAATCATCCCCCCACGCTGGATCATCTGGACACATCAGCATGATTGCACACAGACATGTTTCACAATTGAACATAAGTGACGTGCAGCTGGCCAACTGCACTTCATTCAGGGCTTCAAGGTTTGTCTGCCTACCTTGCTTTGGACAGTACTCCCGATCATCAGTGCCAGACTTCGTAGGTCTCTACCTACCAGATAAGCTTGGGGTGGGGGGGGGGGGGGGGGGGGGGGGTGGCTTTTCAATGGCTGCAGGGCAAGAGCTTGCTTAGGGAAGGGGGAGATGTAGCCTCAGGCAAGGGAAGAGGCTGCAGGGCTAGGGCATTACTGGGGAAGTGGGGTATCCCTGGGTGTGTGTGGGGACAACATGTTGATCTGTGCAAGTGGCCTCAAGAGGGTGACGGCTGAGGAGGCTGTCTCCAGAGGAGATGAGGCCAGATGATGCTGTGAGGGTTTGTGTGTGAGAGAGTGAGTAGTGATGTCCCTTGAGTTGGCAATGAGTGGGATGCCAGTGAATGTGTGAGTTTAGAGTGATGAGATGGTTACCTTACCCTGGCGGCACGGATAAGATCATTCATCCTCTTTCTACACTGGATAACGAACCTCTTCTGTGCAGCGTTGGCACTGACCACCCAAGCCGGAGTGGTGACACTGATGGCCCTGCTGCAGCCAGGTCGGGGGTAGAGGACATCATGGCGGGCTCCCGCGGTGTCCAGAAGGTGTCCAGGGATGCATCACTGAATCGGTGCACTGCAGGCTTCTTATCCTTTTGATGCCAGGTCTTCTGTGCCGCAGTTCTGGACTGGAAACACTGAGAGGTGTGTGCGTGGCTGCACTTTAAATATGGTGCCCGGCATGCGGGAGCGGCGAGGGGATGGCATCGCAGGCAAATCGGAGGCCGCCCGCCATCGAAATGGCGTGTTTCCCGGGGATGCATGATTCATGAGGTGGGATTGGGATTATATGGCGTAAAAACCAAAAATGGTGTAAAACATCATTTTCCCTGCCCGCTATCGCACTTGGTGCAAATCTGGGACAATTCCGACCTTTATGTTTGTTGCCAAAGGTATGGGCAATACTAGCAAGGGTGCATTTATTGCCTATTTCTAGTTTACTTGAGAAACTGTCTTGTTGAACCACCACAGGCAATGTGTGGAGTAACGCAGGGAACAGAGAGATTTAATCAGGTTGTTTTCTTTAATTACATCATAAATAAGCTTGTAATCATTTCACTCAGCATGTAACATTTACAAATTCATTGGACAATTGATCAGAGGGAATCCTCCCATAATATATTTTACTGCATTGGAATAGATAGGGATTGGAGGAGTTCTTACTCCAATATGAATAGATGGAGGAGGGAGTCCCTGCTTTTACACAAATAGACACACTACAAATTACTTAGAAGTTACAGCATAGAAACAGGCCTGTTAGGAAATAGAGATAGTTTAAGTAAGATATATGTGCATTTGAGTGTGTGGAATACAATATATCTTTAAGTTTAAGTTCAATTTATAATTTTTTCTATTTGTGGGTTAAAAGGTGAAACCTGGGATCTAGTTTCATTTTTGAGTGGAAACAGCAAGTCTAAAGCTCTGTTGTATACCTGCATTTCTAATGAGATTTTTACAACTCTTGAAGAGAAGTTAAAACAAACAAGAGTAGTAAAAACCGTGCTGTTGCCTAGCAACAGGGTCCAGGGAGGGAGGCCCCACACATACACAAACATACACACACACAGAAAAAAAAAAGCAGTTTGAGTTCGGATGGAAGCAGCTGCCAGAGAGGCTCAACAGCAAAAGGAAAGATACCAAGTCCCAAACTGAAGTTGAAGCCAGGATTCCAGAGAGATTAGATTCTAGAAGAGGGAAATGCAGAGAAAGTAGATTTTCCAAAAGAACTGAAAGGTCCCAAGGCCAAGGAGTGAGACAGAAAGGATGGGTCCCAAGAAGACCTTCTAGTCAAAGGAAGAGCCGGACTGTGGAAAAGGTCCTGAAATGTGGAAGTGTCAGTAAAGAGCAGCGAGGAAGGCTCCAAGCTTCAGGCTTAAAGAGAACAAAAGCTGTAGGAAGCAGATTTAAAGCAAAAACGGCTTGTGAGAAGTCAGAAGGCCCAAAGAGACAGCTGAAGGTCTGTAACTCTTTACTATGGGCATGTGAAGCGGTGGTATTCTGTTGGCACAGCTGAGCATTTGAGAGAGATTGCGTGGAAGAAAGCCTGAGTAATTGACATTATTTGATATTAAGTATCTTCCAAAAGGTTTAATTTAATTTAAAGGGGTAAGTCACAGCAGGAGAACTCCAAACTGTGGTGGGCTCCTCCTGCTCTATGTGGGAAGCCAGGAACATTTCCAGGGCCCGGGACCAGCATGTGTGTGGGAAGTGTCTCCAGGTGCAGCTCCTGCAAGCCCAGGTTTTGGAGCTGAAGCGGCAGCTGGGGACACTGTGGAGCATCTGTGAGGTGGCGAGTATCGTGGATAGCACATATAGAGAGGCGGTCACATCGCAGGCTAAGAGTCCACAGGCAGGAAGGGAATGGGTGACCACCAGGCAGAGCAAGAAGACTAGGCAGGCAGTGCAGGAATCTCCTGTGGCTATTCCCCTGCAAAACAGACATACTGCTTTGGATACTGTTGGGAGGAATGGGCCTCTTGGGGGAAAGCATCAACAGCCAAATTCGTTGCACCACAGTTGGCTCTGTTGAAAAGCGGAGGAGTAAAAAGTGTGGGAATGCAATAGTTATAGGGGATTCAATTGTAAAGGGAATAGATAGGTGTTTCTGTGGCCACAAACGAGACTCCAGGATGGTATGTTGCCTCCCTGGTGCTGGGGTCAAGGATGTCTCAGAGCAGCTATAGGACATTCTGAAGGGGGACGGTGAACAGGGGGGTCGTGGTACACATTGATACAAATGACATAGGTTGAAAAAAAGGGATAAGGTCCTAAAAGCAGAATATAGGGAGTTAGGAAGTAAGTTGAAAAGTAGGACCTCAAAGGTAATGATCTCAGAATTACTACCAATGCCACATGCCAGTCAGAGTAGAAATAGTAGGATATATCGGATGAATACGTGACTGAAGAGACGGTGTGTGGGGGAGGGTTTCAGATTCCTGGGACATTGGGACCAGTACAAACTGGACAGGTTACACCTGGGCAGGACCGGGACTGATGTCCTAGGGGGAACATTTGCTAGAGGGTTTAAACTCAAATGGCAGGGGGATGGGAACCAATGCAAAGAATCAGAGGAGGGGGAATCAAGGACAAGAACAAAAAACAGAAAGGGGAATAAGAAAAGTGATAGGCAGAGAAATCAAGGTCAAGAATCAAACAGGGCCTCAGTGAAAAATAGTGGGAATGGGACAAGTAATGTTAAAAAGACAAACCTTAAGGCTTTGAGCCGTACCACGAGGAGCATTTGCAAAAAAGTGGATGAATTAACTGCGCAAATAGATGTAAACAGGTATGATATAGTCGGAATTAGGGAGACATGGCTGCAGGGTGACCAGGGATGGGAACTGAACATCCAGGGGTATTCAGTATTTAGGAAGGACAGGCAAAAAGGAAAAGGCGGTGGAGTTGCATTGCTGGTTAAAGGGGAAATTAACGCGATAGCGAGGAAAGATATTAAGCTCCTAGGATGTGGAATCTGTATGGGTAGAGCTGAGAAACACTAAGGAGCAAAAAATGTTAGTGGGGATTGTATATAGACACCCAAACTGTAGTGGTGATGTTGGGAATGGCATTAAACAGGACATTAGAGATGCATGCAATAAAGGAACATGTGTAATTATGGGTGACTTTAATCTGCATATAGATTGGGCAAATCAAATTAGTAACAATACCATAGAGGAGGAATTCCTGGAATGTATACGGGATGTTTTTCTGGACCAATATGTTGAGGAACCAACCAGAGAACAGGCCATCCTAGAATGGGTATTGTGTAATGAGAAAGGCATAATTGGCAATCTAGTTGTGCGAGGACCCTTGGGGATGAGTTACCATATTTTGATTGAATTCTTCATCAAGATGGAGAGTGACGTAGTTAATTCTGAGACTAGGGTCCTGAATCTTAATAAAGGAAACTATGATGGCATGAGGCGCGAGTTGGCTATGATGGATTGGGAAACGTTACTGAAAGAGATGGCGGTGGATAGGCAATGGGAAAAATTCAAAGAGCAAATGGATGAACTGCAACAATTGTTTATTCCTGTCTGGCACAAAAGTAAAACAAGAAAGGTGGCCAAACCATGGCTTACAAGGGAAATTAGAGATAATATTAGATGCAAGGAAGAGGCATACAAATTGGCCAGAAAAAGCAACAGAGCTGAGGATTGGGAGCAGTTTTGAATTCAGCAAAGGAGGACGAGAGTAAGCATGCGGGGAACATAAAAACTGACTGTAAAAGTTTCTATAGGTAGTTGAAGAGAAAAAGAATGGCAAAGACAAATGTAGGTCCCTTACAGTCTGAAACAGGGGAATTTATAATGGGGAACAAAGAAATAGCTGACCAACTAAATACATACTGTCTTCACAAAGGAGGACACAAATAACATAACAGAAATGGAACATAACAGGAACAGAGGGTTTAGTGAGAGGGAGGAACTGAAAGAAATCAGGATTAGTAGGGAAATGGTGTTGGAGAAATTGATGGGATTGAAGGCCGATAAATCCCTAAGGCCTGATAATCTACATCCCAGAGTACTTAAGGAAGTGGCCCTAGAAATAGTGGATGCATTAGTGGTCATCTTCCGAGATTCTATAGACTCTGGAACAGTTCCTACAGATTGGAGGGTAGCTAATGTAACCCCACTATTTAAAAAGGGAGGTAGAGAGAGAACAGGGAATGATAGACCAGTCAGCCTGACGTCAGTAGTGGGGAAAATTCTAGAGTCCATTATAAAAGACTTAATAGCTGAGCACATGGAAAACAGTGGCAGAAACAGACAGAATCAACATGGATTTATGAAAGAGAAGTCATGCTTGACAAATCTACTGGAATTTTTCGAGGATGTAACGAGTAGAGTTGATGACGGGGAGCCATTGGATGTGGTTTATTTGGACTTTCAGAAGGCTTTTGACAAAGTCCCACATAAGAGATTGGCATGTAAAATTAAAGCGCATGGGATTGGGGATAGTGTATTGAGATCGATAGAGAACTGGTTGGCAGACAGGAAACAAAGAGTAGGAATAAACGGGTCTTTTTCAGTATTGCAGAGGTACCACAGCGATCGGTGCTGGGACCCCAGTTATTCACAATGTGTATTAATGATTTAGATGAGGGAACTAAATGTAATATCTCCAAATTTGCAGTTACACGAAGCTGGGTGGGAGGGTGAGCTGTGAGGAGGATGCAGAGATGCTTCAGTGTGATTTGGACCAAGCTGAGTGAGTGGGCAAATGCATGGCAGATGCAGTATAATGTGGATAAATGTGAGGTTATCCACTTTGGTAGCAAAAACAGGAAGGCAGATTATTATCTGAATGGCTATAAATTGAGAGAGGGGAATGTGCAACGAGACCTGGGTGTCCTCGTACCCCAGTCGCTGAAGGTAAGCATGGAGGTGCAGCAGGTGGTAAAGTAGGCAAATGGTATGTTGGCCTTCATAGCCAGAGGATTCGAGTACAGGAGTAGGGATGTCTTGCTGCAATTGTACAGGGCCTTGGTGAGACCGCACCTGGAATATTGTGTACAGTTTTGGTCTCCTTATCTGAGGAAGGATGTACTTGCTATAGAGGGAGTGCACTGAAGGTTTACCCTACTGATTCCTGGGATGGCGGGACTGACATATGAGGAGAGATTGAGTCGATTAGGATTATATTCACTGGAGTTCAGAAGAATGAGGGGGCATCTCATAGAAACCTATAAAATTATAACAGGACTAGACAGGGTAGATGCAGGAAGGATGTTCCCGATGGTGGGGGAGTCCAGAGCCAGGGGCCACAGTCTGAGGATATGGGGTAGACCATTTAGGACTGAGATGAGGAGAAATTTCTTCACCCAGACAGTGGTGAGCCTGTGGAATTCGATACTACAGGAAGTAGTTGAGGCCAAAACATTGTATGATTTCAAGAAGGAGTTAGGTATAGCTCTTGGGCAAAAGGGATCAAGGGATATAGGGAGAAAGCGGGAGCAGGCTATTGAGTTGAATGATCAGCCATCATCATAATGAATGGCGGAGCAGGCTCGAAGGGCTGAATGGCCTACTCCTGCTCCTAGTTTCTATGTTTCCATGAATGCACGTGATGATCCAGGGGAGTGGAACATCGAAAGGAAAGTTTGAAACCCTGGAGGTGGACCCCTTGTGGAAGGTGTCTGAGTGAAAGCATTGTTTGGGAAAAGATTCCAGAGCTACTTGTTGGAAAGTGGAGATTGGAATCCCTCGTTTGAAAGTCAGAGTTCAGTGCCACAAGCGTCTGTGGGGTGAAGTTGAAGAGAGATCCATAGCATCTGTTTGGAGTGGCATCTGTCACTTGGCTTCAGAGTGTGGTGTGTCTGACCACAGGACATCTAATGGTTTACATGGACTGTGTACTTACTGTGAACATTAGAGTATAAGTTAGGTCTTGTAACTTGTGTCATTCTTACAAATCTGTATATATCTGTAAATGTATATTTGTGGGTGAAGGAGTATTGTAATATAATTCATCCTTTTTTGTTTAATAAATGTTTTTTTTTGTTAGAAGTTTATCAGTTGACTCCTGTGACTGTTCCTTAGCAGCTCTCCACCATATCTAAACGAAAAAATAAAAGTTAGGATCTATCAAGCCAGGTTCCACCCTGAGACCTGGCTTGTCCAGTTATAACATGAGCTGGGATCATAACAGGCCACTCAGCTCAACTGGTCTGTGCCGGTGTTCATGCTCCACATAAGCCACTTCTCACTCTACTTTATCTAATCTCTCAGCACATCCTTCTATCCTTTCCTCCCTCATACTTATCTAGCTATCTCTCAAATGCATCTGTATTATTTGCCTCAACTACTTCTTGTGGTGGTCAGTTCCACCTTCTAGTGTGGAACTCTGGATGAAGACATTCCTCCTGAATTAATTATTGCATTACTTAGAGACTGTCTTGTATTTATGACCCCTAGTTATAGACTCCCCCACAAGTGAAAACATTTCTCTGCGTTCACCCTATCAAACCTCTTCCTAGTTCTAAAAGATCTCTGTCAGGTCACCTTCATCCCCATCCTTTCTAGAGAAAATGCTTTCTATTCAGTCTTTTCTTTTAGATTTATAACTTCCAGTTCTTTACCATTCCTGTAAAAAAAATTGCACCTTCTCCAGTGCCTATGTATCTGATTTATTTCAAAGCATTTGTTAGCAAATGCAAAAGCCAATTTGCATACTGCAAGGTCCCATAAACAGTAATGAGTTAATAACTCCGCAGTGGTCTTGGTTGAGGGATGCTTCTTGGCTAGGTTAAAGAGAAGAGAAAAATGGGAGAATTTTAAAAAGTTTAAAAGGATTTTCATTGAGTTATCTAGAAATGGCATTAAGGAAACAGGTTGGTTGGATCTCCCAGTCTGAATTGGTGTTTATCCATCACATGATCAGCTATTTGAATGACACGTGCCAGTTCTTTTCCATATGCCCCTTTCCCTCTGTCCCTTTGACCAACTGTATAACCAATTTGTGAATGTTAACATGGTGGCTGCTCCAAGCATTAATTCCAGTGCTGTGTTACTGACAGAAAACTTGCCCGAATATGAGACCTATACGATTTCTGAACTGGTGCCAGGTAGAATACCGTACATTGAGTGCACATATTTTTTATTATTTATTCATTCATGGCATGTGGGCGTCACTGGCTAAGCCAGCATTTATTGCCCATCCCTAATTGCCCTTGAGGTGAGCCTCAAATATTTGAGCCCCAGGATGTTGATAGTGATAACTGAAACCAGCCTAGAGGTTGAAGAGCTTGTGATAGCCACAATTCCTAAAAGGTTACATTTTAGACCCCTCTATGAGTTCTGAGGCCAATTTCTTTAATTAACCTTCATTATAATTAAAAATTAAATGGTTCTCACTTTTAACATCCTACAGGAGAATAATTAAATATATGTTGATTGAGAGGGCTTAAACCTGGGCTCCAGTTTAGTGTTTTTTAATTTAATTTTATGAAGCATTTCATCTGCCATGCCCAGCAAAACTGCACAAACCCTTAGGGACCCCACTGCAATATTTCCATCTTGGCACACGTTACTGACAATTAAATATTGTAAGAGTTAGTGTCTGCCTAATCATGCCATAAGGTTTAGAAATGACCACAATACAAATCCAAGGACAATATTGTGCCAATTTAAGCAGGACAATTTGACATACACTCATGGATTAAGCATTAGGGAGTGGCATTTCCAGTTTTGGCGAAATTGGGAAACTACAACCAAAATACTTGAAATTGGGCTGGTAAGATTACAGTTCAAGTTTCTGTCAGAATTTATTTCCATAATCACAGACTTAAAATCTGCCACAGACCATCACAATTGGGCAGTGTAATGGAATGCAATTATTTCTTTATTTCTTTCCGTTGTAAATTATTCCCTGATGTATTTAAGATTTTCAAAAACTTTTCTGGGCCATTTAATAGCTTCCTTGGTGTGCACTAGTCAGTTTTTTGCTAAATTAGAAATAGTTATTGATATGAAAATCTTTAAAAGTGTTCCTATTAGTGACTGTGCACCTAAAAACACCAATTATTGAGAAAACTGAAAAAATGGACAGATTTTCTGCAAGCCTGCCTCAACTAGTACAATCAGTGGAATCTAGCAATTTTGTCTTTTTTTGTGGTGGGATCTGATCTGGGCAAATTTAACCGTGAAACGGGTTAAAAGATGGGGGGATACTTGAACATGGGTGCTTTTTGTTGATACTCTTCTTCCCTACCATGACCTTTTCCCTTAAAGGGATAGCTCAGAACAAAGTTGGGGATTTCAGATAGTTCAGATGGCCTCTGTCTCAATGCCTAATAGACATTATTAAATCTCTTTGTGGATTATTATAGTGATCTCAGTCGATCTGGTGACTCCCTTCCTGTTTCAGTACCAAGCTAATAGCACTCAGAAGAGTCATATTGGACTCAAAACGTTAACTCTGTTTCTCTCTCCACAGGTGCTGCCAGACCTGCTGAGTTTTCCCAACACTTTCTGTTTTTATGTGATAATGCTCTAGACCATGCTGAATTAGGACCTGCCTATTTCTTCTCTGATTGCTCCAGCTTTCTCAATGGTGCCGTTAGTAAGTGATTTGCTCAGCGTGGAACTGAGCCATACAGACCAAGAAGGTCCCAAGTTTTGGTCCCAGGCTGTGCTGAGTTAGTTAATGGGTCATTCTATGATCTTACCTTTGCTGATTTATCTCTGCGCTATAGAAGAGAAATAGCAGCCAGGATTCCCGTCCCTGATTGCTATCCAGCAGCCACTGCAGAAGAGTGCAGTTTTAGGAACATCCAGGCCGTACTGGCAGGTCTGACTGTGATGCATCTCACAGTCAAAGAGCTTGCCAACAATTCCTAGCTAGTAACAAGAATGGTCAATTGGGCAAGATCTTGGAAGATGGCTTTTTCCAGCATTTTCTGTTTTGGTTTCAGATTTCCAGCACCCGCAGTATTTCGCTTTTATCAAGCTGTATTTTGGCTTGTGTTGGCAAATTGATAAAAGACAATAGAATCAAAGAAATCCAACGATTTTCTTCACCTCCACTTAAAAGCAGTTTTCTCAGGAAGCATAAAATTTGCATCCAATAACGCAGCAAAATGCTTTCAGGTTTAACAATCCATTATGCCCTGTTCAACACAGAAGACCCATTATACAGAGACCATCTTGTTCACTTTCATTGACGAAGCCAGTTATATAATCTGCATTCAGGCTTTTAATTATCTACTGACAAAACATTAGTATTGAATTTACTCGGGGGGGTGTGGAGTTGGATCCAACACAAGTTCTTATTTTGATATTTATATATGAGTCAATCACCTGTGGCGCCGCACATAGAGGATCAGTATCAAATTTAGTCTTCGGGTAAAGTGAAGTTAGAGGGCAGGGAATAAGTGGACCAGGGCATGCAGACACAATTCAATCCTCATTTTAAAGTCACAGTCTCTGCCCTTATCAGGGCATAAGAAGAGTAGACTTCTCCATTCAGTTAAATTGATTAACTCCATTTTTCTTCTCTATTCTTTCATGGTATGTGGGCCTCGTTGGCAAGGCCAGCATTTGTTGCCCATCCCAAACTGCCCTTGAACTGAGTGGCTTGCTAGGCCACTTCAGAGGGTTCTTAAGAATCCATCATATTGCGTGTGTCTGGAATCACATGTAGGCCAGGCCAGGTAAGGACAGCAGATTTCCTTCCCTAAAGGACATTAGTGAACTAAATGGGTCTTTACAACAATTGATGAGTTTCATGGTCACCATTACTAAGACTAGCTTTATATTCTAAATCTATTAACTGAATTCAAATTCAGTTTGTGGGATATGAACCCATGATCCCAGGGCATTAGCCTAGGCCTCTGAGTTACTAGTTCAGTAACATTATCAAACTTATATGTTTCAATAAAATCACCTCTCATTTTTTCTAAACTCCAATGGTTATAGGTCCAACCTGCTCAACCTTTCCTTATAAGATAACTCCTTCATCCAGGTATCAGTTCAGTGAACCTTCTCTGAAGTGCTTCTAATGCAATTATATCCTTTCTTAAGTAAGGAGACCAAAACTATACACAGTACTCCAGATGTGGGCTCACTAAGGTCCGGTACAGCTGTAGCAATATGTCCCTACTCTTACACTAGAGTCCCCTCGCAATAAATATCAACATTCCATTTGCCTTCCTAATCACTTGCTGTACCACAATGGAGAGAGTGGTGGATTGAATGATTTTGAACTTTGAAGATATTGAGGAACGAGAACAAGAGAGCACAGATTTAAAATAATTGGCAAAAGAAGCAAAAGTGATATCGGAGAAAGCTTTTTCATGCAGCGTTAGGGTTTGGAATGCACTGCCTGAGAGTGTGATGGAGCAGGTTCAACTGAAACATTCAGAAGGGAATTAGACTGTTATCTGAAAAGGAAGAATGTGCGATTCAATGGGGAGAATGGCACTAGGTGAATTGCTTATTCGGAGAACTGGTGCAGGGACGATGGGCTGAATGGCCTCTTTTTGTGCTGTGCCATTTCTGTGATTCTGTACTTGCGAGAAAGTATCTTTCAATTCACAACTTTTTTTGAAAGCCTCTAAAATGTTGTCCAAACGTGACTCTCTTATTTTTTATCATTATTGACATATGAGTAACAGATCTAGACTCTTCAGATACTGTTTTTGCGGTTCTGTCCAAATTTGAGAACTGTCTATTCTGGTTATTACGGCCGGCGATCCTTGCTTTGGGACATCCGGAGGTGGTGGACTGGAACGTCAAGTGGGTGCGTTCCTTCAGGTGGCGCTATTGGGGGAGGCCGGGAGAGAATCTTGCGTTCCCCGACCGGGACCACAACGCCCCCGCCCCCCCCCCCCCCCCCCCCTCGCCAAAAACAACACCACAACGCGCTTGCGCAGGTGAAGGCGCCGCCGGGAGTTGTAGTCTTGGCCACCACCGCCGCTCCGGTTTACAGCCTCAGCAGGCGGAGAGGGCGGTCGGGGGAATCTTAACGGGTCGCGAAGTGTCATGGTCACGTCCGGAGCTGGGGATGGGATGGGATGGGAAGGGAAGGGAAGGGAGAGCTCGAGGTAAAGCGGAGACAGGACGGAGGGGAAGTTGCGATGAGAGGCGGCGCGAGGATGGGGGGGGCGTGGCGGGCGGCGCGGTGACGTCACCCCGACTGTCTGGCTGGCTGGCTGGCTGGAGGAAGCTGCAGATTAATGAATCTGCTCGGTGGCAGCATCATTCAGGTGGGCACTGACTCTCTGCAATGGCTAGGGAAGGTGGGCATGTAAATGCAATCATCAGCTTTGTTTGGTATCATGCTGAGGCATTGGCACAATTGCATTTGCAGCCAGGCAGCGACTGAGCTTTCACGTGTGTGTGTATGTGTGTATATATATATGTATATATATATACATACATATAAATCCCACTGTATATATTTCTCTCTCCTACCCTTCCCAGCCACTGCTGCTGGGTTTATGTCACGTTAATGCAGGGTCAAGAAGAGACTGCAAGCTCAGGCCTGTCACTGTATCACTCTGATCGGTCACCTCACCTGCAAAAAAAGGGGAGGGGGAGGTTGATGAGCAATAGATGTCGTTTGGTACTTTAAACTCTGTGATGTGTCTATATATGTATATATAAAATGTGTGTGTCACAGGTGGTTTTTCTGTCAGCGCTGTGGTTGTGCAGCAGATTAGACTGCAAATGCGAGACTTGGTACTGGTGCAGGTGCAATGCACATGCAATGCTGATAGCAGACGAGCTGTATCACGATCCGTGGTGCTGGCTTGCCATCTGAATAAGTGGTCATCTAATAGCTGGGGGGTGGAATTAGATGCTAGCGACTTGATTATTTCAAATTAATAAATGGTTTTGCAAAAGGGTTTGGTTCAACCGTAGTCACTGATGCGTTTTGCTGTACCACTACGGAGAGGTTTCAAGATGTCAATAATAAACATTAGCGTGATGATGATTTGCCGTTAGCACATTTAAAAATCTACCTGTACTAGCTCGTGTTTACAAAAGATGCACGCTCTGGCTTTCAGACTGATTTCTTGAAAATTGGGCTGGTAATTGGAGGAAAATTGCTGGGGGTTCCTGCTCCTGATTTTTATGTAATGATCTACGAAGAACATTGATCTTGGCTGTAATGTAAATGCTTGCCCCCATCCCCACCCACTGCCCATATTCCAATAATCTGCCAATATTTGTTGGTTAGGCTTCTAGATGAAGAATGGGCCTCAAGAGCAAGGTCCCAAAGGACTATCAGTGCCTGTAAAAGCATACATAGTATGAATCATTGCCTTTGCGGGGGAAGGAAGGGAATGGGACAAAATTGGTGCAAGAATCTATCAGAGTTGTATAGTATATTTTAAACTCGATAACTGTTTCAGTGGAGTTTGGTTCTAATCTGCCTAGAATGAGTTGAATGTATTTTCACTCTTCATGGCTTGGTGGAAATGGATCCTCCCAGCAATTGCATGCAAAATTGCCAGCCTTGATTGGAGGGATGTAAGATTAGCTGCTATGGGAAATTAAAACATCACACTGGTGATTGTTTGAGAGCTTTCATGTAGATCTAACCAACACTGTATCTAACTTTGTGCACTAGATGCATGTAGTAGGTCAAAAGAGAGAAGAGCATTACTTTTATGTTACTTTGCTGTCACTTTAATTGAAGATTGTGGGTGCAAGTCCTACCCCAAGACTTGAGCACTAAATCCAGGCTGACATTCCATTTCACTGTTGAGAGAGTGCAGCACTGTTGAAAGTGCCATTTTGGACGAGACGTTAAACGGAAACCCCTTCTGCCTTCTCCAGTGAACCTATACGATCTCAAAACACTGTTTCAAAGAGCAGGGGAGTTTTCCCCCGGGGTGTCCTGTTCAATATTTATCCCTCAATCAACATCACAGAAACAGATTAGCTGGTCATTATCACATGGCTGTTTGTGGGAGCTTGCTGTCCACAAATTGACTGCTGCTTTCCTTTCATTACAACAATGACTGCACTTTGAAAGTTTGAAAGTATTTCATTGGCTGTAAAGTGCTTTGGGACATCCTGTGGTCATGAAAGGTGCTATGTAAATACAAATCTTTCATTTCTCTCCCTCCTGAAGGCATTGTTGTGGTCCATTTTTATGGTTGTCAGTTACCTCTGGCATCTAGCCATGCTTCATGTGCGAGTATTTATGGAGAATGTCACCAAGCTTTACTTAACCATCACAGCTGAGCCCAATCCTGTCCTCGTCTGCCTTTTTCCCTTGCATTTTCAGTTGGAATTACTGGACCCTGGCTGTTTTTTCCCCTTTCTTAATCCAGCACTACTCTACCAGTTATACCCCAACACTGTCCCAGTATAGACCAGTTAATACTGCATCCACTGAGGAGTAAAGCTGGAATGTTCCTGATGTGTAGGGTCCACATGTGATCATCAAAGCTGGAAAAAAGTAGGAAAGAAGAGATAAGTTAGAAAGTAAAAGTCATGCGCTACCAGAAAAGATTCACAAGAATGGTTCCAGGGATGAGGAACTTAATTTATGAAGATAGATTAGAGAAATTGAGACTGTTTTCCTTGGAGAAGAGAAGGCTGAGAGGAGATTTGATAGAGGTATTCAAAATCATGAGGTGCCTGGACAGAGTAGATAGGGAGAAACCATTTCCACTCATGAAAGGATCGAGAACGAGAAGGCACAGGTTTAAAGTAATTGGCAGAAGAAGCAAAAGCATTATGAGAAAACTTTTTCACACAGCGATTGGTTAAAGTCTGGAATGCACTGCCCGATAGTGTGGTTGAGGTAGGTTCAATGAAGCATTCAAAAGGGAATTCGACTGTTATCCGAAAAGGAAGAATTTGCAGTTTTACAGAGAAGGTGGTGGATTGCTTATTTGGATAGCCACTGCAGACATGATCAAATGTCTCCTTCTCAACTGTAACAGTTCTGAGATTCCATGAAGTTTGAGATTGGAAAAACTATGCACTGTAGCAGGATGTGCTAAAGACACTTGAGAGGAATTCATAGTTTTGAACCTCAGGGAAACAATGACTTAAGAATTGGAGACAAGTGCACCATCAGCCCTTAACCGAACACAATTGGAAATGTGTTTTTTGTTCTGTTTTCACTCCTTCATTTCCCAGCATTTATTAAAATAACAAGAGTGACCAAGTCTGAACTTCCCTATTGGCTTTATTTTCTTCTTTTCTATTTTACTTTTTGGGTTAGAGCTGAGCCTTTGCCTCCCCATTACTAACCAAGTTGCCAACTGTGGCTCGGTGGGTGGTATTCTTGTCTTTCAGTCAGATGATTGCAGGGCCAAGTCCCACTCCAGAGACTCAAGTACAAAATTTAAGCTGACACTCCAGTACAGTGCTAAGGGAGTGCTGCATTGTTAGAAGCGCTGCCTTTCAGATTAGATGTTAAATCGACATTAAATGAGATGTAAATGATCCCATGACACTATTTTGAAGAACAGGAGCATTCTTGCCGGTGTCCTGGCCAATAGTTTTTCCTCAACTATTGGTCATTATCTCACTGCTGTTTATTGTGCATTGTTCAAATTGTAAAGAGATTTGAGCTGTCCTAAGGTCATGAAAGATACCGTTTAAATGCTAGTCTCTTTATTTCATGATTGAGACCTTGCCACGTGGGGAGTTGTGTGTGCAATCTTTCACAAAGCTAATGTGCTAATGATCCTTTCTTGAAACAACATTTTCCATTGTTCTCTGTAATTCTCTTGATTTACAGCAGCAATCCTGACGCAGAATTATGATTCTGAGGCTCAAGTAAACAGCCCATCTGTAGTGGATTATGTAATCCTGTTTACTGAATCTGCACTTAAAGCCTATTCTACTTGAAATCTAATTTTAAAATCTCCATTACAAAAGAGTATTACTTTTGCAAATAGTACAAAATGTATGTATGTTTGATCATCAACAGGGATGCTCATAATTTGGAGGCTTAATCAAAATATGTTTGTATTCTCAGCATCTGAACCCCTGATGCTCTGTGGCCTTCACTCTAGCCTTCTCTGATCTTGTATGAGCAGTTATTGACCAGTCAGCGTTCTGTGTCTTGCAGAGTTTAAAGCTGAAGAATCTTTTGTTTTTTTGACCTTCACAGGCTGTGCACTGCTCACATAGCTACAAGATGCTGCATGACAAATCCAAACAGCACAACCTCCACATCCAATAGTAGTGTGACAATTTTAATTTATGTCTTTTTCACGCAAGCAGACAGTGTCTTCTAAGTGTTAGATAGTGTGTTAAGAGGGCTTTCATGGTATTTGAGTTTTATTAGCAATTATCAAAACACTATCTTTTGAAGAGCGGAAGTAAGATGAGTGCTCTGCTCATTTATTGTGGAAGTCCAATGTCCAATTCAGTCTTGGGAATCAAGTTCCCAAATTGGCCTTTTCTGATATCTGTGCATTAACAATTTGTTGTCAGGTCGTCTCCACTGCTGGTCTGTGTGCTTGTTATGTGTGTCTGTGTTGTGTCAAAAACCGAAAACACTGGAACTATTAGCGGGTCAGTCAGTATCTGTGGAGAGAACAGATGAGTTAATGTCTTAGGTGACAGGAGCAGATGAAATTTCAGATAATCAGTTTTTTAAAAAATAGCAAAAGGAAGAGGGAGTGAGTGACATGTACAACCCGTGCACACAAATACACATACAAATGTGAGTTTTGTATATTTTTTTAAAAGTCATTTTCAGTCATTTGAAATGAGGTTACTCAAAGGCGGTGAATTGACCGCGTGGTTTAAGAGTTGTTTTGTGATAAATCCACTCTCAGCTATATTAATCAAACTCTGCCACATTACCACTCTTAAATGTATCTAGGAATTTTTTTTGAAGCAAATTTTTTTTTAAGTTACGGTTTAAGACACTGCCCAATTGTGCTAGCTTATGGCAGGTTTTCAGTTTGGCGCTATGCAAATGGATTTCAGCAGAAACTTGAGGCCTGGGGCATGGAGAGAGACACTTTTCAAAACAGGTGCAATTTTGGGCACAAATTGTGCCAGAATTGCCAATTGTGCCCAAACCAGAACCTCTGGCCCTATGATTTGAAATCCAGTCAGAGATTAAATTTGATGGTGATCTGCATAACTCCGTACAACACTTCCTTCTGCATTTACTCATTAAATTACTCTTTTCTATATAGCCTTAACCTTTCTTCTTTACTAAGTAGGATAGGTTGCTCAGCTTGGCACTAAGGTTATTCAAGAAAGCATCTGCTTTGATCGGCAGCCACTGTCAAGTTAGCTTGTTTCAGCTAGAGGGAGAGGGGTGGAAGTGGGATGATGGTAATCAGCAATTGCCCTCAGGAGTCCTGGGCCAAGAAGGTGCAAGTTAACTAGCATTCTCTCTACTGATTGATTCCACTGTCCCCTGTTGGAAGCGCCCTTGTTTGCTTGACTCTAATATTAATAACAATTTGCATTTATTTATTATAAAACCTGTGTCATAAAATATCCCAAAGCACTTCACAAGAGCGTTATCAGAAAAATTTGACACAGCCAGATAAAGAGATATTAGGACTAGGTGACCACGATTTGGACAAAGGAGTAGTTTTTAAGGAGGTTTTTAAAGGGAGGAGAGAGAGAAAGATAGAGAGGTTTCGAGAGGGAATTCCAAAGGTTATGGCGCAGGCAGTTCAAGGCACAGCCACCAATGGCGGAGCAAAGAAAGTCATGGCTACTCCAAAATTCACTTCCTGGACTAACATATATGAGTTAAATGGCCATGGGGTCCTCCCAGTTGGGCTCTGTAACTTCAGCAGAAAACCAGAGAATGGTCATTTTCTCTGGAGTTTTCTTGAATTTTTCACCAAAGTTAAAGTGAATTGTTGGGAGAACCCTGCTTACAAAGTCAGCCTACAAATAGTGGCCATTGATTTCAGTCACAATAGTCAATGCCTGTACTGCCGTTGACCCGTTGAATGTTCTAACATTTTCTGTTTTTGACAGAGTGCGTCTGATGCTTAGTTAATACATTCACAAGTAGAAAGGAGAAAATTGTCAATGTAAATCAATACAGTCAAACTGATCCTTGTTTACCCAAACCAAACAACAGCCAATTATGAATAGTATGTGGAGATACTTAGTCAAATAGGGACTTTTATAATATAGACTTTGGTCTTTTGATAAACATGTCACTCTAGTGAGCTTCCTTTTTCAAATCTTGTTTCAATGCTGGTCCCCCTATGAGATGGCAGGAAATGGGAAATGCATGTTTATGCTGGCCACGATGCCTTGAATAGCTTCCCTGCATGAGCAGTGCGTCTTGTTGTCACCACTGAGGTGCTGTGCCGCCAAGCACTGCAAGCTTGCCAGCCTGTTTAAGCCCCCACATTCCAGTACAAATTCTGGTATACTACAATAGAGAACCAAACAGCATAGAAGGTGACCATTGTGGGCCTATTGTGCCTGTGCCGGCCCACTGACAGATCTATTAATTACTCTTTCCCTGTGGTTGTACATTTTTAATTAGGGATCTAATTCCTTTTTGAAAGTTACCATTGAACCTGCTTCTGCCTCCCTTTCAGGCAGTGCATTCCACCCTTTCAGGCATTCCAGGTCATCATAACTCGATGAGTAATGAAAATTCTCCTGGGGTTTTCTGACAGTTATTTTAAATCTGTGTGCTCTGGTTCCTGCAAGTGAAAACAGTTTCTCCTCATGTACTCATAATTTTGAACACCTCTATTAAATCTCACCTTAATCTTTTCTGTTCTAAGGAAAACAATTCTCTAGTCTGTCTGGATAACTGAAACTGTATGGCAGCAGTGTACGTGGGGGAGGCCGATGGCTGTGTGGTAGGAACCGGCAACCAAAGAGCAATAAGAGCACCGTAATGCATTGGTGCTTAACTGTATCATTTAGTTAGTGAGGTGACCTCTTAATGGGAATGTCTGTAAAACTGCATCCCTGGTACAGTAAACCAGTAGTTTTGCAAACATTCCGACTTGCATGTGCAATGTTACCCACATTTCCAAATTTAAATAGGACAGGGCATGTTGGGGTGTGAAAGGGCATCTTCTCCCATCTCTTCATGCCCTTTTGGGGTGTTCAGAGGGCCGGCACAGGCACACCATTTTTACATAAAATCTGCAGTACAGAGAGAGGGCTTGTCAGTGTTTGTACTCATTTGAGCCTCCTCCAGTCCAGTTGTCACTTCCCACCTTGCCCAATCCTCTCTAATCCCTTACCCCTCATGTATTCGTCAAGCTTCTCCTTGAGTGCATCAGTGCTATCTGCATCATTTACTACATTTGGCAGTGGGTTATAAATCCTCACCATTCTGTGTAAAGAAACTCCTCCTGCAAGATTCACTGCAAATACTTAACAAGGCTCCTTAGGCAGCACCTTCCAAACCTACAACCACTACCATCTCGAAGGACAAGGACAGTAGACACATGGGAACACTACCACCTGGAAGTTCCCCTCCAAGCCACGCACCATCTTGATTTGGAAATATATCGCTGTTCCTTCGCTGTCACTGGGTCAAAGTCCTGGAACTCCCTCCCTAACAGCACCGTGGGTGTACCTACACCACAGGGACTGCAGTTGTTCAAGAAGGCAGCTCACCGCCACCTTCTTAAGGACAATTAGGGATGGGCAATAAACACTGGCCTAGCCAGCGAAGCCCATGTCCCATAAATTAATTTTTAAAAGTTGACTTGTTAATGGCTATCTTGCACTTGTGCCCTCTTGTTCTGGACTCTTACACATTTGGTATCAGTTTCTTTAAATCCAACCTAATACCTTAATTTTAAAAACCTATTGTCATGTGTCCACTTTGTCTTCTGTCTTTCAGAGAAAAGAATCACAGCCTTCTGGATCTTTCCTGATTATTATCCCACTGGTGTTATGCCTTGTGTATGTAACTACATGTCTGCGTGTGCTGTTGAAATGGCGCTTACACAGGCATATATCTGAAAAGTAACTTTTTAAAAATTGAGTCCATTGCTTGTAGCTACTTATGATTCACAGAGCTCATCCTTAGACTAATAGTCTTTCAAACTGTTCTCTTATGTATAATGGGGATAATTTAAGTTGACAGTTTTTAGCTGGATTTTCAGAACACTGACTGCATCTGTTAATTGTTGACCTGCCTACTAGTTTAGCCAGCTCTGCTTCCTCCCTAATTCTTTATCTTCAAGGTTTTATAGAGTGTTGAATTGTTATAAAGTGCTGCTTCACAATTAGATTTTTATTTTGTTGGAATGTTGTGTAATTTATTGCTCGGTTCTCCATTTTTAAAAATTATTCTTGCCTTTATCAGAAGTGCACAATCAGAATTATTGCTCGGTTCTCCATTTTTAAAAATTATTCTTGCCTTTATCAGAAGTGCACAATCAGAAGGTTGACTTAAAACACTGTTAAAATATTTTTTAACATGTATGTAATATTCTTTTAAATCCAGTTTATTATGGAACTAATTGTGTTGTACGTATGTGTCTGTCTCTATGCTCTTATTTGTAGGAACCTGGAGCTTTTAGTGATGCTGATTTATAACCAGATGCTCTATAAAACAACAATCTAAATCGAGGCTCCACTGGTTTCTCTTCTATGCAGCAGGAAGATCGTGGTAATGTGTATGTTCTGTGAGACGTACAGACAGACTAAATGTTTCCTGGCTGCTGACAGGGTGCTCGGGAGCCAAAATGCCATCCTTGCCTGTCGATTTGGCCGCGGCTGCTATTTTCCATTAAGAAAATTACTAACACTGCATGGTGTGGGTGCCTGTGCGAAAGCCGAGGACTGACTGCGTTGCATTGTTACATCGATCTAACCGGAACCTTGGAAACATGTTCATAGAGTGGTTCACAGACTGGGACCTGACACTGGACCAAATGAATGGCTTGGTTCTGGCGAGCCTACAGGCACTGAGAGAGTGCGACGTAACCGCAGTGACCACATTTGCCTGCATCCTGGCACTTTTTGTGTGGTACTGTTACCACGTAGGTAGTGAGCAGCCTCGGAGCTACGCACCAGTGAATGCCATGATGCAGAGCACTGATGTAAATGGTTTGCAAAACGGTTACATGTACTGCCAGTCTGCCGATTGCGTGAGGTGCACCCATAATGAGGGACGCAATCAGAAACTTTATCACAATCTGCAGGAGTATGCCAAGCACTACTCGTGGTCAGGAATGGGACGGATCCATAAAGGCATTCGGGAACAGAGCCGGTATTTGAACAACAGGCCATCCATTCAGAAACCGGAAGTTTTCTTCCTGCCTGACTTGCCGACAACTCCTTATTTTGCACGTGATGCCCAGAAGCATGATGTAGAGCTGCTGGAACGGAACTACCAAGCCATCCTGGCCGAGTTTGAAATGATCTTCAAGGTGTTCTCAAACTGCAGCCTTCCGCAGGGCTGGAAGGTTAACAGCACCCCCAGAGGCGACTGGTTCACCTTCTATCTGGTTAACCAGGGCATCTGCATTCCCAGTAATTGCAGAAGGTGCCCCCGGACGTACCGGTTGCTAGGCAGTCTTCGCACTTTCATCAGTAACAATGTCTTTGGGAATGCCTGTTTCTCCGTAATGAGCCCAGAAACACACATTACTGAACACTATGGCCCCACAAATGTTCGGATCCGCTGCCATTTAGGTTCGTGAGTATTCCTTAACTTTTTACTGGCCATAATAAGGTGTGCTCTGTGTGTGCCATGAAGGTATTGCTTGGTGTGTCTTATAGTGTCTTTAAATGCTTTTTTTTGCAGTTAAGCAGGCACTCATGGACCTTGTATGGGATTTCATGACAATGATCCAGTCTTAGACTCAGATAGCAAGTTGCACTAGGCAGCCATTGTTTGAGTAATGTATTACAAGCTCCTAGACTCCCAACATTAGATTGCACTATTGCTTTTTTTTCCTCTAATTTTTTTAAACATTTGTTTTCAGGTGAGCAAGTGTAGGTATTTTGTCATTTCAGGCATCAACTCCCTTCCAGGTGTCTATTCCTCCTGACCCCAACCTCCATAACAGAATTTTATGTAGAAATTGCCACACAGAAACAGGGTGTTTGGCCTGACCAGCCCATGAAAGTGTTTTCTTCCATAAAAGTAGTAATCCTAATCCCATATTCACACCTAGTTCCCATTATCCCTTTACCCATTTTCTTCAACAACCTTTCTAACCTATTCTTAAACATTTCTACCTGGTAAATGCACTCTGCGGCCTCATAAATCTCTTTGTAGTTAAGAAAAGAAAGCATTTTCCGGATGCTCTTGCTTATTTTGATCTTATATCCATGTCCCTCAACCACTGGAAGTACTCTGTTCCAACCTACTCTTTTGCAGAATGAGGGAAAGAGGGATAAAGGGCTATGGAAACAGGCAGATAATCATGATTACGATTGTTTGCTTGTATAGAGTTTGGACATCAAAACAGACTGGATGGGATAAAATGTCCTGTTTCTGTGTTGTAACATCTATGTGTTTCTGTGTAAATACCTTCATGAAGAGCATTCTCTGCTCCCTGCTATTTGCCATTTTCTAATCACATTCCCTGCCCAGGTGAGATTATCAGTTAGTATTTAAAGTGTCATTAGTTTACCAAATTTTTACCAATATTTTTGCTTATAATTTCTATGCTGCAGCCACATAGTGGTGTTTCCACAAAGCGACTTGGCAGAGATTTGGAACTTGTGGGGGTAAGCAAGGTTATAATGAAAAAAATCTGCAATTCTATGATGCCTTGTCACACCACAGCACCCTAAGCACTTTGTCAATACTGTGTTTATGTGGGCTCCTTATGTAGCTCACTGCTTCTGAGAAGTACATTGGGGCATTTATTTATGTTAAAAGTGCTATATAAATATAAGCTGTTATTGGAAATGAGGATTGTGACTATTTTGCATGAATGATGCTCCAATGACATAAATGAACAGCTCATTTTTTTGGTGGCATTAGTTGAGTGGGGAATGTTGGCTGGGAGAATTCCCGTTTTATTCTCCTGTGTTAGCCATGGCTCAGTTGGTAGCATTCTCTCCTGAATCAAGCCCACTCAAAAATCGAAACTAACGTTTCTGAGCGGTACCAAGGGAACACTGTGCTGTTGGAGGACACATTAAACCAGCCAACCCTTTCCATGATTGATCCCATGACAGGATTTCAAAAAAGACCAGAGACGATCTGTCCTAGTGCCCTGGCCAATATTTATCATTCAATCAACATCACTAACAGTTTAAAACAATTGTCTGCTCATTATCACATTGCTGTTTATGGGAGCTTGCAGTGTACAAATTGGTTCCCACATTTCCTATATTTGAACGATGACTACACATCAAAATTACTTTGTTGCTTGTGAAGTGCTTTGGAACATTCCGAGTTTAAGAAACCTGCTTATATAAATGTCAGTCTTTCTTTGAATAAAGCGATGAATACTTTTAATACTTCTCAGAGCAGTTGGAATATAGTTTTGTTAAGGCCTTGTGATGCACCTCGTGGTGGCCACATATAAAAGTGTTATAAAAATACTTGTATGTAAATGTAAGTTCTTTCTTTGGAAGATGTCAGCCAGGATTTTCCATGCAATTGTTGTATGGTCGCACCACACTGTTGAATTAATGGGTCTGATGTAATTGTCACTGTATTGAGTGATACTCCAGAAGTTGATTACCAGTGAGTAGCACCATCAGTGCCATCATTCCACAGGGAATGGTAGGTGAGAGTGATTACAATATCTCACTAAGTGATTGCAATGTCACCATGAAGCCATGGGAGCTGATTTCGAGAGCTTTATCATAGCAACATTAGGTTGAGATTAATGTCGTTGATATTTTGATAAGTATTCTGTAGGTGTTTTGAACGCTCACTGGGTAAATGCACTGTGTAGTACACCATTGTATCAAACAGACCAGAAAGTCTCTGTTATCTTGAGGCTGGAGAAAAGTCAGCCAAGATTCTCACAGGAAATGGCACGTCAAATGAGGACAGGGGTTGGGTTTGGTGGTGATAGGGTTGAAAAGCCTGCGAGCACTCTGTCGAGCTTCGTGCATGAAGAATGCTCAACTGAGTGAAGTGTCAAAAGTTAGTTCCTGTCACACGAGTAAGCACCTGAGACAGAGAGGAAAATATATTATCTAAACAAAATGTTACTTGCTTCTCAGTGTTGAAGTTTTTTGGCACCAATCCTATCAACATTGCAGTGAGGCAGGAAAGCACTGCAGTTGGTCCTAGTGAAAATGTTGCTCATGTAACGAGCCTGCAGCAGTGGCCAATTTCCTGCCTCCTACATGAAGAGCTGCCTTTGGAGAATGCATTTTGCAGTGGCAGCAGCTCTCCTCATTCGTGCAAACTGGATTTCTCTCCTATTGACACCTCCAGGAACCAGTTCCCACGGCCAGACCTTGCTGCGCCCTGCCATCGCCTCACCAGGTTTCTCAGAAAATAAAAGCAGCCCTGTATATGTGTCCCTCTCTATTTACACCATCCCACCCACCGCCTTCCTTTCTCCTCCCCAGCTCTACCTTTCCCCGTCTGTCTCCCCTCCCTCTGTCTCCCCTCCCTCTGTCTCCCCTCCCTCTGTCTCCCCTCCCTCTGTCTCCCCTCCCTCTGTCTCCCCTCCCTCTGTCTCCCCTCCCTCTGTCTCCCCTCCCTCTGTCTCCCCTCCCTCTGTCTCCCCTCCCTCTGTCTCCCCTCCCTCTGTCTCCCCTCCCTCTGTCTCCCCTCCCTCTGTCTCCCCTCCCTCTGTCTCCCCTCCCTCTGTCTCCCCTCCCTCTGTCTCCCCTCCCTCTGTCTCCCCTCCCTCTGTCTCCCCTCCCTCTGTCTCCCCACCCTCTGTCTCCCCACCCTCTGTCTCCCCACCCTCTGTCTCCCCACCCTCTGTCTCCCCACCCTCTGTCTCCCCACCCTCTGTCTCCCCACCCTCTGTCTCCCCACCCTCTGTCTCCCCACCCTCTGTCTCCCCACCCTCTGTCTCCCCACCCTCTGTCTCCCCACC
Source organism: Carcharodon carcharias (assembly GCF_017639515.1). NCBI lineage: Eukaryota > Metazoa > Chordata > Chondrichthyes > Lamniformes > Lamnidae > Carcharodon > Carcharodon carcharias. The sequence continues at coordinate 15,268,812 of NC_054479.1, read as the reverse complement.
CTCTGTCTCCCCACCCTCTGTCTCCCCTCCCTCTGTCTCCCCTCCCTCTGTCTCCCCTCCCTCTGGCTCCCCTCCCTCTGTCTCCCCTCCCTCTGTCTCCCCTCCCTCTGTCTCCCCTCCCTCTGTCTCCCCTCCCTCTGTCTCCCCCTCCCTCTGTCTCCCCCTCCCTCTGTCTCCCCCCCTTCACTGTCTCCCCCCCCATCACTGTCTCCCCCCCCATCACTGTCTCCCCCCCCATCACTGTCTCCCCCCCCATCACTGTCTCCCCCCCCATCACTGTCTCCCCCCCCATCACTGTCTCCCCCCCATCACTGTCTCCCCCCCCATCACTGTCTCCCCCCCCATCACTGTCTCCCCCCCATCACTGTCTCCCCCCATCACTGTCTCCCCCCCATCACTGTCTCCCCCCCATCACTGTCTCCCCCCCCATCACTGTCTCCCCCCTCCCATCACTGTCTCCCCCCTCCCCATCACTGTCTCCCCCCTCCCCATCACTGTCTCCCCCCTCCCCATCACTGTCTCCCCCCTCCCCATCACTGTCTCCCCCCTCCCCATCACTGTCTCCCCCCTCCCCATCACTGTCTCCCCCTCCCCATCACTGTCTCCCCCCTCCCCATCACTGTCTCCCCCCTCCCCATCACTGTCTCCCCCCCTCCCCATCACTGTCTCCCCCCTCCCCATCACTGTCTCCCCTCCCCATCACTGTCTCCCCCCTCCCCATCACTGTCTCCCCCCTCCCCATCACTGTCTCCCCCCCCATCACTGTCTCCCCCCCCCATCACTGTCTCCCCCCCCCCATCACTGTCTCCGCCCCCCATCACTGTCTCCCCCCCCCATCACTGTCTCCCCCCCCATCACTGTCTCCCCCCCCCATCACTGTCTCCCCCCCCCATCACTGTCTCCCCCCCCCATCACTGTCTCCCCCCCCCCATCACTGTCTCCCCCCCCCCCATCACTGTCTCCCCCCCCCCATCACTGTCTCCCCCCCCCCCATCACTGTCTCCCCCCCATCACTGTCTCCCCCCCCATCACTGTCTCCCCCCCCCATCACTGTCTCCCCCCCCCATCACTGTCTCCCCCCCCCATCACTGTCTCCCCCCCCCATCACTGTCTCCCCCCCCCCATCACTGTCTCCCCCCCCCATCACTGTCTCCCCCCCCCATCACTGTCTCCTCCCCCCCATCACTGTCTCCCCCCCCATCACTGTCTCCCCCCCCATCACTGTCTCCCCCCCCATCACTGTCTCTCCCCCCCATCACTGTCTCTCCCCCCCATCACTGTCTCTCCCCCCCATCACTGTCTCTCCCCCCCCATCACTGTCTCTCCCCCCCCATCACTGTCTCTCCCCCCCCATCACTTTCTCTCCCCCCCCATCACTGTCTCTCCCCCCCCATCACTGTCTCTCCCCCTCATCACTGTCTCTCTCCCCCCCATCACTGTCTCTCTCCCCCCCATCACTGTCTCTCTCCCCCCCCCATCACTGTCTCTCTCCCCCCCATCACTGTCTCTCTCCCCCCCATCACTGTCTCTCTCCCCCCCCATCACTGTCTCTCTCCCCCCCATCACTGTCTCTCTCCCCCCCCATCACTGTCTCTCTCCCCCCCCTTCACTGTCTCTCTCCCCCCCCCATCACTGTCTCTCTCCCCCCCCCATCACTGTCTCTCTCCCCCCCCCATCACTGTCTCTCTCCCCCCCCATCACTGTCTCTCTCCCCCCCCCATCACTGTCTCTCTCCCCCCCCCCATCACTGTCTCTCTCCCCCCCCCCATCACTGTCTCTCTCCCCCCCCCCATCACTGTCTCTCTCCCCCCCCCCATCACTGTCTCTCTCCCCCCCATCACTGTCTCCCCGCCTCCCCCCCCCCCCCCCCCCCCCACAACTGTCTCCCCCTCACCCTTTGTCTTCTCCACCCCCCCACCACCCTTCACCCTCACCTCACCTACATACGGACATACAAATTAGGAGCAGGAGTAGGCCACTCGCCCCCCTAGAGCCTGCTCCGCCATTCAATAAAATCATGGCTGATCTGAATGTAACCCCAACCCCACATCCCAGCCTAACCCCAATGACCTTTCACTCCCTTATTCATCAAGAATTTATCAAGCTCTGCCTCAAAAATATTCAAAGACTCTGCTTCCACCGCCTATTGAGGAAAAGTTCCAAAGACTCACGACCCTCTGAGAGAAAAAATTTCTCATCTGTCTTAAATGAACGGCCCCTTATTTTTAAACAGTGACCCCAGTTCTAGATTCTCCCACAAGAGGGAATATCATCTCCACATCCAACCTGTCAAGACCCCTCAGGATCTTAAAGGATTCACTTAAGTCACCTCTTACTCTTCTAAATTCCAGTGGATACAAGCCTAACCTGTCCAGCCTCTCCTCATAAGACAATCCGTCCATTCGTGGTATTAATCTAGTAAGCCTTCTCTGAATTGCTTCTAATGCATTTACATCTTTCTTTAAATAAGGAGACCAGTACTGTACACAATACTCCAGGTGTGGTCCCACCAAGGCCCTGTACAACTGAAGCATAACTTCCCTACTTTTGTAATCAATTCCCCTCACAATAAATGATAACATCCTATTAGCTTTCCTGATTACCTGCCTTACCTGCTTACTTTTGTAATTCATGCACTAGGACACCCAGATCCCTCTTGAGTCTCAGAGCTCTGCAATCTCTCAGCATTTAGATAATAAACTTTTTTTTTTATACGTCCTGCCAAATGAACGATTTCACATTTTCCCACAATGTACTCCATTTGCCAGATCTTTGCCCACTCACTTACCCTATCTATGTCACTTTGTAGCCTCCTTATGTCCACTTCGCAATTTACTTTCCTACCCATCTTTGTGTCGTCAGCAGCTTTAGCACCCTTCGGTCCCTTCATCCAAGTAATTTATATAAATTTTAAAAAGTTGAGGCCCCAGCACTGATCTCTGTAGCACACCACTCGTAACATACTGCCAACCAGAAAAAGACCCATTTATGCCGACTCTCTGCTTCCTGTTAGCTCGCCAATCTTCTATCCATGCCAATATGTTACCCCTTTCACCATGAGTTTTTATTTTCCACAATAACTTCTAATGTGGCACTTTATCAAATGCCTTTGGAAATCTAAGTGCAGTACATCCACAGGTTTCCCTTTATGTAAATGACGTGCGGTGATGTCAGGCGAGCATCCCGACATCACTGCACGCCATCACAATATTTCATTGGGCGGGCACACAATGATATCTGCTGCGCGCCTACCATTAATTAATGGGCCACTTAAGGCCCTTGACTCACCAATCAACACCGATTTTTCAGCGCCCGTGCAATCTTCGGGTTGGTGCACAGACACAACGGGCAGGCGGGTAGGACGCATTTGTATAAACCTCATCCACGGGCGGGATAAGAGGGCTCACTGGGATCGTGAGTGTGCTCTCTCAAGCATTGATTTTTCAAAGATTTTGAAACTTGCCTGTGTGATCTGCAATACTTTAAAACGCACACCAGCTGTTTTGTCTGGACTCTTAACCCTCTGCAGTGAGGGATCTTTTTTGGGCCTGCAGGTTTCTGGAAGCCTTCCCATAGCCTGGGAATGGGAGCTGAACTCTCCACTGGAGGCACCTCCTCTGAGGAGGAAGGGAGGGCGAGAAGGGGGAGGAGGCCAGGAGTGCACATTCCGCCTCCAGAGGAGCCACCTTTGGGAGGACAGGCGCAGGCACAGGGAGCACAGGGCCAAGAGGTGGACCAAGGCGGAAGGGGCCACAGAAGACGCCACTATCCTGTTGCCAGGGTATACAGGTGGCGAAGCAGCTACCTCACTATGACTGAGGTGCAATGCTGAAGGAGGCTCCAGTTCTCCAGGGAGACAGGCAACTACATCTGTCAGATGATTGAGCCTGAGATCTCCACAAACTGTATGGGTCGACACCCCGTGCCAGTGGCTGTAAAGGTCACAGCTGCCCTCAACTTTTATGCCTCTGGTTCCTTCCAGGGCTCGGTGGGTGATCTTTGCGGTGTCTCCCAATCAACTGTCCACACTTGTATCAAGCGGGTTACAGATGCTCTGTTTAGGTGTGCATTGACTTTCATCCTCTATTGTTGGGACCAGGCAAGTCAGACACAGAGAGCCAGAGGCTTCGTAGCCATTGCTGGCTTCCCCCCGTGTCCAGGGTGCTATAGGCTGTACACATGTGGCCATAAATGCGCCAGCAGGTGAGCCCGGTGCCTTCGTCAACAGGAAGGGCTTCCACCCTATGAACGTGCAGATAGTGTGTGATCACCGGATGCTGATTCTACAAGTCTGCGCAAGGCACCCAGGCAGCTCCCACGATGCCTACATCCTCAGACACTTCCAGGTGCCAGGGCTCTTCAGTGCTCTAGCCCGCCTGGATGGATGGCTGCTGGGTGACAAGGGCTATCCCCTCAGAAGGTGGCTCGTGATGCCTCTCTGCCATCCAAGAACAGAAGCTGAGCAGCGCTACAATAGGAGCCACGGCACCACAAGGGCTGTGGTGGAGAGAACCATTGGTCTTCCCAAGATGCACTTCCGATGCCTGAACCGCTCAGGGGGCGCAAACCCCAGTACCCCCAGATTGTGTGTCGGTGATAGTGGTTGCATGCTGCACTCTACACAATCTGGCGCTGGAAAGGGGGGACGCAGTGGACGATGAAGGTGTCGATGCAGTGTCTGCAGCTGCGCACGATGAGTCCAGCAGTGAGTCCGAGGATGAGCACACACAGGGAAATGCTGGGGGGGCAGGCGCTGACCCGGGCATACTCCAGGGAGGCAGGGACACCTGGGAGGCTTTAATCCAACGTACCTTCAGCTAGTACACCACAGATGGACCCCCAGGACAAGCCTGGGCTGTAGACTCCATACTCGATACCTAAGTGCCATATCTTCCAGGTTAGGAACAGTAACTAAGGGCCTTGTTAACAGAGCTGAAAGTCCCACAAAGCACTCCTAACATTTTTGGAAACCGTACACATGCAGAAGAAAAGAGGCACCCTCAGCCATGGTCACATGTCTGAATTTAATATTACAGTCTAAGAAACTTAATGAAACAAAATGACACGGGTGTTCCAATTCAAAGCAATTCATAAAGACCTCATCTCGGGCCAACACAAAAGCACCAGTGAGAAACCCGTGGTGTGTTAAAGGTGCCATATATTTACACTTCCAGGTGCTACGTCTTGGTGCTGCCCGATCTCTGGGAGTGGCATCTGAGACAACCTCTGTCTCTGCCAGCTCCTCCAGCGACTGTGCAGTGCCCTCGCTGCTGCGCCCTGGGACACTAGCCGATGTTCTATCTCCCATCGAGGTGCTAGTATCTGCGCTGGTGCCTGCCTGGCAGAGATGGTGTGACGCTGGTGAGACTTCAGGGCCCTCAGGTGTGAGAGGGGGCCTCTGCTGCTCCTCCTCCTCTCGACCCTGCTCCGACGATGCTGAAAGGACATTGGATCAGTTAACATGGAGACAATGACAAAGTGCATCCCTGTCCCCCGGATTATTATGCGCTTATCCTTCCATAAGCAATGGTCAAGCCATGTTGCAAAATTAAATCACTTAACATTCAGCACTGCTATGGCTGTTAGGAGAACAATGCTGACCTCACTGCTGGGCTGACACCCTAGCCTCACCGACATCAGTGGACCTGGGTGCATGGCGCCTCTCCAAATCCAGGGCCTCCTGCTCAAACCAGCTGAGAATGGCTAACTACACCTGGCTGCCGCCAGTCCTCACACGCTCTGCTGCATTATGAGCATTCTTCTCCTGAAAATGAGAGACGAGCATTGATTAGTGAAAATTGTACGTGGACTCTCTTCACGCACAGCTCAACCCAGCCAGAGTGGGACATATCAGGGCTCCAGTGCCTCCTCACCCCACGGCTGCCGAACACTCACACAAAGGTGATAGGCCTGTTCCCCGGGCCCCCCCACCCCCTTGGCCACATGCTGCCTACATCACATTAGGCACCACACGGTATTTCCTTCCATAGCAAAGAGGCGCAAGCACGTGGAGCAGATGGTTCGTTGCCACCCCACCTTGAAGCTCCCCCCGCAGCATGTCATCACCCTGACTTTGACATGTCCTGGCGTTCCAGCACTGTGCCTAGGTGCAGCCCCTCCAAGTTGCCCCCAAAACAGTAATGTGGGTCTCAGTGTACCGCATGCTGAGGGCACAGAACCCATCTCTTCACCACCCTCTCAGGCTGGCCTCAGCATGGGCGATACCTGCTGGTCCACCCAGCAAAGGACACATGCCATCAATGATTGAATGCAGTCACTACACTCAGACTTTTGGTGGGGGAAGGCAGCAGGGGGGAAAGCCGACCTACTGGCTTAAGTGACCAATGCCAACATGGCAATCACCCTTCCAGAGCACAACAAGTTGTTGAAGCTTGCGACACTGGATCCAGGTGTGAAACACCACGTCACAGGAGCTCACCGCCTCCGCCACTTCCTCCCAGGCACATATCGCGATGTGGGGGCGGCTTCTCCTCCCGTCCTAGGGCATCAGAACCTCCCACTGTGCTGCTACCTCGAGGAGGGCAGCAAGGCAGTCATCGGAAAAACAAGGGGCACATTGGCCCTCCTGCCCTACCCTCCGGCCTGGCCTGCCCCGATGGCCTACCCTCCCGACTTGCATAACCTCCACTGCCCCTCTGCAGAGCCCTTTGCCCAGCCATAGCAAGCAGCCTTTACAAGGCTGACAGGCCTTCCTTTATACAGGCTGCCGGGTCACCATTGGACCCGGCGGGCTGAGTGCGCCTGCCGCTGCCCTTGGCTGGAGTTGTGAAGTATGCTGGGCGGGCCTTAATTAGCCCGCCTGCGTAAAATGGTGGCGCAGACCAGATCGCGAGCAGCGATCGGGTCCGCGCCCCCACCATGCAGAAAATTCTGCCCCTAACATTTTTCCCTATGACAAATGTTAGGCTAACTGGCCTATAGTCTTCTTCCTATCTCCCTCCCTTTTTGAATAAAGGAGTCATATTTGCTATTTTCCAATATGATGGAACCTTCCCCAGATCCTCGCCCTCGCTCCCCACCCCCCGACCTCAACCTCGCTCCCTTCGCCTCGCCCTTGCTCCCCCCACTTCGCCCTTGCCACTTTTCTGTTTGACTTTGTCTCGTGCCGTTTCTGCCTTCTTTGTCTCTCTTTTTTTGCACTGCTTGTTATCCTTTTTGCCTGTTGTACTCTGACCATTTGTCCCCCTCTATCTCAGTGCCTCTCCTTTGCCCCCATTGCAGATGATTTTTTTTTACACTCTTTCACAAGAAAAATCTGGTGGATCGAGGCAGTTTCTCCCGAGTCAGGTTTGTGTAGTCGGGAAATTTCCCAACTCTGCGAACCTGGCTCGGGAGCGAAAATTCAGGCCTTTAGTCCTCTACTCTTTTGCTCCTCCACTTCTCTTCTCTTTTTTAATAGTGAAAAGTAGCTTAGCCTTGCTACAATAAATAACTCATTGGCCATGATTTATTGGCCCGAGTTCAACAACTTGTCACTCGAATAGGTCATGAGGATAAATTCAGAATATTGGTTCCCGCAGGGACCATAAATGGGCCTGCTGCTCTGTTAAAGGGGCAGGAAGTTTGACCATTAAAAGACATAATATGTTCAATTTAATGTGCAAAATACTTTCAAGCATTAGATTATTTATAATTAATTTGCATATTTTACAAGCTCCATGTTTACAGCATAGAGAGTTGTATCTACTGCAGTGAAGGTTCACTGGACTGATTCCTGGGATGGCAGGATTGTCATCTGAGGAGAGATTGGATTGACCAGGCTTGTATTCACTGGAGTCTAGAAGAATGAGAGGGGATCTCATTGAAATGTATAAAATTCTGACAGGGCTGGACAGGTTGGATGTAGGGTTGAAGTTTCTTCTGGCTGGGGGGTCCAGAACAAGGGATCACAGTCTCAGGGTAAGGGGTAGGCAATTTAGGACAGAGATGAGGAGAAGCTTCTTCCAATCTATGGAATTCTCTACCACAGAAGGCAGTGGAGGCCAAGTCACTGAACATATTTAAGAAGCAAATAGATAGATTTCTAGACTCTAAAGGCGTTGAGGGGCATGGGGGATAGAACGTGAGTACGGCATTGAGATAAAGGATCAGCCATAATCATATTAAATGGTAGAGCAGGCGTGAAGAGTTGGATCACCTACTCCTCCCATTTTCTGTTTCTATGTTTACTTCGCTATTTCCAGTACACTCTTCAGGCCACCCACAACAATGCATGTGCTTGAAGCTTTTATGTTTTTTTAATACAACGGTACAGCCTGTATTTTACATAAGAGCAAGAATAGGCAATTCAATTAGATCATGGCTGATCTGTATTTAACTCCATCTGAGTGTTACTCCTCTTTCTCTAAAGAGCCTGGGGAATTAAAAATGGAAAATAAGGAAATGGTGGATTAATTGAACAGACGTTCTGCATTTGTCTTCACTGTAGAGGATGCAAATAACATCCCAGAAATAATTATGAATCGTGGGTAAAAGGGAGGGAGGAACTTAAAACAATTACAGTCACCAGGGAAAGGGTACTAAGAAAATAATTAGAACTAGAAGTTGACAAGTACCCAGGTCCTGATGGACTTTATCCTGGAGCCTTAAAGGAAGTAGCTGCTGAGATAGTAGATGCAATGGTTTTAAGTTTCCAAAATTCCCTAGATTCTGGAAAGGTCCTATCGGATTGGAAAATAATGAATGTGACTTCTCTATTCAGGAAAGTAGGGAGACAGAATGCAAGAAACTACAGGTCAGGGAAATTGCTGGAATCTATTATTAAGGTTATAGCAGGGCACTTAGAAAATCCCAGTGCAATCAGGTAGAGTCAACCAGGTTTTGTGAAAGGGAAATTATGTTTGACTAATTTATTGGAGTTCTTTGAGGAAGTAACAAGCAAGGTGGATAAAGGAGAGACTGTGGATGTGCTATACTTAGATTTCCAGAAGGCATTTGAAAAGGTGCCATATCAAAGGTTACTACACAAAATAAGCGCTCATGGTGTAGGAGTAACATATTAGTACGTATGGAGGATTGGTTACCTAACAGGAAACAGTAGACATAAATGGCTCATTTTCTGGTTGGCAGGATGTGATGAGTAGGATCAGTGCTGGAGCCTAAACTATTTACAATTTATATCAATGACTTAAATGAAGAGACCAAATGTATGGTTGCTAAATTTGCTGATGATAACAAAGATAGGTAGGATAGTAAGTTGTGAAGAGGACATGAGTCTGCAAAGGGATATAGATTGGATAAGTGAGTGGGCAATAATTTGGCAGATGGAGTGAAATGTGTGAAAATGTGAACTTGTCCACTTTGACAGGAAGAATAGAAAAGCAGCAAATTATTTACATGGAGAGAGATTGCAGAACTCTGAAGTATAGAGGGAGCTGGGTGTCCAGGTACATGAATAACAAAGTTAGTCTTTTAATAACAGCAAATTATTAGAAAAGCAAATGAAATATTGTTGTTTATTGAAAGGGGATTGGAATATAAAAATAGGGATTTTTTGCTGCAGTTGTACAGGGTTTTGGCGAATGTATCTAGAGTACTGTGTGCGGTTTTGGTCTCCTTATTTTAGAAAGGATATAAATACATTAGAAGCAGTTCAGAGAAGGTTCACTTGACTGATACCTGGGATCTAGGGAGTTTTTTTCTATTTATTCACGGGAAGTGGGCATCGCTGGCTAGGCAAGCGTCTATTGCCCATCCCTAGTTGCCCTTGAGAGGGTGATGGTGAGCTGCCTTCTTGAACCGCTGCAGTCCATGTGGTGTAGGTACACCCACAGTGCTGTTAGGAAGTGAGTTCCAGGATTTTGACCCAGTGACAGTGAAGGAATGGCAATATATTTCCAAGTCAGGATGATGAGTTACTTGGAGGGGAACCTCCAGGTAGTGGTGTTCCCATCTGTCTGCTGCCCTTGTCCTTCTAGGTGATAGTGGTCGTGGGTTTGGAAGGTGCTGTCTAAGGAGCCTTGGTGAATTCCTGCAGTGCATCTTGTAGGTGGTACACACTGCTGCTACTGTGCGTCAGCGGTGGAGGGAGTGAATGTTTGTGGATGTGGTGCCAATCAAGCGGGCTGCTTTGTCCTGGACAGTGTCCAGCTCCTTCAGCGTTTTGGGAGCTGCACTCATGGAGAGTATTCCATCACAATCCTGACTTGTGCCTTGTAGATGGTGGACAGGCTTTGGGGAGTCAGGAGGTGAGTTACTCACTGCACGATTCCTAGCCTCTGACCTGCTCTTGTAGCAGCAGTATTTATATGGTTAGTCCAGTTCAGTTTCTGGTCAATGGTCACCCCCAGGATGTTGATGGTGGGGAATTCTGTGGTGGTAATACCATTGAACATCAAGGGGTGATGGTTGGATTCCCTGTTGTTGGAGATGGTCATTGCCTGACACTTGTGTAGTCCGAATGTTACTTGCCACTTGTCAGCCCAAGCCTGGATATTGTCCAGGTCTTGCTGCATTTGGTAATGGACTACTTCAGTATCTGAGGAGTCGCGAATGGTGCTGAACATTGTGCAACTATCAGCAAACATCCCCACTTCTGACTTTATGATGGAAAGGAGGTCATTGATGAAGCAGCTGAATATAGTTGGGCCTAGGACACTACCCTGAGGAACTCCTACAGTAATGTTCTGGAGCTGAGATGACTGACCTCGAACAACCACAACCATTTTCCTTCATGCTGGGTATGACTCCAACCAGCAGAGAGTTTTCCCCCTGATTCCCATTGATTCCAGTTTTGCTGGGGCTCCTTGATGCCACACTCAGTCAAATGCTGCCTTGAGTTATGTTATGAGGAAGGGTTGGACAGGCTGGGCCTGTATCCATTGGAGTTTAGAAGAATCTCTCCACATAACTGAAGTCCCTCATCCTTGTAAATTCTTTGTAAATCTTTACTGCAACCTCTCTGAAATCTTCACATCCTTCCTAAGTGCGATGCCCAGAATAGGACACAACACTCCAGTTTAAACCAAACCTAATGGTTCATCTTAACTTCCTTGTTTTTGTACTCAATGCCTCTATTTATAAAGCCAGCATCCCATATGCCTTATTAACCACTTACTTAACCTGCCCAGTTGCTGCAGTGCGTCTTGTTTCCAATACACACTGTTGCCACTGTGGTGGTGGAGGACGTGAATGTTTAGATTGATGGGTGAGGTGCTAATCAAGCAGGCTGCTTGCCCTAGATGACATTGAGCCAACACATGTACAACTAAAAAGGGGAGTTGCTTGACTAATCTTGTGTACACTTGGGTAGATTGCAGTCCACAATTTTGCCAGTTAATATCTACTTCTGACAAGAATGAGAATAGACAAGATGAAGGTAGTATGTGAATTTTGTATTTGTAACTTAAACATTTTCTCAAGCATGAATTAATTCTTGACATCTACTGTTCTGATGCGGTGAACTTTTAAATGTGATTTATGAAATTTCTCTTGATGGATTAATGGTTTAAAATGCTGCCCAAAGCAGAACTAAACCTTAGGGAGTATTCGTCCCGGGGTCGATTCCCTAGTTGTGCTGAGTTCGTGGATCTCAGCTGGGGTTATAGTTGGCGATTGCTACCCTGGAGAACAGGGAAAGAATCAGCCTGGACTCCTGCCCCTTATTTCTGCTGTTGAATCCTGCACCTGATTGCTGTCCATTTTAGGGGAGGCAGTGGCATTGTGGTGTCGTCACTGGACTCATATTATTTGTCATTTTTATATAAACGACATAAATGACCATATGGGAGGTAGGATTAGTAAGTTTGCAGATGACACAAAGATTGGCCAGGTGGTTAACAGTGAGGTTAAGTGTCTTGGGCTACAGGAAGATATAGACAGGATGGTCAAATGGACAGATAAGTGGCAGATGGAATTTAACCCTGAAAAGTGTGAGGTGATACACTTTGGAAGGAGTAACTTGACAAGGAAGTATTCAATGAACGCCATGGCACTAGGAAGCTCTGAGGAACGAAGGGACCTTGGTGTGTGTGTCCATGGATCTCTGAAGGTGGAGGGGCATGTTAGTAGGGTGGTGAAAAAGGCATATGAGACACTTGCCTTTATCAATCGAGGCATAGATTACAAAAGTAGGGAGGTCATGTTGCTGTTGTATAGAACCTTGGTGAGGCCACAGCTAGAGTACTGTGTGCAGTTCTGGTCGCCACATTATAGGAAGGATGTGATTGTACTGGAGGGGGTGCAGAGGAGATTCACCAGGATGTTGCCTGGGATGAAACATTTAAGTTATGAAGAAAGATTGGATAGACTTGGGTTGTTTTCATTGGAGCAGAGAAGACTGAGGGGCGACCTGATCGAGGTGTACAAGATTATGAGGGGCATGGACAGGGTGGATAGGGAGCAGCTGTTCCCCTTAGTTGAAGGATCGGTCACAAGGGGACATAAGTTCAAGGTGAGGGGCAGGAGGTTTAGGGGGGATGTGAGGAAAAACCTTTTTACCCAGAGGGTGGTGACAGTCTGGAATGTTTGCCTGGGAGGGTGATGGAGGCGCTTTAAAAAGTACCTGGATGAGCACTTGGCACGTCATTACATCCAAGGCTATGAACCAAGTGCTGATAAATGGGATTAGGAGGTCAGGTGATTCTCACGTGTCGGCACAGACTCGATGGGCCGAAGGGCCTCTTCTGCACTGTTTGATTCTGTGATATTCCAGAGACCCAGGGTAATGCTCTGGCAACCTGGGTTCGAATCCCACCACAGCAGATGGTGGGTCTAGCCTACATGTGACTCCACACCCACAGCAACATGGTTGGCTCTTAAATGCCCTTTGAACAAAGGCAATGAGGGATGGGCAATAAATGCTAGCCTAGCCAGCAATACCCGCATCCCTTGAACGAATATTAAAAAATTGCTGGAAATTGTATGTGTTGGGGGATTGGGTGAGAAGATTAGGTCTGTTTGGATGCCTTTCAGAGTGGAACAGCCTCCTGACAGTCATCAGTGTTCAGGCTCACCCCCGTGAAAATGGACTTTGTACAGGGAGGGAAGTACGGAGAGGGGAAGGGTTGGAGGGCAGACTGCCACCATCTGTTGACCTGTACCTGTACAGGAGAAAATGGAGAAAATTTGGCAAAAACAGTGTTTAAAGCTTTAAAGGAATATTTCAGGATAAGATGCTAAACTGTAATTAGTCTTGACTTTTCATAACAAAATTATTTCAATATATTCTTTTCTTCCTTTCCTGAAGGTAGTGATATTTTTCTGGGGTTTGATCCCATGCTGCCCATTGGCACTTGTTCTCTTCATTTGGTGTATAATTGCACCATTCAAGGTGAAACATGTCAAGTGCTGAGAAATGGAATACCTTCTTTTCTTTTGCACCATGTCCACACCAAGTATTCCAGGCTAAGTACAGCAGGAGTTAAATGCAAAGTAAACATGATTTACATCTACCTAATAGAATGACTTAACCACAATCTCAGAGAATCTTCTGCAGCATCATTGTGACTTTTTAAATTCCCACCCACCTTCCTTGCAGCTTGTGTGTGTTCATGTGCATGTGCTGGACCATTTCTGCTTTGTTGTATTATTGTAAGCTTACATGCTTTACAAAATCATGCACTTCTCTCCTATCCTCAGCACTGACTGATACTTTTGTACATATCTGCAGGCGCCTTCTTGTGACTTAAGAAGATAGAACAGGAGACCATTCAGCCACTCGAGCCTGTTCTGCCATTCAGTTAGATCATGATTGATCTGCACCTCAACTCCATTTTCCTGCCTTTCTTCCTTGATAGCCTTAACTAACAAATATCTCTCGATCTTGGTATGAAAATTTCGACTGACTCGGTATCAGCAGCATTCTAGGAGAGGGTTCCCAGATTCCACAGTCATATCTTTGTTCAAGAAAGGAGAAAAGAATAAACCAGGTAGCTTTAGGCCAGTTAATCCAACGTCAGAAGGAATGATAAATGCAAAGTGATGCGTAGCTTTGTGCAAATGACCACTTTCCATATCTGAGCCTTAGCAGTGAGTGTTGACAGGCATTACAACTGAGGCAATTCTTTCCTCAGCTGATACCCACATGTGCATTTTCTGTTAGATAGCTATCAAAGCTGAAAATGCCTCCTCCCCTGCCCACACCTGGCACCAGTCATAGGAACATTAAGCCCAGTTGGAGTGCTATAAACTGCTGGCCTGGGAAACATGACTAATTCACTATAAACCTATCATGAAACCTGGGATCTTCCTAGCCTGAGAGGCACAATACCATTGATCCACCAGACCCCTGAGGAAGTTCCTTCTGTTCTCAAATTGAGTTATTATTTTACCACCATTATTTCAAGGGCGATGTGCTTAAGTCCTGGAAAAGATTCTTCTAAACAAAAATTTCTACTGTAATAACATTTTCAACTTGTCTACAGTAACGAGCAGTGTAATCTTACTGCCAAGAGGCAAATTGTTGCAGTGTGACTGTTACAATCTCGGCTTGAATATTTTGCGTGGCATTTTCTTTGTGAATATTTCAGTAAAGTGAGGGGTTGTTTGTACTGCAAAATTTCTATTTCCAGTGGCAAAAGTAAAACAAAAATTCACAAGAATGGTTTCAGGGATGAGGAACTTCAGTTGTGAAGATATTTGAAGAGGTAAGGATTGTTTTCCTTGGAGAAAAGAAGGCAGAGAGGAGATTTGATGGAGGTGTTCAAAGTCATGAAGGAGCCAGGACAGAGTAGATAGGGCAAAACTGCTCCCACTCATGAAAGGATCAGGAATGGGAGGGCACAGATTTAAAGTAATTGGCAAAAGCAATATGAGAAAAAATTTTCTGTGCAGTGAGTAGTTAGTGTCTGGAATGCAGTGCCTGAGAGTGGTGGAGGCAGGTTCAAGCGAAGCATTCGCAAGGGATTTAGATTGTTATCTGGAAAGGAAAAATGTGCAGGATTACAGGGAGAAACTGGGAGAGTAGGACGAAGTTAATTGCTTATTGGGAGAGCCAGTGTATACACGATGGGCCGAATGGCCCCCTTCTGCGCTGTAACAATTCTGTGATTCTGTGATTTGACTCCTAGGCCTGAATTTTTCAGTCAATGGGTAGGCTCAGCGGGAGCAGTCACGGAGCTGACTGCCGCCCGCAATCAGATCCATGCCACCATTTTGTGCAGGCGGGCCAATAAGGCCCACCCAGCATAAGATGCGAGTGGTAGCACTACCTGTGCGAGTGGGGGGAGGAGGGAGAGTCGTAGCCAGCACTCTCTCACGTATGCACGCGAAAGAGCGCTTCAATCTCCCTGAGGCACAGGGCCTGAAATAAATAAAATAAGGCAGGATCTGGCCAAGGTAGACTGGGAACAGCTACTTGTGGGGAAACCTGCAGAGGAGCAGTGGGGGGTGTTCAAAAAGGAAATGGGGAGGCTACAGGCTCAACATGTTCCCTCTAGGGTGATGGGAAGGAGTAACAAGACCAGAGAACCATGGATGACCAGAGATATTCAGGATACGATGAGAAGGAAAAGGGAGGCTTTTAGCAGGGACAAGGGAAGCAAATCAGAGGAGGCATTAGTGGAGTACAGAAAGTGCAGGGTGGAGCTTAAGAAAGTAATTCAGAGAGCAAAGAGGGGATGTGAGAAAGCTCTGGCTGGTAAAAGTAGGGACAATCGCAAGATATTCTATAAGTATATCAATGGGAAGAGGATAACCAGGGAAAGAGTAGGGCCCATTAGGACCAAGGGAGCAATCTATGAGTGGACCCAGAGGACATCATTAGAGTGTTGAACGACTGCTTCACATCCGTCTACACCCAAGAGAATGAGGATGAAGGTATCGAACTCGGGGAGAGAGACTGCGAAGTTCTTGAGCAAATTGATATAGGGAGTGACAAGGTATTGGAGGTGTTGGCAGGCTTAAAAGTGGACAGATCTCCAGGTACGGATGATTTGTGTCCCAGACTGCTGAAGGAGGCAAGGGAGGAGATCGCAGGGGCTCTGACCCAAATTTTTAATTCCTCTCTGGCCACGGGGGAGGTGCCAGAAGACTGGAGAACAGTTAAAGTGGTTCCGCTATTTAAGAAGGGTTGTAGAGATAAGCCAGGGAACTACAGGCCAATGAGTCTCACGTCAGTGGTAGGGAAACTATTGGAGAAAATTCTGAAGGAGAGAATCTATCTCCACTTGGAGAGGCAAGGTTTGATCAGGGATTGTCAGCATGGCTTTGTCAGAGGAAGGTCATGCCTAACAAATTTGATTGAATTTTTTGAGGAGGTGACCAGGTGTGTAGATGAGGGTAGTGCAGTTGATGTAGTTTATATGGATTTCAGCAAAGCCTTCCACAAGGTCCCACATGGGAGACTTATAAAGAAGGCAAATGCACATGGGATACAGGGTAATTTGATAAGGTGGATTCAAAATTGGCTTAGTTGTAGGAGACAGAGAGTGATGACAGAAGGATGCTTTAGTGACTGGAAGCCAGTGGCATACCACAGGAATCTGTGCTGGGTCCCCTATTATTTGTCATTTATATAAACGACATAGATGACTATGTGGGAGGTAGGACTAGTAAGTTTGCAGATGACACAAAGATTGGCTGGGTGGTTAACAGTGAGGTTGAGTGTCTTGGGCTACAGGAAGATATAGACAGGATGGTCAAATGGGCAGATAAGTGGCAGATGGAATTTAACCCTGAAAAGTGTGAGGTGATACACTTTGGAAGGAGTAACTTGACAAGGAAGTATTCAATGAACGGCATGACACTAAGAAGTTCTGAGGAACAAAGGGACCTTGGCGTGTGTGTCCATAGATCTCTGAAGGTGGAGGGGCATGTTAGTAGGGTGGTGAAAAAGGTATATGTGACACTTGCCTTTATCAATCAAGGCATAGATTACAAAAGTAGGGAGGTCATGTTGCTGTTGTATAGAACCTTGGTGAGGCCACAGCTAGAGTAGTGTGTGCAGTTCTGGTCGCCATATTATAGGAAGGATGTGATTGCACTGGAGGGGGTGCAGAGGAGATTCACCAGGATGTTGCCTGGGATGAAACATTTAAATTATGAAGAGAGGTTGGATAGACTTGGGTTGTTTTCGTTGGAGCAGAGAGGACTGAGGGGCAGCCTGATTGAGGTGTACAAGATTATGAGGGGCATGGACAGGGTGGATAGGGAGCAGCTGTTCCCCTTAGTTGAAGGGTCAGTCACGAGGGGTAGGAGGTTTAGGGGGGAATGTGAGGAAACAAGGGGTGGGAGGTTTAGGGAGGATGTGAGGAAAAACTTTTTTTACCCAGAGGGTCGTGACGGTCTGGAATGTGCTGCCTAGGAGGGTGGTGGAGGCGGGTTGCCTCACATCCTTTAAAAATTACCTGGATGAGCACTTGGCACGTCATAACATTCAAGGTTATGGGCCAAGTGCTGGTAAATGGGATTAGGTAGGTAGGTCAGGTGTTTCTCACGTGTCGGTGCAGACTCGATGGGCCGAAGGGCCTCTTCTGCACTGTGAGATTCTGTGAAATATGTAAAATGGATTAAAAATTTAATTAAACATGTCCCCTCATGTGAATTATTTAACAAAAGCTTTAGGATACCTCATCCCGCTTGTGGATGAGGTTTCCTAAAAAACGTAAAGGCTGCTCAGCCTTTTCGCCTGCCCATCAACCGTAAGGTTGGACGGGCAGCGTAAGCTTGACCTTAATTACTTCCTTAATGGCCTTAATAGGCATTTAAAGAACAAATCATCGTGAGACAGCACGATGACATCGGGACACATGCCCTACGTCATCGTGCGCCATTTTACATGCCAGCCTGTCGGGCCCACTCCTAACTCAAAAATTCAGGCCCTAAATTTTGGCACATCTGCCTGCTTCTCCCACACATCAAGTAAAACTGATGTTGGACTCTACCCTATCCACCTCATCTCGAGGAAAATTTCTGTACGCTCCCTGGTCGCCAAAGATAGTCAAGCCAATCTCCAGAATACTGCAGCATCCACCTATCTTTGTTGTTCAAATGTGGCATACCGTCCTGACACAGTATTTAATTATTTCAATTCAGGTTATTCCAATAGTCACAATTCCATTCCCAATCAATTGTTGAGCTCCTTAAAGGACAAAATTACATTTTTGATGAGACCCATACAGTTACCCATACATGTGGCAACGGTGGAACAAGATACCCCGGAGATGGTGCCCACATGTAATTTCCACGGGGTTTCTCCAACTGGAAATCAATGGAACCCCTGGAAATGGCGTAAATGGCAAAAAGTGCAGTTTACACTTAAGAGTTTCTGCAAAGTTAGATCAAGAGAACCCAGTGGAACTTCTCCCCTGCAAGATCAATTATTTGCTTATATTTAACTGAGTGGAACTAAATGATTTTCAGGAGATAATGGAACAAATTGGGCCTAAGTCTGCCTGGTGCATTTTAACTTACTTGGCACTGCTGTTTGTTTTGGATGTTAGGTGCTAAATATCACAGTTGATATTCTTTTTTGGTGTGATGTTTGTAATAGAAGTGGTGAAAATTATGCTGTTCTGTAAATAAATAGTGTAGGAGCCAATGTTTTTAATATCAACCTTCACCTCCATGCTATCGAGCAATAATTTGTGAATCTTACATTCATAATGTTATAGAGCACAAAAGGAGACGATTTGGCCCATTGTATCAGCACTGACTTTTTTAAAATCTATCCAATTAGTTCCACTCCCTTGCTCTTTCCGCATAGCCCTACAAATCTTTCCTTCTTTAAATACATATTCAACCCCTTTTGAAAGTTCCAACTAAATCTGCTCCCACCACCTCTTCAGACAATGCATTCCAGAGCATCATAACTTACTAATTTTTTTTTTAGTGGCTCCTTATCTTCCCACCAGCATTTTTTGCCAATTATTTTAAGTCTGTGTCTTCTGGTTACTAATTTTCTTCTTTTGTAATTTGTCCTTGGGATCCGCAATTGCACTTCATCAGGTGATGATGAGCCGGCTTCTTGAACCTCTGCATTCCATGTGGTGTAGGTATGCCCACAGCCGTTGAGGAGAGAGTTCCAGGATTTTGACCCAGCGGCAGTGAAGGAACAGCAGTTATGGGCAGAATTTTGCCCTTGACGGGCGGGCCCCACCAGTTCGGCAACGGGCGGGCAGCCAATCACCGCTGCCGAAACAGGCCCCGCCGCCATTTTAAGTGGGCGGGCCAATTAAGCCCGCCCAGCAGGCCACCCGACAGGAAGATCTATGCGCTTCCTGTGCGGGGCGGGGGGAGGGAATTACCCAACCGTCAGAGTGCGCTCTCTCATGCATGCACACATCTCCCTGAGACTAAGTGCTGTCTCAGGGAGAGCGCTGACAGTATTTTAAATATCAAAAATAGAATAATAAAAAAAACTATTAACATGTCCCCCTCATGTGGCAATGTCACATGAGATGCGACATATGACTAAAACTTTAAACTTGTTAAAAACAGACATGAAACCTCATTCCGCCAGTGGATGAGGTTTCATGTATTATCAGAAGCCCGTTGGGGCTCCTGGCCTGCCCGCCAGCCTTAAGGTTGGATGGACAGGGCCTTTAATCGCCTTAATGATCCTGTCAATGACCTCAGTTGGCTTCCCATGAACGTCATCCCGCATCATTTCCGTGTCGGCGAGCAGGCCCCGCTCCCAATTCGCCGACGGAAAATTCAGGCCTGTAGTTCCAAGTCAGGATGGTGTGTGTCTTGGAGGGAAACTTGCAGGTGGTGGTGGTCCCGTGCATCTGTGCCCTTAATGCTCTCTGTGCTTCTAGGGCATTCCCCCACACCCCCACCTCCAACTGTATACCACTGTGCCACTACCTCTGGTGAGTCTGTCCTGCTGGCAGTACAGGATATACCGATCAATGGCGATGGAGGAGTCTGGGACATTGCTTGTATAGAATGATTTAATAAGCATGACTGTCAAGCTGTTGCTTGACTAGTCTGTGGGGCAGTTCTCCTAATTTTGGCACAAGTTCCCAAACGTTATTGAGGAGAACTTTGCAGGGTCGACTGAGAGGATGTATCTTTTCCAGTTCCTAGGTCAATGCCAGCTGGCCCATCCAGTTTTATTCTTATTCAACTTTTCTGTGGCAGTTTGATATAACTCACTGGCTTGCTAGGCCATTTCAGAGGGCAGTAAAGAGTCAGCCACACATTTCAGTGCCATTGAAAAAAGTGCAAACATGGTCCTGTTCAACCAATTATGGATGGGTGGCAAAACGCATTCAGGATCATAGGGAATACGTGGTTCGCTTGTAGGCGTGAACTGTAATGCCAAACTTCGGAGAAGAGCACAATGCCCACAGAAATGTAATATCTGGATTAGAGTCAGTGATAATATGGGAATTTTTATGACATCCCATTTGTTAAGCTATATGATTAACAATTATATATTTTTTCACATTTGGTCCTGTTTTGCTTTCCACTGTCTGTATTGTTAATATTGGCCTGCAGTGCTTATTGTCACTGTGGTCTCTTGCTCTTTCAGGTTTAAAGGTTCCCAGCAGCTGTGAATTGGTGGTAGGTGGGGAGCCGCAATGCTGGGCAGAAGGGCGCTGTTTGCTGTTTGATGATTCCTTCCTACATACGGCATCCCATGGAGGCAAGTATATTGTTAACTGTCACTGATTATTTTAACCTCTCAACCTTAAATTCTCATTCTTATGTTCAAATCCCTCTGTGACCTCACTCCTCCCTATCGCTGCAATCTCCTCCAGTTCTACAACCCCCTGCGCATTCTGCATCCCTGCAGTTCTGGCTCTGGATTTCTTTGCCCCACCATTGGTCGTAGTAGCTTCAGTTGTCTGGGCCCTCAGTTCTGGAATTCCCTCCCATAAATCTCTGCCTCTCTCTACCATCCCTCCTTTAAGACAGTCCTTAAAAACTACTTTGTTGACCAAGCTTTTGTTCATTTGACTTAATACATGGCTTGTTGTCAAATTTTCTCTGCTAATGCTTTGGTGAAGCACTTCAGGATACTTTAGTGTGCTGAGCGACCTGTTTTCATCTCATTCTAATGTACCCAGAATGGCTGTTTGACCCTGCAGGGCAACACAATTGAACCTAGCCTCTCCTTGCTGAACGTTTGTGCCCTCCTTGTCTCTCACTTAAGTGGCATTCCTGGTAGCGTAATTAGGAACAGTGTTTTTACAAAGTGAGAAGTATTTTCCTTTGGCCATACTATTACTAATTTTTATTTCTTGTGATTGCAGGTCCAAGTGAAGAAGGTCCACGGGTTGTCTTCATGATTGATTTGTGGCACCCGAATGTTGCTGCCACTGAGCGCCAGGCTCTAGACTTCATCTTTTCTCCAGGCCGCTGACTCCTTTTGATCGTCTTTTATTTTTCCTCCAGAGCGGCTGATCTCGGAAGGAGCGGAACACTGGAATGAGGGCTCTTGGGTCATCAGACGTGCCGCCCCTCTTTCATTCATCAAAAAGGAATAAGTGGGCACACTAAGGAAAATTTAAGCTTTATTTGCTGAAAATGCACGCAATGCCGTGTTAATGGTTAGGTGGAGAAAAGAGTCCAAGATTTATTTATTTATCTATTGCTTCTGATTTATTTTTTTAAACAAAATATGTCGGGCTCAACTTCCTTTCCTCCCCACTGGTTAGTGGGGTGGCCACTGCTGTCTATCTGATTTTTCTCTAGCTACGCTGCAGTCCCTGAGACAATTTTCTGTAATGCCTTGAGCTGTAAAAGTTTTTCATTTGAAGCCATCTCTCCTGCGAGAGCTAGTCCAGTTGAGACACTGTGAAGGTTTTCTAGGCCGGATCATCTGGTAATCAAAGTTCATTTTTAGGGAGAGGGGTGGTTTGGGGGGGAAGGAGGAGAAATGTAGTCGCGTTCCAAGAATTTTCCAAAGGAACTCCTAGGATCAGGTGTCCGTGTACAGGTGAGTGGAGCCAAATCCCAATTGAGCATGTTTTTAGAAAAATGTGTTTCACCTGAATCAAAAATTTCTGGATCAGACCGTGATTTCCATAGACTGCTTATCGACTCGCTTGTGTATCTCAGCGGTTTTAATGTATTTTGCAGTGAAATCAAAATCACACTTAAAATATATTCACTTAAAAAGGAATAGTTTTGCAAAAAAAAGAAATGAATGGGGTAAAAGGAAAGTTACACACACAAGCTGCTCTGTTGTCATCAGGGAAAATGAGACAATGGATTGACCATGCAGGGCATGCTAGATATATAGAAAGAGACTAACACTGGAAAGTTATGCTGTGATAATTAGAACTATTATTTTTGGAATGCAAATTCTATGTAAATAAGTAATACGGTATATCTCACTGTCCCATTTAATGGCAATAAATGGGAAATTATTTGATCCATTGGATATCCATATAATGGGAGCGAATGAGAAGTTATCTTTGCTGGATTTCACTATAAACAGGTTTACATTTATTTTTAATCTCATGGATCAATACAATAAAAAAATTCTCTTACTTGAATCTAAAGGTATTTAACTTCGGGTCATTATTTTTAATTCTTTTATTGATGTACTTTGAGATTAAAACTGTGGAAATATATTTTATTCCTTTTGTGTTTATCAAAGTGGCAGGATGATTAACAGTGCTTGAAGATTTTTTTCCTTCTTGTGTGCGATGTCTGAAGCACTTCAAGTTCAGGTGCAGAATAGTGCTGCGCAGGATAGGTGTAAGCTCCATAATGCTAGAACAATGTTCATGAGTCCCACCCAAGAAGAAAAGAAGGGGACCGCCAGTTGCTTCCCTTCACGTCTTTCCCTCATTCCTCCTTCCATGTTTTAAATAACTAGTTCTGGCACTGTATGCCCTAGTGTTCTCCAAATAAGATTGTCCCATCAAAATGCTAAGGAAATTGACCACTGTGCTGAATCTTTGGCACTTTAGTACAGTGGATTTGTGTTGACTGAGACATTCTGAACTGACCTAAACAGCCAACAGAGAAGGAGAGACTACCATCCTGCATCAGCTGTGTTCAAACCTAGGTTCCTTGTGTCATTGTGTACTTGATTTTAGTGCTACATTAGTCTATTCAGATTGTAAATGTGATATAGTGTTATTTTTGTTTGTGCCACCAGTGAATTAGTGTTTTGTGAACTCAATTCTAAGAGAAGCTAACACAATACTACATAATTCAGACTAACATCAATGCTGTTAATGATGCAGTGTTATGCTTGCCTACCACTGAGAGACTCCATTTGATGGACTATATTTCCATAGGCACGTTTACCTCTGTTGGCCTGGTAATTTTGTTTGCACAACCTGGCTATTGATTTCCCTCAAATCTTGAGGTGAATTACTTCTTTGATGCACTTTACTATATATGATAGCTAGCGTGTATTGCATGTGTACATGTGGAGTTGTGCTGGTGCAAGATTTGGAGAAATAAACCACACATTCTAATCTTACTGAGTTTTTATTTGTAAATTGATGCTTACTGTATTCATCCCAAAATTTATATGCCTCTGTCTCTCATTGACTCAGGGCAGAAATTTACACCTGCTTAAAAACAAGTCTCCAAACCAAACTGTTAAGAAACCCACATCAATAGTTTCCGTTTTCTGGACAACAAGTGCCCGTTTTTTTTTTTCAGTATGAGCATGCCCATCTATCTAAAGCCATAGAATTCCAATTCAGGTTGGCAGGAGCTAAATCTGGGTTGGGTTTAGTTAGTAAAATCCTCACAGCTACCCAGCACAAGTATGTTTACTGCTGCTTGTCCAGCTAAGATCACCATTTCCATTGAGACATTATATTATAGGGTTATTTGGAGATCCAGGAAAAGTTCTGGTCCTCAACGACTGTTCTCATTCACCAAAATCTCATCAATAAGCCAGGTTGGCTGGTCATCCATCATTCCACTGGACCTCCCCGTCCCTGTAGGTTCAGTTCTAAGTTTGTCACAGAACACTGGGGTGGGAGAGGGCTGGAATTTTAACCCAGAAAAAACAGGTGGGTTTGGATTGGTTCTGGAGGGTGTTCTGAATCCTGACTTAAAACCGCCTCCCACTTGCCTATTTTTGACTTTAATTGTGGCCGGTAGATGGGTGGGTGACCAAGCCGCTCCAAGAAGTGGGTTGGTACTTTGAATGAGATAATAAAGCTGGAAGCCTCATTGTTCACTATTTTGAATTTAACTGTGGATGACCGAGTTTCCCAAGCCTTGGGAAATCCACCAGCTACTTCCACACAAAGGCTGCTGGGTCCAGGGAGCATGTGCATTTACACCTAGCCACTGGATTCAGCGTGCCTGCCTGTGCAACCCTCTGAGTGATCATGCACCCGCCCTCCCAGGTTTCGGACTTACCCCCATCCTAGGCATCCAAATGACTCCAACTCCCCAGATGTGTGCTGCAGTCTCTACTGACCTGTACCGTGCCCAAACGGAGGTCAAGCCTGACGATCAGGGTGGCTTCAGAGTGAGGAACTGATCATTGACATCACGTGCATGCCAGGGAGTTGAAACTACAGAGCATGCAGGGGAATCCTGTACTGTCTGTTCCCTGCGCCTTACCAACCCTCCAGCTGGTCAGGTAAATTGAAATCCAGACCATTAAGTCTGTTCCAATTTTGCATTGTTAAGTGTGCTTTCAACCCCTTGCTCCCAGGGGATAGCAACTAATTGACTGTTGGACAACTGTTCAGTGCATAATTGACTTTTTCCTAGGAGGAGAACATGTACCAAGACCGAATCCTGTGCAGTACTGTGAACAGCCATAAAATCTGAGGGTAGATTGTTAACATCATTGTAACTGCAAAATACACAATCATAATCCACCTATCAATTGGAGGTGCAGAGTTTCAGTGGCAAATGCTTGCTTGCTACAGTCCAATCCAGGTAACCAGGGATAGGACTGTTTTCAATAGAGGAGAAGAAATTAATGGGTGATTTGATAGATGAATCATGATGGATTGAACAGAATGGGTAGCAACAGACTGTTTTTAATGATCTTGAACAAGGGCACCTAGATGTACGATTAAATGCAAGAGGTTTAGAGAGCAGGAGGGACTTTTTTTTTCTACAGACAGTTGGGAGGCTGTGGCACGCATTACCAAGAATTAGCGATTGAAGAAGAAAGCATGCTGTTTTATATGCATGTGTGCAAGGCTGGTTTTGGGACTGCATTTCAATCTGACCAATTGAGTAGTTAAAGCTACTGACTTGATGACATCAGACAAACTAAAGTAGTTCCTTATACGTTTTGTGGATAAGAAGCAGAGCCAGGGAATCTGGCAGCAGCTGACGGGATAAAAAGCAGAACAGTTAAAGGTTGGATTATTTACATTTACATAGAGTTAACAGCTAAGATAGCTGCGTGTTGACATTGGCTGTGTTCAAATGTAAAATGATCTCTATCACCTGTCTTAATATTGCCCTCTTTTGCTCGGTGTCAGTTTTTGTCTGTTTATGGCCCTGTGAAGCAGCTTGGGACATTTAACTATGTTAAAGGCACTGTACAAATGAAAGGTTGTTAACATTGCTTTCACCCATGTTAAATAGAATACTATTCAAAATCTGGATAGTCTTCATATTCTTTAGTGTGGCACTTTTAAGTTGCCTCATTTCCAGTAATACCTCAATTGCACTGAATTTGGATACCATAATCTGTCTGATGTTAGTTTAGTCTTGCTTGCTTCATGATCAGTTTTTAATTTTTAGCTAGTAGAGCTGGCTCTGCAAAAATAATGTACAGTTCTGAATTCATTATTAGCTTGTAGTTACACATCAACTGGATACTGAAATTTGTTTCCTTTTATTTTGACCTGAATTCATTTAGCTTTCAGCAAAACCTTAGTTATCCTGCACATTGGCAATTGGATTTTGTCCAATTTTGGAACCGTTCTTGATTTCAAATTGCAGTAAGATCAGCCATCATTAAGGATGCTACTTTGCTTTTGAAGTAAATTGCCAGTAATGAGTGAGAAGCTTTTTTCTTTTGGGGACAGTAGGGATGGAACAGATTGCTGCAAAACACAGCTAGAAAACTAAAATGGTATTTGCTGTAGGATTGAGAATCTTTTGCATGTTCTTACCCCTCAGGGATGGAAGTGCATTTCATTGGAAAGTAAAATATGTTTAGTCCCAAGCCGTTGCCCTCTTCTTCTGAAAGCACCAATTCTCGCTCGGATGGGTACTGGCTTAACACCTCCAGTGCTTCACCTGTTACTGCTCTTCACCTGTATGCGTACACAGCAAGTATCTGCAGGATATTCAATCATCAAAGGCATCAAGCCAAATTGCTAGATGTCCTTGTCAACAGTAAATGGGTCACTGCAATAAGTACAACTGTGTAGCAATCTAGAGGAAATCATAGTTTCTACCCTCCCAGCCCAACCATTTCCCTAACTCTGATCTGTTAACTCAAGTACAGACAGGAATCAAACCTTGTATGGCCTAGTGCAACATGAGATGGCACTTTTAACTGTCAGGCCACCAGGGAACCTGTTAAATGCATATTAAATTGAAAAATTTCCTAGTGGTGCAAAGGGAAATGAGAACAACCTCCAGGGATTTTGGGTTTGAGGTGTGTGACTCACATGTAGAAAAACCCAAGTGGTGTTGACACTGCTTGTGATTTCCCTCTCCTGTGCTTGCCAATCTCCTTCATCCCCCATTCACTTCAATGGAGCAGGAAAGCTCCCCTTTTTTAATGGCTTATTTCTGTAGTGTACATTCTCTGTTGATGCCAACCTGGTTGTTTTATTGTAGACTTTGTTCAATCAATTTTGAGGTCTGAATAAGGGCTAAATGTCAAAATATTTGCAAATAAATTTAGCAGAGGATCTTCTGAAACCATGGGTACTGTTCTTTTCCAATTATCTGCAGAATCACAATACTTTCAACCTTTGTCTAGAACTGTGTGGTTCAAGAGTGATACCCTGTCATATATAAAAAGCATAAAATGATTATATTGCAGACTGTTACAGGAT
This sequence comes from Carcharodon carcharias, assembly GCF_017639515.1. Classification (NCBI taxonomy): domain Eukaryota; kingdom Metazoa; phylum Chordata; class Chondrichthyes; order Lamniformes; family Lamnidae; genus Carcharodon; species Carcharodon carcharias. The sequence continues at coordinate 15,241,939 of NC_054479.1, read as the reverse complement.
TACTTTTCAAAGAAGAAACAAAATCTCAGACACTAATAAATTTGAAAAAGAATCTGCATTTTCTGCAAAAAGGAATTTCTGTTGAGCATCTTTAAGATCCTAAAAAGGATGATCAGTCTCGTCTTTCTTTAACTGGCCTATATTCTAGTCAAATACCAAGACTATCCTGGTCGTAGTCACAAAATATATCTTATTTTCATCTTATCGCTCAGCTCCCTTGACTTCTCTGCAACCTTTTATGATAATTGACCATTCAATTCTTAGATCTGTGACCCAGCCCTGTACTGTGACTGATTTACTGCCTGAAGTGTAAACAATGCTGGAAAGGGACCGCGTTGATCAGCATTAAAAAAAGAATGAATGGTGAATCCTTTTTTGAGATGTGCACTGTGCTTAAGGCTGAGCCTTTTGTTCACTTTCAGACATTGAGGAACCTGCAGTAACTTTTGTCTTTGTTTGCGATTTTTATCTCCAAGAATTAAAACCTTTCTGCTGGGAGATCAGACAATGGCTCTTGTGGAGTATTATTGTAACCTCCTCAAGCATTAGGGAAAGAAAGGGATGATTGTAACAAAATATTTTAATGTTTCGGGATACATCAAAACCAGGCATAAGTCTTAGACTTGATCCAGGATCTGTGCTGAGTTAAGTGATCCCAACCAGGGCAGTAATCGGAGTGATTTTGATCCTGTAGGATGATAGGGGGAATGGCAAAAGTCAGTAGCAAACATCACTAAAACAGATGATCATATTATCCCATTGCTGTTTGTGGAGTTTGCTGTGTGACACTAAGTAAATTGCTTATTTAGAGGGCCAGTACAGACACGATGCTGTAACAATTCAGTGTGCAATTAGCTGCCCAGCATTCAAGAAAGGAAGTGGAGGGGAAACTTGGCATCAGTTTTTTGTTTAAATGTAAGCAGGAATTCATTAGTGAATATATTTCAATCAGAACTTTGAGATAGCACCAGCTTTGGTATGTTTCATATTAGGAAACTTGTAAGTCATTGCTATATGTGGTGTTATTGTGGTAGCTGCAAAGTCTAAGACACACATGGACATCTCAATATAGCATATGAGGTGCCTGAATACTTGCCTGGATTAAAATAAATGTATGAAATACAGGAAGAATTGTTTGGAAGCACTAGAGTCAATGGTATGCTCTACGTTTTGTAGTTGTACAGTTACTGGAGAAATGCTGTGCCTGGTCTTATGCATTCCTTTTTCATTGTTTATGCCCAAACCTCAAGATGTGGACAATAAATGTTTTTCACATACCTTGGAAAAGCTAGCTTAGGCAGTATATAAATATAATCTATTTTTCTGATGTAGCGAAAGGGCTTGTGGCCAGTGAATTTCTGACTTGCAAGTTGGAAATGCACTTAGTTAAAATGAATGACATTTCAGGGTGAGGGGACAGCATGTTTGCATTGTATTTTTGAATTGCTTTGAAGATACGTCCTTCACAGAGAATCTTGTACAATACCGTGGTCATTATTAAGATAAGAGCAAAAAACTGCAGATGCTGGAAATCCAAAACAAAAACCGTTATCAATACAGCTCTTCACATTCTGTTTTTCTCCTGAATTGACTTGTACATGAGTGTGATTCCAGCAGTCATCTGGTGCTGTGTCCATTCTTCACGAATGAGTCAAGGCAGTGAATTTACTGACTTTAGACAGTATCCTATAAACTCGCTAAATGTAGAGATGTTGCTGAAAAAAGAGACATGTTGAAGCTTGTCATCTTGCACTCATCAAGACACTTCGCAAGAATACTAATATAAGGGGAAGATGACAATTTATTCTGTATGTGAAGAGAGTGCTGATTGGTTGGCAAGTGGACTCTGATGTATTCACTGGTGCATTCTCCATGGCAACATCTCTACCAATCTGAGTACATTTCCACATGCAGAATAAATTGTTGTTTTCCCCTTATATTAGTATTCTTACAAAGTATCCTGATGAGTTCAGGATGAAAAGCTTCGACGTGTCTCTTTTTTTTCAGCAATACTCAAGTTCTGTACAACCTACAACAAATGTAGGGATGGTAGAAATCTACAACAGAAATGGTTTGATGGTAATGAGGAAACTTGAGTGATTTTACTCAGAGTGCTGAGGTCAAATGTTCTGCCCACACTGCCACCCTAACAGAGATCAAATAATTCACCATAGATTGAACTGAGCACTTACTGTATGGTTCAGTACCTAATGTAGGGAAACACAGCAGTCAGTTTGCACACAACAAAGTCCCACAAGCAGCAATGGGGCATTGATCAGTGCAGTGTTCTGAAGAAGAGTCGTACTGGGCTCGAAAACATTAACTTTGTTTCTCACTCCACAGATGCAGCTAGCAGGGTGACCTCCTTTGGGGAGAAAGGAGAGGGACACCACCAGAGGAACAGGGGTGGGGGTGCTAACAAGACCTGCAGATCAATCTGCTTGGTTCATCCTGTAACCACCACCCCCCTTCCAATTATTCTCTGACATCCCTCCCCTTTTCCCTGCCCAGACCCCCCCCATACCTCATACCAGCTGGAACCTTACCCTCTTGTGCCCCTCAGGTCTGCCAAAAACATACCTGAGCCTTTGCCGGACTTAACCCCACCTCCCCACCCCCATCCGGACTTGAACCTAAGAGGGTCATCTCTGGACCTGACTTCAGAGCTACCCACCACCACCGCCCCTCCCCCCACCACCAAACTCACCGGGCTGAGTGGTGCTACCTGTCCAGACCCTCCACCAGACTCTGCCAACCCCACCCACATACCTGTCAGGAAGAGAGTGGTGCCAGCCAGTTGTGCAGCATTGCTTCCTCATGCTTATGTCTACCCGCGTACACTGTGCCGCCTCTGGGTTGCACACACGCAGACACCAACCATGATCAGGCCCCGATAAGAGGAGAGAAATCCAGGACGAATGGTGACGGACAGGGGGGGACAGTTCCTGCACGGTTGGTCAGCCTGACTGCCAGAACCTGCTGAGTTTTTCCAGCACTTTGTTTTTAATTATCAATGACCAGACCATCTGGTTTTGTGCTGATGGGTGAGGGATAAATATTGCCCACCTCTTCAAATATTGCCATGGGACCTTTCTTGGCCAGCTAAAAGAGGGTATACAGGACCTCCTGCTTAATATAAAAGCAAAATACTGCAGATGCTGGAAATCAGAAATAAAAACAGAAAATGCTGGAAAAACTCAGCAGATCTGACAGCATCTGTAGAGAGAGAAACAGAGTTAATGTTTTGAGTCCGTATGACTTCTTCAGAGCTAAAGGGAAGTAGAAATGTGATGAAATATATACTGTTTAAAGGGGATGGAGCAGGTGAAGCTGGATAGAAGGCCAGCGATGGTTGGGGACTAAGAAGAGATTGACTTGGATGCCATGGACAAAAGGACAAAGGGAGTGTTAATGGTAGAGGTAAGGGCTAAAGAAGCTGCTGATAGTGGCATAAAGGTAAGAAAGCAGAATGTGATAATAGGACAAGGGTAAGCACTCTGTGAAAGAACAACATGGCACAAATAACATGGCCCTTTTGGGGGTAGGATGGGGGAGGGGGTGGTGGTTGGGGAAAAGGATAGAAAAATTGATTTTAAAAAGGGATAAAACAATGAATAAAAATAAGATTAAAAAATAAAAATTGATTTTTAAAAAGGGGTGGAGATAGAGGAGAGTGTTCACGGTCTGAAGCTGTTGAACTCAATGTTAAGTCCGGAAGGCTGTAAAGTGCCTAGTTGGAAGATGAGGTGCTGTTCCTCCAGTTTGCATTGAGCTTCACTGGAACATTGCAGCAGGCCAAGGACGGACATGTGGGCTTGAGAGCAGGGTGGTGTGTTGACATGGCAAGCGACAGGAAGGTCTGGGTCATGCTTGCGGACAGACCAAAGGTGTTCTGTAAAGCGGTCACCCAGTCTGCGTTTGGCCTCCCCAATGTAAAGGAGACTGCACTGGGAGCAACGGATGCAGTAGACTAAATTGAAGGAGGTGCTAGTGAAGCTCCAGTTTAATATAAAGGCAAAATACTGCAGATGCTGGAAATCTGAAACAGAAACAAAAAATGCTGGAAAAACTCAGTAGTTCTGACAGTAGATCATTGGTAAAATTGTCTTTTGGATTAAGATATTAAACAGGAGCAGAAACAAAAAATGCTGGAAAAACTCAGGTCTGACAGCATCTGTGGAGAGAAAGACAGAGTTGACAGCATGTCAAGGGGCTCAGTGGGTGGGGGGTGGGGGTGCGGAGGTGGGGAGTGGTAAGTGGAGGTACAGTATAATGGGTTGTAATTGGTGTGCTCAGTCCCTGCAGTTCAGTTGGTAAAGCTGTGGAATTAATGAGCTGTTAATGGGAGATGTTGTGGTAATCACAAGGCCATTCAGGAAATTCGCACCTTTTCAAGGTTAGCAGGAAAGTGTTAAATACAGGAGCCGGTATTTGAGACAAGTACTTTAGCTGGGTTTTTTCTGGCACATCCTGAAATGAAAATAATCCAAGTTTGTTCTATTCTCACTCCTACCTCGCATTTAGTTATAGATCAGTGCATTTTGTTGGCCCAAGGAGTAAATATAACTTTGAGTGTTTTTTGCCCAATTGATTCCCAGACAACTACAACTGCAGAATCAGTGCTAAACACGAAGGCACAATCAAGTTCTGGAACAGGCAGTCTCACTTAACTCACCTGAATCTGGATTTCTAGGCTCTTTAGGATACGGTATAAAGGAAACACGAAGCTATACAGGATAACATCTCTATTTGTGGTTTAACATTCCACAGTAAAGACACTGACTATTAATGAAACTTCTGTTTCTTTTTGGGAGGGTGAAACTGCTGTCATTTCGACCAAACTCATGAGCCTGGAGGTTGCTGCTTTACTGAAAAAAAATTCAAGTAACTCTTCCTCCCTATGTCATCTTGCTGATTTCAAGTTTAAGGTGCTCCACAGACTCCGAATTGTGCTATTAGTCTGCTGTGTTTGGACTGCTCAGAATTGTAACTTGCCTCAATTTATGCAATAAAGATGTTTAAAATAAAAAGTAGAAATTCCGAATATTACTTTGTGTAACGTGCAGTTACTTCAATAAACACATAACAAAGCTGTTAGCTGTGGATCAGTTGATAGCAGCACTCTTGCCTCTAAGTCAGAAGGTTGTGAGTTCCAGTCCCCCTCCAGAATGTAAGCACAAAAATTGAGGCTGGTACCCCTGTGCAGTACTGAGGGAGTGCTGCTCTGTTGGATGTGCTGCCTTTCGGATGAGACTGTTAAACTGAGGCCACGCCTGCCCTTTCGAAGAAGAGCAGGGGAGTTATCCCCGGTGTACTGTCCAATATTCAACCCTTAACATCACAAAAAGAGATTTTCTGGTCATTATCACATTGCTGTTTGTGGGAGCTTACCATGCACAAATTGGCTGCTGTGTTTCCTACATTATAACAGCAACTACACTGCAAAACTACTGCATTGACTGTAAAGCACATTGGAACATCCTCAGCCAATTAATAACTTCAGAAGTGTGGTTGCTCTTATACTATAGGAAATGCAACAATCAATTGATACACAACAGGCTCCCACCATTAAATTACTGACCATTCAGGTCTAGTAGCTAGGTATGAATCCAACCTAATCTGATGGAAAGAAAGTTGATTTGCTGAGGTTGTTAACTGAAATATAAGAGCAAAATGTCCTTGGTTCTATGTCCTGTCTTGCATTGATCTTACCTGGGGAACTAACATTGACTTCATTGCTCCTGGGTTAGGGATGGGAAAATCAGCCAGGTTTCCTGGTATCCAGTCACCTTTGCTGGAAAGTGTGTGTGTGGATACCAAGTGAGCACAAAATAGGATTTTACACCCTCTGCAATTAAATGGATGTTATCTGAGCTGATGAATGACCACTTATGTGAGGTTTTGGAGAGTGACAGGTGCCCGTGGAACCATATTCTGACAAGGAGGCAGTGCCTTCAGGGAATGGGAGTGAAAATTGGTGTGGCATTTTAAAAAAGAAATATTTCTGATTATGATTCAAGCAATGTAACCTCTGTGATCGGGTGTGTGAAGAGGGTGAGGTCACTAGATAACTTGTGTTTTTCATACTGCCTAACAATTAATGGAAATATGTTGAATGTGGAGAGCAAGTATTTCAGTAAGGTATTCAACCCATTCCCTGCAACCGTTAAATTTAATAAAATGCCTCAGCTACCTGAGGCAACTGTATGCTCAGTTATTTGGTGCAATCTGTAGTACCTCTCCTTGCCCAGAAAATGCAACGACACTTTCATGGTTTGGTTTCTTTATTTAGGATGATAGCTTTAAGCTGCTAATAAACACAGATTTTATTTTGTGCAGAGATCCCATGTTCAAAATGCTGTTATTTATTAGGTTGCATTCTTGCTGTGATCAGGGTCCCATGTGGAAGGTTTTATAGCCAGTCTCAGCCCAGTTCCTAATTGCTGTGTGTCTAGAATGCCTGTCACTGAGAGAACAAAATGTGGCAACTGTGGGGATTTGAAGCAATAAATGGGTGCAGAAGGGAACAGAACAGCTTTTTGAAGGTGCGGTATGAGAGTAGTATGAGGCATGGCAGGTGGCGAGTGTAATGTTTGTGAGGAGCAGGTGACAATGGACCAATCGTTCCTAAAATCCAGTGGGGGTTTTCCACTTTCTTGTTGGGGGCCTGTTGTAGGTTAGTTAATTGTAAATGAAATGATTAATCAACTCCAGCAATTACCAGCACAGTAAAAGGCAGATTCGATGGACCTTGTTTTTTTTTCACCAAGCAGTTCCTAGGTTGAGTTCAAGATTCATTGTTGAGGCAGAGTAAAGGAAACATCAGAGCTGTGCTGTCTTTGAGCTGCAAAGCAGGACATTGAAGCTCTGTTGTTGAAAGCAATTTCCATATCCTCGCTCGGATGTGTGTAAACATTCACCAAAGGAAACTTACTTATGTACACTTGAAATACACTTTGAAAAGGCTACATGGAGTGAGAACTCTGAAATTCTGCAAAGAAATATGCAATATTACTGAGATTGTATCTGTCCCAGTGGTGGGTGATGGAGGGGTGTAGTATGTGTGTCAATATCAGTTTAGTGAGTCTCCTTCATCTGTGACTTTTTTCTCTCTTAAGTGGTGCCTGTTTAAAATCTGGTTAAGTGATGATATAATGTCCAATATTGACATTAAGATTACCACGTTTTAAGGTTGTTATTTCTGATGAAGGCCAGTGGTGTTGATCGAGTACAGATTTTCTCCTTATTTGATTCCAATGTGATATGGTTTGATATTAAAAAGCTACGGTATTATCAAAGATCAATTAGCCAAATTGTTCATTTTAAGTAGCAGTTCAAGTTTGCTTTTCTTTGTGGAGTTGGGGAAACAGAATTGTGTCAAAGTGAATGCTGCACATTTTCCAACCTGTGAAATTCACATGGAAGAACACAATGCACTTGTTCTGCATTTCTCTGTGAACTGTTTTCAGACTAACACCCATCTTTAGCTGAAATATAAAAGATCTCAAGAAACTACTTCGAAGAAGAGCAGGGGAGTTCTCGCCAGTGTCCTGACCAATACTTATCCCTCAACCAACCTCACTAAAGCATCTTGTTGTTATGTCATTACTGTTTGTGGGACCTTGTGTGAAAAATTTGCCTGCTCCTTTTTCTGTATTACGACAGGGGCTATACTGTAAAGGTAAATCATTAGCTGTAAAACACCATGAGTCATCCTATGATTGTGAAATTTATTATATAAATTCAAGTTCTTTTTAAAATATTGTACAGGGAAATGCATTATGAGCTCATTAAGCATTCCTGCCGATGGAAAGATATGTCCCAATGTATCTTAGAGTTGGTGTGTTTTGGCTATCCACACTACCATTGCTCGATTTTACAAAGCTTGTTCATTTTTCAGTGGGCTACACTATATTTTATTGACGTAAGCACATTATTCTCTGCACCTCACTTGAAAAAGAAAACACGATTTCCCGGCCCCCATTTTCCGTGTTTTCAGTATATGTGCGATCTGTCATTATTTCTGTTGGCCTAACTTGGCCACTGTGCCTCATCTGCAGTAAATGAGCTACTTTTGAGTCAGTTGCTTGTCTGAAGAGAAGGGGGACTGATTTATTTGAATCAAGTTCTATGAGCCTGCCCGCAACAGCCTCGTGGCTTGGCGAGGTTGACCCACTGGTGTGTTCGATAGTTCTCACTGTGTGTAAGATGCTTTGTTCAATGTGCTGTAATTTTAAGAAAACACAATGTTATTCAGTGTTACATTCTCAGCGCTTAAATAAATGTGTGTGGGTGACAATACATCAACTGGTCTTATTTTGCCTTTCTTTTTGTGCTGAAGGGGACTCTTGAGGCCTCACTGCTTTTGTTCATGCATATCACTCCCTATGATCCCTATATGAGTTGATAATTTTGCCAAAATAACCCTAGCCTAGAATCTGCTTCATAAGTAGGCACTGGAAATGATTGAAGTGTCCACTTATAAAGATCTGTGAGAGGAGACACACTGGCATTTTCCAAGGTCCTCAATAGAGTACCACCGATACATCTCCACATCACAGAAGAGCGACTTCTCCTGGCCCTGCCTCCTGACCTTGTGAGCTTCAGCAGCAGTGAGAATGCTGCCCCCTCCCAAGTGCTTTTGGGGCCTGTCTGAGAGATGCAGGAGAAAACTGCTATACAAGTCTTAGCTTAAATGGATCATCTTTACTATTGACTCCTTTTTTAGGGTAAGGGGTTGCTCATCAATCAGTGGCTGAGTTTTACTAGCTAGCCTGACTGAGCCGAAATGTATGGATGCAGATTGAACGCTTAATTTTTTTTGATTCAATCATGGGATGTGGGTGTCGCTGGCTGGGCCAGCATTTATTGCCCATCCCTAATTGCTCTTGAGAAGGTGGTGGTGAGCTGCTTGCTTGAACCGCTGCAATCCATGTGGTGTAGGTACACCCACAGTGCTGTTAGGAAGGGAGTTCCAGGATTTTGACCTAGTGACAGTGAAGGAACAGCGATATATTTCCAAATCAGGATGGTGAGTGACTTGGAGTTGAACTTGCAGGTTGTTTTTGTGACACAGTAGTTGGTAAAGCTGAGTTATTTAAAAATCCCAGAGCGAAACTTTAAACAACTGCCATAACCTATATTTTAAGTGGTGCATTTGAGATGCAACTCTAAATTCAGGAATAAGACCACCAGTTCTCGAGAGGTTTTTATATCAAACTAAATGAAACATTAAGTTACGGCGCATTAAACACATACACATGGCTACAAATTACTACTATCATAACTTTTAACAAATTCCCAAATTAATCTTCATTAAGGCAACAGCAAACCATATACTTAACCAAACACCAGGCAAAGCATTTTCACCTTACAAATTCAAAATGAGGTTCCTTTTGCTTTGGTTCCTGTGGAGATAGTTGTAGGCTTACAGCTGCTTTGATCTTACATTGCCTCTGTCCCACACCCACAAAACTGCTGAAGTTATACCTAGCACAGTTCATTGAATGTAAATTCTCACTATATCACTAGCCCCTTTGAACTTCACCTCTCCTAACAATAAAATCCCTTTCATAGTACCAATTTTATTAGTAATATAAACATATGGCTTGGTCTCTGCTAGCTAAGTGCCAGAATTCATTCCCCTTCTCGAATGGTCTATTCACCAAAATGCAAATGCACTCTACCTCTCTTATATCCCAAAACTAGTATATATCAAAGCACCCAGACTAGATGGTTTTAATCCAATTATGACACATCCACAAACTAAACCCCTACATTAAAAAAAAAATTTCGATAACATTATATAGATTAGTGACTTCATGACAGTGGTGGTGTTCTCATCTATATGCTGCCCTTGTCCTCCTAAATGGTAGTGGTCGTGGGTTTGGAAGATGCTGTCTAAGGAGCCTTGGTCAATTCCTGCACTCCTGACAAGTGCCTTGTAGATGGTGGACAGGCTTTTGGGATTCAAGAGGTGAGTTACTCGTCACATGATTCCTAGCCTTTGTCCTGCTCTTGTAGCCACAGTATTTATATGGTTCGTCCAGTTCAGTTTCTGGTCAATGACAACCCCCAGTATGTTGATAGTTGGGGATTCAGTGATGGTAATGCCATTGAACATCAAGGGGCATTGGTTAGATTGTTGGAGATGTTCATTGCCTGATGCTTGTGTGGTGCGAATGTTACTTGCCACTTGTCAGCCCAAGCCTGGATATTGTCCAGATCTTGCTGCATTTGGATATAGGCTGCTTCAGTGTCTGAAGAGTCGCGAATGGTGCTGAACATTGTGCAATCATCAGCGAACATTCCCACTTCTGACCTTATGATGGAAGGAAGGTCATTGATGAAGCAGCTGAAGATGGTTGGGCCGAGGACACTACCCTGAGGAACTCCTGCAGTGATGTCCTCGAGCTAAGATGACTGACCTCCAACAACCACAACCATTTCTGTTGTGCTAGGTTTGACTCCAACCAGCAGAAAGTTTTCCCCCTGATTCCCATTGACTCCAGTTTTGTTAGGGCTCCTTGATGCCACAATCGGTCAAATGCTGCCTTGATGTCAAGGACGGTCACTCTCACCTCACCTCAGGAGTTCAGCTCCTTTGTCCATGTTTGAACCAAGGCTGTAATGAAGTCAGGGGCTGTGTGGCCCTGGTGGAACCCAAACTGGATATCAGTGAGAAGGTTATTGCTAAGCAAGTGCTGCTTTATAGCACTGTTGATGACCCCTTCCATTACTTAACTGATGATCAAGAGCAGACTGATGGGGCGGTAATTAGCTGGATTGGATTGGTCCTGTTTTTCATGTACAAGACATACCCAGGCAATTTTCCACATAGCCAGGTAGATGCCAGTGTTGTATCTGTACTAGAACAGCTTGGCTAGGAGCGCGGCAAATTCTGGAGCACAAGTCTTCAGTACTATTGCTGGAATATTGTCAGGGCCCATAGCCTTTGCAGTATCCAGTGCCTTCAGCCGTTTCTTGATATCACATGGAGTGAATCAAATTGGCTGAAGACTGGCATCTGTGATGCTGGGGACCTCTGGAGGAGGGAGCACGCATGTATGGTTGAGACATTTGTACTTTATTGCAGGCTGTTTCAGTGATTGGGTTGCTTCTTTTGGCCAGACTGATTCCTGACATCAATGAGAATTATTCTCATGGTTAGAAGGCCCCGAAACAAGTTATTGAGATATTTCCATAAGTCAGACTTCCTGCTTGCCCGATATTGTGTGTACACTCTCTCCCTGCAGGGACACAGCCACAGGCCTAACCTTAGTTGCTATCTGCAACAGTCCAGACTTAGAAAGCCTTGAATACTGCAGATGCTGTGGCATATCTGGGAGCGGGAGAGTTACCTGGACGCTTTGTTTCAGGAGGCGGTCACACCCAGTAGATTAAGTACCTCAAGTCCGGTCAGTGGTCAGGGTCAGCAAGGTTTGACTGCAAGTGAGGCAGGTAGAGGGATCCTGTGTTCAGGAACAGAGGAGCCTCATCTCTTGACCTTGTCCAACAGGTACGAGGTACTTGCTCCCTGTGTGGATGAGGAAGAGGGCTGTAGGGAGGATGAGCCAGCTGACCACGGCACCGTGGCACAGGAGGCCATTCAAGAGGGGGGAGCAAAAAGACAAGTGGCAGTTGTAGGGGATTCTATAATTAGGGAAATTGATAGCATCCTTTGTAAGCAGGATCGAGAGACCTGCATGGTATGTTGCCTGCCCGGTGCCAGGGTGAGGGACATCTCTGACCGGCTTGAAAGGATATTGGAGAGGGAGGGGGAGGATCCAGTTGTTGTGGTCCACGTCGGGACAAATAACATAGGTAAGACTAGGAAAGAGGACCTGTTTGGGGATTATCAGGAACTAAGAACTAAATTAAAGAACAGGTCCTCAAGGGTTATAATCTCCGGATTACTACCTGAGCCACGTGCAAATTGGCATAGGGACGGGAGAATAAGGGAAGTAAACACGTGGCTAAAGGAGTGGTGCGGGAAAGAGGGTTCCATTTCGTGGGGCACTGGTATCAGTATTGGAACAGGAGGGATCTGTACCATTGGGACGGTCTCCACCAGAACCGATCTGGGACCAATGTTCTAGCGAAAAGGGTAAATAGGGTGGTCAACAGGACTTTAAACTAGAAAGTGGGGGTGAAGGGAAGGGTAAAACTCCAAGAAGTATGACTAATGGGAAACAAAGCAGCAGGTTAGCGTGTGTGTGTGGAGGGGGGGTAGATTCAACTTCATGGAAAATTATGAAAAAACTGAAAAGAAAGGAGAGCCCAGGAGAGGCTATTAAAGTCTCCAGAACACAAAACAGGACAGGGCTAGTAATCTAACTTCAAGCACATCAGATAAAGGGACGACAATGAGAAAGGGAACAGGAAATACAGGACTGAAGGTGTTGTATCTGAATGCACGCAGTATACGAAATAAGGTAAATGAGCTCGTGGCGCAGATTGAAATTGGCAGGTATGATGTGGTGGGCATCATGGAGACATGGCTGCAAGGGGATCAGGACTGGGAGCTAAATATCCAAGGATATACATCCTATTGAAAAGATAGGCAGGTTGGCAGAGGCAGTGGGGTTGTTGTCTTAGTAAGAAATGAAGTTAAATCGATAGCAAGAAATGACGTAGGGTCAGATGATGTAGAATCTGTCTGGGTAGAGTTGAGGAACCGCAAAAGTGAAAAAACCATAATGGGAGTTATGTACAGACATCCGAACAGTTGTCAGGATGTGGGGCACAAGATACACCAGGAGATAGAAAAGGTGTGTAAGAAAGGCAAGGTTACAGTGATCATGGGGGATTTCAATACGCAGGTAGACTGGGAAAATCAAGTTGATCGTGGATCCCAAGAAAAGGAATTTGTGGAATGTAATGAGATGGCTTTTTGGAGCAGCTTGTGGTGGAGCCCACTAGGGAACAGGCAATTCTAGATTTAGTGATGTATAATGAGGCAGATTTGATAAGGGAGCTTAAGATGAAGGAACCCTTAGGAGGAAGTGACCATAATATGATAGAATTTACCCTGCAATTTGAGATGAAAAAGCTGGAATCAGATGTAACGGTATTACAGTTGAATAAAGGCAACTACAGAGGCATGAGGGAGGAGTTGGCCAGAATTGACTGGGAGATGAGCCTAGCAGGAAAGACAGTGGAACAGCAATGGCAGAAGCTTCTGGGAGTAATTTGGGAGACACAGCAAAAATTCATCCCTAGGAAGAAGAAGCATACTTAAGGGAGGACAAAGCAACCATGACTGACAAGGGAAGTCAGGGACAGCATAAAAGCTAAAGAGAAAGCATACAATGCGGCAAAGAGCAGGGGATTGGGAAGCCTTCAAAGACCAACAGAGGACAACTAAAAAGAAATAAGGAGGAAGAAGATTAAATTTGAGGGTAAACTAGCCAGAAATATAAAAGAAGATTGCAAAAGTTTTTTTTAGATATATAAAGGGTAAGAGAGAGGCAAAAGTGGACATTGGGCCATTGGAAAATGACACTGGAGAAGTAGTAGTGGGGAACAAAGAAATGAATAGGTATTTTGTGTCAGTCTTCACGGTGGAAGACATGAGTAACATCCCCAAAGTTCAAGAGAGTCGGGGGCCAGAGGTGAGTATGGTGGCCATTATCAAAGAGAAGGTGCTAGGAAAACTGAAAGGTCTGAAGGTGGACAAATCACCTGGACCAGATGGATTACACCCCAGAGTTCTGAAGGAGATAGCTGAAGATATAGTGGAGGCGTTAGTGGTGATCTTTCAGGAATCACTCGAGTCAGGGAGGGTTCCAGAGAACTAGAAAATCGTTAATGTAACCCCCCTGCTTAAAAGACGGAAAATTACAGGCCGATTAGCCTGACCTCAGTCATTGGTAAGGTTTTAGAGTCCATTATTAAGGATGAGATTTCAGAATACTTGGAAGTGCATGGTAAAATAAGGCAAAGTCAGCATGGTTTCATCAAGGGGAGGTCATGCCTGACAAATCTGTTAGAATTCTTTGAGGAGGTAATGAGTAGGTTAGACAAAGGAGAGCCAATGGATGTTATCTACTTGGACTTCCAGAAGACCTTTGACAAGGTGCCGCACAGGAGGTTGCTCAATAAGATAAGAGCCCATGGTGTTAGAGGCAAGGTACTAGCATGGATAGAAGATTGGCTGTCTGGCAGGAGGCAGAGAGTGGGGATAAGGGGGTCCTTCTCAGGATGGTGGCGATGGAGTTCCGCAGGGGTCAGTGTTGGGACCACAACTTTTCACTATATACATTAATGATCTAGATGAAGAAACTGAGGGCATCCTGGCTAAGTTTGCAAGATGATACAAAGATAGGTGGAGAGACAGGTAGTATTGAGGAGGCGGGGAGGCTGCAGAAGGATTTGGACAGGTTTGGAGAATGGGCAAAGAAGGGGCAGATGGAATACAACGTGGGCAAGTGTGAGGTCATGCACTTTCGTAGGAAGAATAGAGGCATAGACTATTTTCTAAATGGGGACAGAATTCAGAAATCTGGAGTGCAAAGGAACTTGGGAGTCCTAGTCCAGGATTCTCTTAAGGTTAGCTTGCAGGTTGAGTTGGTAGTTAGGAAGGCAAATGCAATGTTGGCATTTATTTCGAGAGGGCTAGAATATAAAAGCAGGGATGTGTTGCTGAGGCTTTATAAGGCTCTGGTCAGACATCATTTGGAATATTGTGAGCAATTTTGGTCTCCGTATCTCAGGAAGGATGTGCTGGCCCTGGAGAGGGTCCAGAGGAGGTTCACAAGAATGATCCCAGGAATGTAAGGCTTAACATATGAGGAACGTTTGAGGACTCTGGGTCTATACTCGATGGAGTTTAGAAGGATGAGGGGGGATCTGATTGAAACTTACAGAATACTGAAAGGCCTGGATAGAATGGACGTGGGGAAGATGTTTCCATTAGTAGGAGAGACTAGGACCCGAGGGCACAGTCTCAGAGTAAAGGGAAGACCTTTTAGAACAGAGATGAGGAGAAGCTTCTTTAGCCAGAGAGTGGCGAATCTATGGAATTCATTGCCACAGAAGGCTGTGGAGGCCAGGTCATTGAGTGTATTTAAAACCATGATAGATAGGTTCTTGATTGATAAGGGGATGAAAGGTTATGGGGAGAAGGTGGGAGAATGGGGTTGAGAAACTTATCAGCCATGATTGAATGGTGGAGCAGACTTGATGGGCCGAATGGCCTAATTTCTGCTCCTATGTCTTATAGTCTTATAGGCTAATAACTACTGGCTTGTTAAAGTAGAAAAACCTTCAGACCACGAGTAAGCTTGCAGTTGATTGTTTAGCTACCAACAATCTTAGGGCAGTAACTTGCCTGGGCATCTGGAGCTGAGTAGGAAGAGCTCGAGCTGCACTGATTGTTCTCTGCCTCCTTTGATGAGCCATACTGCCTGGCCATTCATCAGCAATGGCCCGCAGCATTACTGATCTGTCTGGTTCCAGGAGGATCAAACTGATTTCTAGCCTTTGATTCCCAGGTATGTCATTTGGAACACTCAGTAGGAAGAGACCTGATTTACCTTCCTGCCCCTCCAGTTTGGTCAATGGATAACTGGCAAGCATTGGCTTGGACCCTGGCCAGGTGAGACCATGTTCCAGCAATTCCTCAGAGGCAGCACGGTGATGAGCACAATTTAACATAAAATATATTAAGTGCATTACCAAAATGTTACCAAGGATTTCTGTTATGAGGCAGCATCAATTAATCTGTTTATTTAGTGTTGGCTGAGGCTTAACTATTGGCAAAGACACTGTAGGAACTCCATTGCTGTTCTTTGCATAGTGCCATCGGATCTTTAACATCCATAATGAAGGAGAGTGGATTTCTGTCAGAATCCTCGGCAATGCAGCAATCCCTCAACAAGAGAACTGTAGTTGTAATCGGGGATAGTATAGTTAGGGGAATAGATACTGTTCTCTGTAGCCAGGATTGAGAGTCCCGAAGGCTGTGTTGCCTACCTGGTGCCAGGGGGTTAAGGATATCTCATCAGGGCTGCAGAGGAACTTGGAATGGGAGGGGAAAGATCCATTGTCGTGGTCCACGTAGGTACCAACGATATAGGTAGAATGAGGAAAGAGCTTCTGCTGAGGGAATAAGAGCAGCTAGGGGCTAAATTAAAAAGCTGAAGCAAAAAGGGAATAATCTCCAGATTATTACCTGAGCCATGAGCTAATTGGCACAGAGTCAATAAGATTAAAGAGGTAAATGCGTGGCTCAAAGAATGGTGCGGGAGAAGTGGGTTTGAATTCATGGGATATTGGCACCAGTACTGGGGAAAGGGGGAGCTATTCCGTTCGGATGGGCTCCACTTGAATCAGGCTGGGACCAGTGTCCTGGCGAATCACATAACTAGGGTTGTAGGCTTAAACTAAATAGTTAGGTGGGGTGGGGGACAGGTGATTCAGTTGCATGGAAATATAAAAAATCAAAGTTTAAGGAGAGGGTAAGAGTGCAGGTTAGTGACGAGGCTGCTATCAAAAAGTGAAAAGAAGGGACAGAGTGTGTGAACGCCATATTGTACTAAAGAACCATATAAGAGTAGGGAAAATTGACAATAGGGCAAACTTAAAGGCTTTGTAGCTGAATGCGTGTTGCATTCAGAATAAAACTAATGAGTTAACAATGCAAATATAGATAAATAGGTATGATTTGGTGGCAATTACAGGGAGAACAGGTTTGGGAGTTGAATATCCAAGGGTACGCAGTGTTTTGGAAGTATTGGCAGGAAGGAAAAGGAGGTGGTGTAGCTTTCTTAGTAAAGGAAGAGATCACTGCTATAGTGAGGAATGATATAGGCACTGGAGAGCAAGACGTAGAGTCAGTCTGGGTAGAAATAATAAATAGCAAGGGAAAGAAGTCCCTGGTGGGAGTAAACTATAGGTCCCCAAACAGTAGTTTAGCAGTAGGGCACAATATAAACCAGGAAATATTGGGAGCATGTAAGAAAGGCATGGCAATAAACATGGGTGATTTTAATATGCATATAGACTGGACTAATCAAATTGGCAAGGGCAGCCTCGAGGGAGTGTTCATAGAGTGTGTTAGAGATTGTTTCTTGGGGCAATATGTTGTGGAACCAACCAAGGAGCAGGCTATTCTGGATTTGGTTTTGTGTAATGAGATGGGATTAATTAATGATCTCATAGTAAAGGATACTCTAGGGAAGAGTGATCATAGCATGCTAGAATTTCAAGTTCAGTTTGAGAGTGAGAAACTTGAGTCCCACACTAGTGTTCTGGAGTTAAACAAAGGTAACTACATAGGCATGAGGGCAGATTTGCCCCTAGTGGATTGGGCAGGAAGACTACAAGGTAGGACAGTTGATGAACAGTGGCAGATAGTTAAGGAGATTTCAATTCCTCCCAAGTAAAATATATTCCAAAGAGGAGGAAAGATAGTAAGAGGGGCAAAAAGTATCCATGGCTAAGCAAGGAAGTTAAAGATAACTTAAAGGCAAAAAATAAGGTATACCAAATTGCAAAGGTCAGTGGCAAGCTGGAAGATTGGGAAGCTTTTAAGGATCAACAAAGGGTTACTAAAAAAATAATTAAAAGAGCAAAGGTAACTTATGAAAGAAAACTAGCGCAAAATGCAAAAACTGATAACAAAAGCTTCTACAAGTATATAAAAGGAAAGAGTGTAGCTAAAGTGAATGTTGGTCCCTTGGAGGATGAGACTGGGGAGTTAATAGTGGGGAACACAGAAATGACAGAGATGCTTCATCAATATTTTGCCTCAGTGTTCACAGTGGAGGACATCAGCACCACCCCAATAGTAACAGGTAGTGCAGAGGGTATAGAGAAGGAGGAACTTAGAACAATCGCATCACTAGAGAAAAAGTACTGAGCAAACTATTGGGATTAAAGGGTGACAAGTCCCCAGGACCTGATACCATAAATCCCAGGGTCTTAAAGGAAGTGTCAGTGGAGATAGTAGATGCATTGGCTATAATATTCCAAAATTCCCTGGAATTCTGGAAAGATTCCAGTGGATTGGAAAAATACTAATATAACGCCCTTATTCAAAAAGGGGGGAAGCAGAAAGTAGGAAACTATAGACCAGTTAGTTTAACGTCTGTCATTGGGAAATTGTTGGAATCCATTATTAAGGAAGTAGTAATGGGGCATTTGGAAAGTCAAATTGCAATCCTTCAGAGTCAGCATGGTTTTATGAAGAGTAAATCATGTTTGACTAATTTGCTAGAGTTCTTTGAAGATGTGACAAGCAAAGTGGATAATGGGGATCCTGTATATCTGGAATTCCAGAAGGCCTTTGATAAGGTGCTGCACAAAAGATTAACACACAAGATAAGATCACACAGAGTTAAGGTTAACATATTAGCTTGGATAGAGGATTGGCTAACCAACAGAAAGCAGAGAGTCAGGATAAATGGGTCTTTTTTTGGATGGCAAACTGTAACTAGTGGGGTGCCACAGGGTTCAGTCCTCGGGCCCTAACTATTTACAATCTATATTAATGACTTGGATTCAGGGATAGAAGGTACTGTTGCTAAACTTGCAGAGGACACCAAAATAGGTGGGAAAGTAAGTTGCAATGAAGAAATAAGAAATTTACAAATGGATATGGACAGGTTAGGTGAATGGGCCAAAATGTGGCAGATGGAGTTTAACGTGGATAAATGTGAGGTTATCTATTTTAGTTGGAAGAATAAAAAGGCGACTTATTATTTAAATGGAGAGAAACTTCAGAATGCTTCAGTGCAGAGGGATCTGGGTGTTCTCGTGCATGAATCACTGAAAGTTAGTATGCAGGTACAGCAGGTAATAAGGTAGGAAATGGAATTTTGGCATTTATTGCTAAAGGAATAGAGTATAAAAATAGGGAAGTGTTGTTGCAACTGTACGAGGCATTGGTGAGACCACACCTGGCGTACTGTGCACAGTTCTGGTCCCCTTCCTTGAGGGACGACGTAGTTGCATTGGAGGAGGTTCAGAGGAGGTTCACGAGATTGGTTCCAGAGGAGCTGGGCTTGTCTTATGAGGAGAGATTGAGCAGTTTAGGCCTATGGTCACTCGAGTTTAGAAGGATGAGAGGAGATCTAATTGAGGTATATAAGATACTAAAGTGAATAGACAAAGTAGACATAGAGTGGATGTTTCCCCTTGTAGGGCATTCTAGAATGAGTGGCCATAGTTTTAGGCTAAGGGGAGGTAGATTTAAATCAGAGATGAGGAAGAATTACTTTTCTCAAAGGGCATGAATCTGTGGAATTCACTACCTCAGAGTGCAGTGGATGCCGGGACGCTGAATAAATTTAAGGAGGAGATAGACAGATTTTTAATTAGTAACAGGTTGAAAGGTTATGGGGAGAGGGTGGGAAATTGGAGTTGAGGCCGAAATGAGATCAGCCATGATCGTATTGAATGGTGGGGCAGGCTCGAGGGGCTGAATTGCCTACTCCTGCTCCTGGTTCTTATATTCTTATATTCTCAGTACTGCGCTGAAGCAAAGTGTCAGCCTGGGTTGCACGCTCAAGTCCTTGGAGCAAGACTTGAATCCATGGTCATTGGATATAGAAGTAGAATGGTACCACTGAACCAAGCTGACACTTTGTGACTAATCGGTTTAGACCCTTCATTTCACTCTGCATTCAGGCATTGACATTTGTGTTAATGGTTTGCTCTCCACTCCCATGCTCTAGTCACAGTTCTTCAACAACACTTCGCATTTTTAGTTCAAAAGGTAGGCACTTTAAAGTCCCTCATGAAAACATCTCTAGATGGCAGACAATCAGCCTAAGGCATCAGTTGTAACCCACCCCACCACACACTATTGGCTGCAAATCACTTTGGGATGTCCAGCAGTTTGAAGAGCGTTGTAAAGCAGAATATTTTTTCAATGGTAAGACTGGGAAATGTTTGCATTCAGAGGAACCTGGGTCTCCTTGACACAGGAAGTTAACATACAGATACTGCTAGCGCTTAGTAAATCAAATGGTATGTTAGCTTTTGTTACAAATGGATTGCAGTATAAGAGTAAAGAGGTCTTGCTACAATTATACAAGGCATTGGTGAGGCCACTCCTCAAGTGCTATGTGCAATTTTGGTCTCCTTACCTATGGAAAGATATACTTGTCCTAGAATGGACCATTAGACTGGTTCTTGGGATGAGAGGATTATCACATGGTGAGAGACTGAGTAGACCAGGCCTGTATTCCCTAGCATTTAGAAGAGTGAGAGGTGATCCATTCGAAACATATAAAACTCTAAGGGCCTTGGCAGGTTTGATGCTGAAGAACATGTTTCCCTTGGCTGAGGAATCTAGAACACGGGGTCAGTCTTCAGATGAGATGAGGAGAAATTTCTAAAGGGCAGTGAATCTTGTGAAATTTTCTATGTAGAGACCTGTGAATGCTCAGTTATTGAGTATATTCAAGACTGAGGTCAATGGATTTTTGGGAATTAAGGGATATGGGAATAGTGTGGGAAGCTGGAGATAAAGTAGAAGATCAGCCATGATCATGTTGAATGGTGGACCAGGCTCCAAGGGTCAAATAGCTGACCCCTGCTCCTATTTCTTTCTTACGTATAAATTAAGTTCTTACTTTCTCTTCAATTTTGATTTTTTCTTTATCTCTCTGTGAAATCTGTTCCTTCATCACAACAAATGAAGCAAATTATTTAATAAAAACACTATACTTGTCTCACCATTATGATCCTTGGCAGCAGCCATAGTTTACAGTAACTGAAGAAGTCAAATTCCATTTTGATTATATGGGACCTTTCTGGTATTTTTGGGATGGCACATGGTGATTCTGCTCCTTTTTATAATTAGGCCTGTTAATTTACGATGATTTAATCATCCAAATTCTGTTTTCATTGCATAGAATTACAGGATTTTTACTGTGATTTTTGTGGGATCACATTCCACAATTGCAGATCAGTCACCTTCGTTATGGTTTATAACGAATTGGCAACATAATACCAAGCTAATCAAACACAAGCCGATTGCTCTCAATTGACCATCAGCCACCAAAATAATGTGTGAATGACCATTTAAATGGCAAATTAGGTAGCAATAGAACAAACTTGGACCCATCTAATCTGCACGCAAGTTTTAATACTTTTTCTTGCACATGGGAGTTACTTTACAACAACTTGAATCCGCCATCGAATGGGCAGGTTTGATGAAGCCTCAGTGGAAAACTGCTGAGGGATCTGTAAAGGGAACCTGTGGAATTACCCTCCACTGTACCCCTACCTCAACCCACACCCGCACACACCCTTTAACCTAAAATTAAACAAAAATGCTGGAAATGCTCAGCAAGTCCGCCAGCATTAGTGGAGAGAGAAATAGAGGTAACCTTTCATAGAATCATAGAATGGTTCCAACACAGGAGGAGACCATTCAGCCCCGCATGTCGGTGCTGGATCCCTGCAGGAGCAATTCACCAGGTACCACTCCCTTACCTTTTCCCCATGGCCCTGCAAATTGTTCCTCTTCAGATAATGATCCAGTTCTGTTTCTGAAAACTGAATCTGCCTCCGTCACATTCTCAGGCAGTGCATTCCCGCTCCCAACCAGCCACTGCGCTAAGGGGTTTTCCTCATGTCACCGGCAGAACCTCCTCTTTTCACAGCTGCAGCCATACTGAGCGTTTCCAGCACTTTCTGTTTCTATTTCAGTTTTCCGGCAGCTGCAGTTTTGTGTTTTTGTCCTTGAGTACAAGGATGGGCAATAAGTGCTGGCCTTGCCAGTGACACTCACATCCGAAGAATAAATAAAAAAGGGCTCATGCCCAATGAACCTGTAAAACAAAAAAAAAACAGGGTTAACAGATGACCTTTCGTATGAACTAGAAAATGTTAGCAACGCAACAGGTTTTAAATCCCAGTTGTAAAATTTAAAGTTAATGCATTAAATAAATCAGGAACAAAAAGCTAGTATCAGGAATGGTGACCATGAAATAAGTAGATTGTCCAATGCCCTTAATGGTTTACTAATGCCCTTTAGTGAAGGATATCTGCTGTTCTTATCTTGTGTGGCCTGTATGTGACTCCTGACAGGGCTGTTAAAAGGATACGATGCAAGTAATCTTCACAGACCCACTTAAACCCAACTAAATCTCACTGCACCCAGCTGAGGCATACTGGAACGTAACTGAATTCAAATGTACTAATTAGCTCACCAATTGACAATCTACTGCAGCATTTTGATGATGTGAGCACTTTCAGAAACTCAAAATTTATAAAAAGAGTTCACATTTATACAGCACCACTCACCACCAGGGCATGCCAAGGTGCTTTACAGCCAGTGAAGTACAGCCATCTCTCATGAATCTTGATGTGTTCCCGAAAAACAGCATGCAAAATGAAAACATGCTAAACAAAAATCACTTTCCCCATAAGGGAGCAAGGGTGGGGCTTCCTGACCTGTAACTTTTATAAAAAAAAACGATTGGCTACTTTGAACTTAACTGGCCCAAAAATCCTCTTATCGACCCCTACTAAACTACTAACACTTAGGGACTCTTAATAACATACTTCCTGCTCACCTCTTCCCACCTCTCCCAACTTGTTGCCTATCCCGACTCGCTGCCTCTCCCACCAGCTACTTCTCTCTCACTCATCACCTCACCTGACTCGCTACTTCCCTCCCAAACCCTCCCACATGCTGCCTCTCCCTAAGCACAGTTTTACAGGATTTTGTAAATCCTTTCTATCTCTGCTGGGATAACATCAGTCAAATTGTGTCAAATTGTGCCTCAGGAACAAATATTTGTGCCCACAGAGCTCATGGTTGCTCGGAAACTACTCGACGATTCTCAGTGAGTGAGACAAACTCCTTAACTGGCAGCTCCTATACTCCAACATCTCCTGCTTCCAGAGCTCTCTCTGTCTCTTTCTGTATTGCCATTGGCAAGCTTCCAGCTGTTGCCATGTGGCTCGGCTGGCCACATTGAGTTGGATCAGGCACCAATGGAAATCCGGCCATGCATGGCATCACAGCTTCATGAAGCATCGACTAGCGAAGCTGCAGAATGCTCTGCACATGTCACGTAAGCAGCGTTAGTAATCAGGTGCGCGGCACTTGATGGACTGAAAAGACCATAAGACATAGGAGCAGAAGTAGGCCATTCGGCCCATCGAGTCTGCTCTGCCATTCAATGAGATCATGGCTGATCTGATAATCCTCAACTCCACTTTCTTGCTTTTTCCCCACAACCCTTGATTCCCTTACTGATTAAAAATCTGTCTATCTCAGCCTTGAATATACTTAACAGCCCAACCTCCACAGCCGCTGTGGTAAAGAATTCCACAGCTTAACAACCCTCTGAGAGAAGAAATTCCTCCTTATCTCTGTCTTAAATGGGCGACCCCTTTTTGCCCATTCACTGAACTATATTCACTATATCCTCTCTGTAGACTCCTTGTGTCATCCTCACCACTTGGCTTCACAACTATTTTTGTAAGGGGTCTAATGAAATATGCCCTCTGATCCTAGATTCTCCCACAAGGATAAACAACCTCCCAGCATCTACCCTGTCAAGCCCCCTAAGAATCTTGTTTGTTTCAATAAGGTCGCCTCTCATTCTTCTAAACTCCAATGAGAACAGGCCCAACCTACTCAACTTCTCCTCATAAGAAAGTCCCCCCATACCCGGGATCAACCTAGTGAACCTTCCCTGGACTGCCTCCAATATCTTTCCTTAGATAAGGGGACCAAAACTGTTCGCAGTATTCTAGATGTGGTCTAACTAGTGCCTTGTATAGTTTTAACAAAACTTCGCTATATTTATACTCCATTCCCTTTGAAATAAAGGCCAACATTCCATTTGCCTTCCCTATTACCTGCTGAACGTGTATGCTAGTTTTTTGAGATTCATTTGCGGTTCCTCAACTCTACCCACACAGATTCTACATCATCTGACCCTACTTCATTTCTTGCTATTGATTTAATTTAATTTCTTACTAACAAAGCAGCCCCACCCCCTCTGCCAACCTGCCTATATTTTCAATAGGATGTATATCCTTAGATATTTAGATCCCAGTCCTGATCCCCTTGCAGCCATGTCTCCTTGATGCCCACCACATCATACCTGCCAATTTCAATCTGCGCCCATAAGCTCATTTACCTTATTTCGTATACTGCGTGCATTCAGATACAACACCTTCAGTCCTGTATTTCCCGTCCCCTTTCTCATTGTCGTCCCTTTATCTGATGTGCTTGAAGTTAGATTACTAGCCCTTTCCAAACACTTTGTCCTATTTTGTGTTCTGGAGACTTAAATAGCCTCTCCTGGGCTGTTCTGTGGAAGGGTCATGAGGACTCGAAAAGTCTACTCTTTTCTTCTCCGCCGATGCTGCCAGACCTGCTGAGTTTTTCCAGGTAATTCTGTTTTTGTTTTTGTTTTGGATTTCCAGTATCTGCAGTTTTTTGTTTTTATCTCCTTTCTTTTCAGTTTTTTCATAATTTTCCATGAAGTTGAATCCACCCCCCCACATGCTAACCTGCTGCTTTGTTTCCCGTTAGTCATACTTCTTGGAGTTTATCCTTCCCTCCCCCCCCCCACTTTCTAGTTTAAAGTCCTGTTGACCACTCTATTTACCCTTTTCGCTAGAACATTGGTCTCAGATCGGTTCAGGTGGAGACTGTACCAATGGTACGGATCTGTCCTGTTCCAATACTGATGCCAGTGCCCCACGAAATGGAACCCCTCTTTCCCACACCACTCCTTTAGTCATCTTTGCCACGCAAGCATGCAGCTTAGAGGAAAGTGGTTGACTCTGAATTGCCCACTGAAATGGCCTAGGAAGCTACTCAGTTGTATTGAAGAAGGTGGCTCACTGCCAATGTTCCATTAAAAATTTTGTGTTGTGAGTGGTCCCGTTAAAGTTTTTTCCTGCAGCCATGCACACGTGGTATTTACTTGGAATGAGGCCTGCACGGTACTCTCCAAGTTAATGCGCAGCTACGCATATCCACAACTTATGAAAAAAAAACAAAGGAAAAAAGACTTTCATTTATATAGCTCTATTCACGACCACCGGACATCTCCAAAGCACTTTACAGGAGCAGAAATATTTCTCACCAGTGTTTTCTCACTAGGGCAATGAGGGGTGTGCGATGAATGGAGGCCTTGTTGTGATGCAAACATCCTGTAAATTAATAAAAAGGGTAAAGCCAGGATCAGGCTTGGCTATATAAATACTAGCTGTTGTTGGCCGTGGTAATCCCATTCATAATCAAATAGCTTGAGCCCAAGTGAGGGACTGAACAATGAAGTCATAGTAAAGTGATTAGAAGGGAGAAAAACTTGCATTTATATAGCGCCTTTCATGATCACAGGCAGTTCCAAAGTGTTTTACAGCCAGTGCGGTATTGGAATCGGTGTAATGGAGCCAGTTAGCCCACAGTGAGCTTCCATAAACAACAATACGATAATGACCAGATATTGTTTTCTCTCTAATGTTGATTGAGGGTTAAATATTGGCCGGGACACCAGAGATAACTCCCCTGCTCTTCTTCGAAATAGTGCTACGGGATATTTTAGACCCAGCTGAGAAGCTTAACATCTCATCCAAATGGTGGCATCTCCGCCAGTGCAGAGCTCCTCCAGTACCGCACTGGAGTGTCAGCCTAGATTTCGTGCTCATGGCTCTGGACTGGGACTGTGGTAGTACAATCAAAGACCATAAGACGTAGGAGCAGAAGTAGGCCATTCGGCCCATCGAGTCTGCTCCACCATTCAATGAGATTATGGCTGACCTGGTAATCCTCAACTCCACTTTCCTGTCTTTTCCCCATAACCTTTGATTCCCTTACTGATTAAGAATGTATGGTTATAAGCCAAATCCATTTTTCAACTCGAGCACAGAATTGTTTAATCATTCTAAAATTCCAGTGAGATTTTAGAGATACAAAGTAAAAAAAAAACAGCAAACACTTTAAATCTGAAACAAAAATAGCAAATGCTGCAAAGACACTAATTCTACATCAAAAGCATTAACCTATCATATTTCTTCACAGATGCTGACATCTGACAAATGAAGTTCGAGAACCACTATGAGCATGAACAGAAGTGGATACTCAGCCAACTGGCCAGCCTTCTTATGTGAGCC
This sequence comes from Carcharodon carcharias, assembly GCF_017639515.1. Classification (NCBI taxonomy): domain Eukaryota; kingdom Metazoa; phylum Chordata; class Chondrichthyes; order Lamniformes; family Lamnidae; genus Carcharodon; species Carcharodon carcharias. The sequence continues at coordinate 15,215,839 of NC_054479.1, read as the reverse complement.
TGGAATAACTAGCGCCAGCAGGCAATTCAACCACGGACACCATCACACGGATCATGTTCTCACTTTATATTCACATACACTAATTTCCAAAGAGTTAGTTCAGGGTAACAATCAGTATTGTAACCTCTGATCAGTATTACCACCAACACCATCCCCTCCGTAGCCCAGGGGCATTGGGACCCATAGTCACAATTAGATAATTCAGCTCATCTCCCATTGATATGATGGAATAACATTCACACCTGGTGCTGGAATCCAGAACACAGGAGCATTATCTAAAACGTAGAGTGAGGTGATCCAGAGGTGATGTCAGGAAGCAATTCTTCACACAATGGGTAGTGAAACTGTGGAACTCTCTCCCTCACTAAGAAAAACTGTTGAGGCTGGGGGTCAATTGAAAATATCAAAACCAAGATTGATAAGATTTATGTTCTGCAAAGGATATGGAACTAAGGTGGGTAGATGCAGTCAATATATAGATTAGCCATTATCTAATTGGAATGGTGGAACAGACCCGAAGGGCTGAATGGCCTCCTCCTGTTCCTGACTTAGCCACGTTCACATTGTGGAGCAGCTTGACCAACCTCTGAAGGAAAACATCCAATGCCTCCACACCCCCTCCATCCCCAATCCACCCCAGCCCCGCCCCACCAAGTTGAGAAGGATTTTGATGTCTCCAGGCGTAATTACAGGACTTGTCTCCAATGGTTTACTTGCTGTCAGAGACAACCTTCTAATTCAATTGGGTATAAGTAGGCAACAACATCACATTATCCTAATCTTTCTTCATTAAACTGTAACCCTGCAATTTACATTCAGTTGTGTGTTCAGTTGAGTTTTTTTTACATAATAATGAAGTAAGGAGCACCTTAATGATCAGCAACTCACCTATGGCTTTAACCTCATGTAATTTGAAACTGTTCCACTAATTTCCTCTTTATTCACACTAATGTACCTTTGTCCCCATCCAAAAATTAGTTTATGTCACCTTTTGAAGAACCCAGAGGCATCTACAGTACGTCCCAGTTCCAAGCCCTCTGGAACCTGTTCCAACTACCTTGGCGAGGCAGATTTCAGATCAACAATGGATAAGTGCAGTAACTCAAAAAACACCGACAGTGATATCTCCAATTTGAGAGAAAGACAGTGTCCGCTGGACATCTGCAATGTAAAGGCAGCACAAGGCAAAACAAACTTGGTGGCATTGGCCTGACTGAGTGCAGCCCCCTCCAACCTTTCGGACAGGTGATGAGCAGCCCATGTTTTTCTAGCATGTGATAAAGAACCTGGTTTTTGAGGGAGAAGCAGGAGGAGGGTGGAACAACATGAGACACTCCAAGGAGATGAGGAGTAAGGGGGTAAAAAGGCAGTTTGGGCAGGACAGGTGACAGAAGATATAGTCAGGTCAGGATATCAGGTGTGGAGGCTTCAGTAAATAGGAAGTTGTCAACTCCTTTGAGTCAAGTTTCTGTCCAGGTCATGATAACAATGCAACCATTCACTATAACTTTATGGATAGTAAGTTCTTTGTTACCAAGTGAATGGACATTCTGGAGTGAGGTGCAGAGAGGGACAGTGATTGTTCTCTCTCTGGTAGAGTCCACAGGGTCAGTGGTGTGAGGGTGAGTGGAAGGGGTAGGAGTTTGGTAAGATTTTCCCTCAGTCAGCTTGTTGGGTGGGGAAGTCGGTAAGAGAATGGGACAGGACAGCTGGGATTGCATCTCATTGGGAGACAGCGACAATTGCCTCGATGGGCCCTTCATGGAATGCCAAGAAAGGGGTACAGAGGGAAGCTGTGTTTATCCAAGAGGGAGTCAATGATGATAGGAGAATAGGAAGGTCCGAGGTCGAGGACTTGGCCATATGTTGGCCAAGTCCAACATTTAGAGACCCTGAAGTGTAAACAATTAAGTCTATAGAGGATTTCTTCAAGGAGTACAAGTAAAATTCCAGACTGCTTGTCCATCTGGAACCATCCCAAGCTCTAAGTTAAATACTGATGGACCTGCAGCACACCTCCAGCATTTCCTGATTTTTAGTTCCAGCATTTTAATCTTTAAGGTTTGTGAGAAAATCAGGAACCAAGTAGGTAAATGCCCAGTAAAATGATACAGTCCTATTGATAAACCCAACCTGGGTACTCAATCATCAACTGAGGACCCGCAATCTCCCATTGCAAAGTCTGTCATCTTGGAGTAAACTTGGACCCAAATCAAAGACCACTCATTTTATCCCACCCTTCAAGAAGGAAGAGCATTAGTTGGCCCTAAAATGATTTAGCACAGAAAGAGGCCATTTGTTCCATCCAGCCTGTGCCAATCCTTTGAAAGAGTTATCCAATTACTTGCACTCACCTGCCCTTTCCCCATCATCCTGCAAATATAGCCTTTATGTATTTATCCAATTCCCTTCTGAAGTTATTATTGAATCTGATTTCGCCAACCGGTCAGGCAGTGTATTCCAGACCATAACAACTCGGACAAGCAGCCTGTAAATGAAGAAGGGTTATTGGGAGACAGCGACAATTGCCTGGATGGGCCCTTCATGGAATGCCAAGAAAGAGGTACAGAGGGAAGCTGTGTTTATCCAAGAGGGAGTCAAGGATGATAGGAGAATAGGAAGGTCCACAGGTGCTGCCAGACCCACTGAGGTTTCCCCCCAGCATTTCCTGTTTTTATTTCAGATTTCCAGCATCCAGTGTTCTGCTTGTATTATGCCATAAATGTTCAATTTTAATAACACAAGCTTATGAACAAAACAGGAAGCAAAATCCTGAGCATTCTGGAAATCTGAAATAAAAATAGCACATGTGAGAAACAGCCAGCCCAAAGCTGCCTGAACTGCTGAGGGTTCCCAGCACCTTCTGCTTCAGAAGTCCAGGAGGGAAACGAGATCCGGGTGAATAATTCTGTAACCACCTTTAAGCCAAAGTTGCGCTTTCCAATAGGTGAATTTCTAGTCTGCTCAAATCGTTGAGTTAAAAGCAAAATGCCGCCGAAGCTGGAAATCTGAAACAAAGTGCTGGAAAATCCCAGCAGGCCTGACAGCATCTGTGGAGGGGAAAAACAGAGCTAACTTAAGAGTTCAGCGGAAAATCTTGAGTTGTTATCTTTATTTTAATATATTTTCTTAACCTAAATCGGCTGGCACATTTTCCGACTTTAAGTGGTGGCAACTCCCCACTTGTGAGTGACAATGAAGGGCCATTAAGGAGAAATCTTTTTGCAGTTTTTTTTAAAAAAAAAATCCCATTCATACGCAAATCTCTGTTAACATTGGTGGATGCCAGAAGGCTGGACACACCCTCGGGGAGTGCTTAAACCGTGGTGTAAAAGGGATACCTCCGTGGCACCAGCATAAATGAGCTGTCTGAAGATTACAGACGTCAAGTCTCCTTTTTACGCCCTAATGATCTCCGGAATCTTTCTGGTGCATGGCAAGGAGTTTATAAGCTGGTGGTCGAGGGGTTTTTTTTTTACACATTCCCAGTGCTGGACAGCCGCTCTGTTGGGAGAGGAAGGACCATGCTTCGAACAGTCCTCACTTGCTACGTGTTGCTGAAGCTCCTGCAAGTCCCCTGGGCTCTGCCTGTCCGTTCCGAAAGGCTCCCCTTCTCGCCCGAGGATGAGGAGCTGCTCTACAAATTTCTGAGCGGGAGCCTTGAGATGGAGTTGAGCGAAGACCCCTTGGAGGGCGGCGGCGGCAGCAGCAGCAAGCGAACGGGCAGGAGTGAGACCATCATGGGAGTGAGGCACGCACATTGTTCCAGGCCGAGCGAGAGCTGGTCAACAGTCTCCGGCGGTTCTGCCTTGTTGGCCCAGAGTGTCTTGTACCGAGTGACTATCACCACCGCCTCTGCCGAACCGCCCTGGAAAGTCTTCCCACTTTGGCATCTTATGATGTTCATGAAGCGTTTCTACAGCTGTTGCAAACTGGGATACACATGCAAAAGAATAAAAGGCTACCAAGGGCGTTTAATTGGGCGTAAGTATTAGCAACAATATCAGAGTAAAGTTACTTTTTTTGTTCTTCTGCTGGGTAGTCATTACTTTGACACACGGGAAGGTTGGAAATAAGAGATGGCTTAACCCCATGTTTTTTTTTTCTTTAAAAAACCTGCAGAATGTAGAAGGAAGACTGAGAGAAGTGGCTTTTAACTGTTACAAGATATGAATTTATATGCCTCCGCTTTATTTTTAAATTTGATCCAAATTGACTATTTTCAACTCCTGAGAAACGAGGAGAGAGGGGCCATCAAAAAGGCTGTAGGGCCTTTAGTGGAAACATTGACAGGGAGCCACACAGCTAGAATCAGAGAGAGGAGGCAGAGCTACTCGGCTATTAATAACTCCTCAGTGATAGTTGACTTATGAATTGCCATTCTCCCACAATGCGAGATGTGGGCGGTGATGGCGGATTGGGTACGCCAGGGGTAAGCAGACTTAAAAAGACAATAACTTGCGCTTATAACATAGAAAAGTATCCCAGCGTATTTCTGAGGGATGGGGTGGGATTCACACATGGAACGGGAATTGAGAATCAAGGGGTAAATGGCCGAAGAGGATGTTGAAAGTAGAGGTTATGCAGGAAGAAGATGGGGAGATTCAAAGCAAGAGGGGTTTAAATTCCCATCACTGACTTTTTAGTAAGATTTGGAAAGGAATTTCCTTTTAAAACATGTTACTCTACCACTGCACAATATTTATTGTAACATATATATCCTGGGAACTACCACCAGGTGTGAGATTCAGGAGCTGTGGTGAATTTGGGTTGTGCACAATGGCTGATTCAATCAATGAATATTAGTTCTTAAACATTAGAAACAACCACAACACTTTCCTCTTGACCACACACACACGTTCTGATCTTGGAATGATGGGCCAGCTTTGGTTTGATTTATGTACAATGTGAAAACAAAAAGATTTCATTCTTTTATAAAACATTTTTTGGACTCCATCCTCATCAACTGCTAATTGGATGCCATGGGTTCTGCTTAACTTCAAATAGATTGTATTTAGACCTTTCTTATATAGAAACAACCTGAAATGGTCAAGAGCAAACGCTCACAAACGTATTTCTTGTTTCCCAGATAATGAAAGGAAGATGGAGTTTTTCCTGAGACCGGAGTATTTGAATCTGAATGTCCTGAGATCACAGCTAAACTTGCACATTGCCAACCCAGATAGACTGGTGCTGGAGGCAGAGATCAGGGTGAAAATGCAAAGCACCACTGTTGCCAAAACCACACGGTAAGGAGAGGTCAAAGCATATTGATCTTAACCCAGTAACATAACTAACCACCATTGTCACCAGATTTATTTATTTGGTGGATTACAGAGCCATACAGGTGAGGAGGACCCCAGGGCAGATGCTGTAGTGGCAAATTCATCATGGACTGGGATAGCGGACACTACAATGAATGTTCATCCCCTGGGGTAGAGAAAGCTCAGGGAAGGTTTCCATTCATGTCCAGAAATCACTGGTGCAAATGTTTGTCTTTGTCAGGTGATGATTGGGCTAGGCTGTGATGCCTTACCTGTTTGAATAGTCTGACAACATTCCTTGTCAATAGTTATGCATGGATAATGATGTTTGGACAGGGTACCAGAGGGAGCCCATGGAAATATGTCTCGAGGAGAGAGGGGCGAAAATTCTGAGATGATAAACTGGCAGCAAATGAATTCTGTTTTTAAATTGATCGGGTCACATTGTTGGGGGTGTAGTCTGCTTTTTCTGGCTGCTCACTGCAAGTGTGAAATCCCTGGCCTCAGGTGACCATCATTCATGTCTTTGAGAGTCACTAACCCAAGCTACTCATTCAGTTCATGAAGGCATTGTTGGCAAGGTCAGCATTTATTGCCTATCCCTAATTGCCCTTGAGAAGGTAGTGGTGAGCTGCCGCCTTGAACTGCTGCAGTCCCTGTGTTGTAGGTACACCCACAGTGCTGTTAGGGAGAGTTGTAGGATTTTGACCAAGCAACAGTGAAGGAATGGTGATATAATTCCAAATCAGGATGGTGCCTGAATTGCAGGGGAGCGTGCAGTTGCTGTTTTCTGTTTACCTGAGGTTTACTGCACATTCATCTGGAGTGACAATCCCAAATTTAGAGAGCTGATTGGCAGTAGGCTTTGTGAGAGCCTGACTCCCCATCCCAGCCCACCTTCTCCCAAATATATACGGAAGCACTGCCAGAGTTAAAACTGGGCCATGTAGAACACTGGTAGGCTTCCCACTGTTTGTCTATCAAGGACTAACCAATTAGGAGAGGTTATATGGAGCTTAGTGTCATAGTCAGTTATACAGCACAGAAACAGGCCCTTCAGCCCATCTTGTCCATCCTGGCCATCAAGCACCTATCTATTCTAATCCCATTTTCCAACACTTGGCCCATAGCCCTGTATGCTATGGCATTTCAAGTGCTCATCTAAATACTTCTTAAATGTTATGAGGGTTCCTGCCTTTACCAGCCCCTCAGGCAGTGTGTTCCAGGTTTCAACCACCCTCTGGGTGAAAAATGTTTTCCTCAAATCCTCTCTAAACCTCCTGCCCCTTACCTTAAATCTATGCCTCCTGGTTATTGACATCTCTGCTAAGGGGGAAAAGTTTCTTCCTATCTATGCCCCTCATAATTTTGTATAATTCTTAACAAGTCCATTCTCAGCCTTCTCTGCTCTAAGGAAAACAACCCTAGTCTATCCAGTCTCACTTCATAGCTGAAATGCTCCAGCCCAGGCAACATCCTGGTGAATCTCCTCTGCACCCTCTCCAGTGCAATCGTATCCATCCTATAGTGTGGCGACCAGTGGGAAGAAACATCCCCCAGGGGCAGATCTCCATGCTGGCTGGTCAAATCATTGCCACTTCCTTCAGCTGGAAATCTTTCTACTCCATGAGACCCAATTTACATCACCAAATGATGTGAACAGGCACTAAGTGGTCACTGATTGAAATTTGCCTCCCATCTTTGATTGTTCTAATAGTCAATCCACCAGAGCAGAGAAGTGGGAAATCTGCTGCCTGTCCTCACTAATACAGTTGTACAGCCTAGGCTGGACATTGAGCATTTGTTTCATATGGAGTGAAGTTCCTCACGTTTGGGTAGAGCATGAAAATTCAGTAGTGCTCCTTAAAAATCAATGTAAAGCATCATCAGATTTACTGATCATTGGGCTCCCTGACTTCATGGACTCTACAAAGTGCAGCCTGTGGAAAATATACAGCCTACTTGATGATCATTTGCTGAATAGGGTCACAACAGGGCGTGGTATGGGGGTGGGAGAGGTTCTCGCTCAGGTTTTTTTTTGACCTCTGTCCAAGTCTGAAAATATACAATGTCCACTGGGTATCTCTGTTCATTTGGGGAACTAGAGGGTGAATCCAGGAAAGCTGCAGCCATTGTCCAGATGTTACCTACATCTTATCTTCCATCTTTTGTGTTTCAGAAACATCACTTGGCACAAATATGGTGAATCCGAGCTGGCCTTCGACACGTTGTTCCTGTTCAAGATGATGAAGGAGGCGCATTTTAAGGAGGGTGGTGGGACCACGGAGTTATCCCTGATACTGAAATGCTTTCAGGGCAGTAACCCACTGTCGTGCAGTGAGCACGGGGTCAGTGTATTGCGTGCACCTTTCATGGCCATTGGTTACATTTAGAACACACCACATTTTTAGGGAGGGACATACACCGTCAGGGCCCCCTCACCAGCCGACTAACTGAATGAATGTGCAGGGCAGCTGAGGTGTGCTGGAGTAATGGGGACATCACTTGATATTCAGATCCTGCTATGTTGCAATCAGCAGTTTAACTGGTTTGCAGCAGCTTCGTTAACGTGGGGGTGGGGGAGGGGGGGGGGGGGGCTGATGGTGGGGCTCGCTCGTTAACGGTGGGGGTGGGGCCTGATGGTGGGGCTCGCTCGTTAACCGGGGGGGGGGGGGGACCCTGATGGCGGGGCTCACTCGTTAACGGGGGGGGCCCCTGGTGGTGGGGCCCGCTCGTTAATGGGCGTCTGATGGGGCCCGCTCGTTAATGGGCGTCTGATGGGGCTCGCTCGTTAATGGGGGGGGCTTGATGGCGGGGCTCGCTCGTTAACGGGGGGGGGCCTGATGGCGGGGCTTGCTTGTTAACGGGGGGTGGGAGGGAACCCTGATGGCGGGGCTCCATCATAAAGTGTTTTAAGTGGTAGTGTAGCCGAGCGGTCTAAGGTGCTGGACTTCCAGTCTCTAATGGGACGTGGGTTCAAATCCCACCACTGCCAGACGATCATGTTGGGGACTTTGTGCAAATCGCTTCCGGCAGAGTGGAGGCTGCTAAAATTTTTAAACTGTTTTAAAACCAAAAATGTTTAGTCAGTATAGAACACTCAATGCCATGCTTCTTCGGTGTGAGCATCTGGTCTCACTGACTGGAATGAGGTGGGCGGAATGCATGCTGTTCAAAAACAGTTGCAATAACACCACATGAGCAGATCTGTGGGTGTACAAGTCATTGACCAGACGAATTACCTCCTTGAAACAGTTGAGAGATACTGAGACGTTGCTGCATCACAATGGGACTTACCCAGTTGACAGGGTAAATGTACAGAAGATGACACAGGGTGTGTGTGAGTTGACAGTACTGCACATGGAGCGAATGGCCAACATTCTCGCTCTTCTCCCCCCCACCACCACCAGCTCCGTGCGTTAAATTACTGGAGAAGTGCAAATGGAAGAATGTGCCGGCAAGTGATCGTTTTCGACTATTAAGCCTCACTAACCCATGGGAGTCAACAATTTGACCCAAGTGGCACCGTGAGGCTCGAGAGCCAAGAATAATCAGTTATTCAGGCCTTATCAACCACTAATGCCACCTACTTACAGCAATATTGGCCTAGAGATTACACTGTGATATTAGTGTACAAATATTTAAATGTTAGGATAGATTTTTTTATATTCAGTTGCTGACAATTTACAATTTCATGAACACTTTAGATATTAATATTGCAGTGCCGTTTCCAGGTAGGGTCCAAAGGTAATGTCATGCATAATATCTCACTAGTCACACGCACTTTAGAAAATCTGTACAGAATTTTTATCCATACAGAACCTGTAAATACAGATTGAATCTATTTATGTATATTTTAAGACTTTTTTCTAAAAATCTGAGAATTGGTTCAATTAGGACAGCTTTAGTGTGATGTTACCACGTGCTATAAAAAGACATTGATATTCAGAAAAGTTTAGTATTAAAAACTGGTGAATCTTTGCAAGACCACTTTATTCCTCAGTTTTCTTCTCCCTCCTCTCCGATTTCTTTACTAGAATACCATTCATGGGCACTAGTTGTACTTTGGTATCTCACGCATTCTCTGTGAGCTGAGACAGTGAATGCTGGTGGGCTATATCTCTTTTATCTCCTTCAGACAGGTGGATGCATAAGATGCGATGACCTTTTGTGAAAAAAGTTCAGGGAATTTGGTCATTCTCATTGCATTTGCCTACACTAACAATGCTTCTAAATGTAATTCATCCATTTAATGTGCAGATAAAGGCCATCCGTTCCATCCTTATCTGGCCATGCAGCATGTAGTAAAGGTAGAATAATATGGCACAGGAGGCCATTGGGCCCATCATACCTGTGTTGGCTCTTTAATAGAGCTATCCAGTTAATTCTCCCCTGCTCTTCTCCCCATTGCCCTAATAATTATTTCCTTTCAAATTTTTATTCAATCCCTTTTTTGAAAGTGTCTTGAATCTGCTTCTACCATCCTTTCAGGTAGTGTATTCTTGATCGTAACATCTCAATGCATATCAAAAAACCCTCATAGATCGGCAACACCCTACTCTTAAAACTGAGATTGATACATCTTTGTTGGAAGCAAAATGTTTAGATGGCTCCAGCGATTGGATAGTTTATTCCTCGTTCTGAGGATAACACAGGTAACACATTTTGATCAGTTGAATAACTGATGCTGGCAAGTTGATCAAAGATGGTCAGACCAGGCAGTGGAAGTTCTCGTGAGACACACTAACCTGTGATAGCCCATAAGTCAGTTGTCCCTTTCCAGTGCTGGATGGCCACTGGTCTGTGTCTGAAAGAGTAACCAGCTGATATTACAAGAGGTGTACTGTGCTAATGAGAGACTGACTGAAGGAGGTCAACTCACACTTCAAGCTTCAGACCAAACTGCTGGTCTTCAGTGTTCTGATACAGCACACCTCATTCTCAAGTATTCATTTAATCTCTGCGGGTGAATTTTAGCATAAAAATATATTAACATATTTAAAACAGTAAAATAGGTTACAACCTAGTGTGCATTTATAAACTATGTCATTGCATCAAATTCTTGCCACTATTAGTTAAACAGACAAGCATTTCTTTTCATTATAATTTACTATTTTTAAGGTGACTTTAATCAAGACTGAAGTTCTGTGGTAAGCCTGCAATGGAAGATTATTTTTGCCTTTAAGTTTAACACAAGACCCCTGATCCTTATAATTTAGTTAACTGCTAGGACAATTCCCTTCATTGTGATGCAGTTCTTTGTGAGAGGGTGTGGTGGAGGAAAGTCAGGAGTCAAATCTTTGCTTAAGTAGGTGATGATGGTGTGGAACCAGTAATCTCTTGAGAGACCTGAACACTTTCAATGACCTCAGTTAAAGTGCTCTTACATTATGGGAATGCAAGCAAAAGCTGACATGCAGTTTTCTCACTGTTGGCTGCATTCCTAAGTATACATGATCCAGACCTTCAGGGAACCACAAAATAACCCACAAAAATGGGCCAATGAACCTGCTATTGGATCAAAGCCTCTTGTTCCAGTAAGCTAAGTGCACAGAATGGTTTCTGAGTGCCATAGAGAGGAGGTATTTGTATTTATAATTGTGCCTTTCATGACCTCAAGACATAGCAAAGCACCACAGCCAATGAAGTACTTCCGAAGTGTACAATTGTAATGGAGAAATAGTGAAACACAGCATACACCTATGAAATGCTGCATAAAATATAAGGGGGTAGTCATTGAAATATTCTTCATTTCTTCCCTCAGCTTTTGCTTTAATGGTCCTGTTTTCAATTGCCAGCTGAACCCAACTTGCCCTATCTCTCTCTCTCCCTCCATTTAAACTCCGCTCCACATTCATCAAATGCCCTTGACTTTGCTATTTCATGTAGTCTCTTATGTTTCCATCGCCATGATCATAGACAAGACCATCACTGAGCACTTACTTGTATCATTGACCACCTATATCCCTGAACTCCAATCCACACCTGTATCTTCACTCCCAAGTTACTTAAAGCAACAGTTTCACATTCACAGCTCTCTTACCTTTGGCTTTCCATTTGCCAAAATATTTCTGCAGCAGTTAATCTGTTGAATTACTCCCTCAAGTCCACTTTCGAATCCCATGGCCCCAGTACAACCCTTATGCATTAACATCCTGTTCATCCCCATTGGTATGACTTGCATCTTGCACCCTAAACTCTGAGAGATGCAGACTTAAACTGGTTACAAGATACAACTGGTTTAATTATTAATCATTCATCACAATACCTGGTTGGGCCACACAAAAACCATCAGACGTAGCTCTACTCTGCCAAAACCACTCACTGCTCCAAGATTATGCTGGAAGCAAAGATTTCCTTTGTTTTTTTCCTCCATTACCATGCATCTCCTCCAATAAAGATGTGACAAAATCATGGGTTTCTTTATCACTAAGATAGAGGCCATCCAGTCCATTTTTCCACCAATTAAACCATCCCCACCCCCTCTCTCAGCCACACCTACTGCCCAAGCCTTGGACCCGCCTCTTTCTCTATTCAAGGAGAGGTGGTGGCATAGTACTATTGTCACTGGACTGGTAATCCAGAGACCCAGGGTGATGCTATGGGGACCCGGGTTCGAATCCTGCCATGGCAGATGGTGGAATAAAAATCTGGAATTAAAAGTCTAATGATGACCATGAAACCATTGTCGATTGTTGTAAAAACAAATCTGGTTTACTAATGTCCTTTAGGGCAGGAAATCTGCCGTCCTTACGTGGTCTGGTCTACAGAAGATTCCAGATCCATAAGACATAGGAGCTGGAGTAGGCCATTTGGCTCATTGAGCAATGTGGTTGACTCGCAAATGCCCTCTGAACAAGGGCAATTAGGTATAGGCAATAAATGCTGGCCCAGCCAGTGATACCCACATCCCATGAACGAAATTTTTTTTTGCATGTGTCCCCTCACGCCCAAAATGATCTTACCTCGCCCATGAGATCGACTTCCTGCTCCCTCAACCCCACTGCTACCAAATTGCTGAACACAAACTCCCTTCCTGACCACTGCGAGTTGTAAAATGATTTCCTCTCTTCAGCTGCTGTTGCTCTCCTGTTCAAAACTGCCACCTTCACTCTCTACCCATCCTTCATAAAAGCTCCATCAACCTCTTTCCTTGTAAATTCCCATCTCGTGTCTAACCCGCCCTCTCATCTTCAGGCTCCTGTGCCCGCTCAAATCTGTGTTTAACTTCCCCAAAATGCTATTTCTGAATGTCTCCAATCAGTTTTCTATCCCTCCCCATACAGCATTGAAACGATCCTAATCTAATTCACTAATGACATCCTGAGGCTAGGACTATGATATACTATTTCTCCGCATCCTTCTTCACCTGTCTGCAGCCATTGACACATCCAAAAGTATATGATCAGTTTCTATATGTACCCTGATGACATCAAACGCATCCTCTCCTCTATCTTTTTTTAACTCCTCTACTGCTTCTGCGTTGTCAGTTATGTGTTTGACAGCCAGTATCCGATAATTTCCCCCCCTTCCATTCCCTTCTTTGACAATTGTCTGCAGTTAAATCAGACTGTTTGCAAGCTCAGAATCTATCTGACCCCAAGCTGAGCTTCTGACCTCATAGCTTATCCCTCACAAAAACCACTTAACTCTCCAGGACATTGGTCACCTCCACACCAGCCCACTCCCACTGAAATCTCCATTCATGCCTTTGTCACCTCCAAACCTAATTATTCTAATGATGTCTTGGCCAACCGTTCATCCTCCATTTTCCTTAAACTTCAGCTCACCCAAAACTCTGCTGTCCATAAAACTACCACAACTCTCTTACCCAGCCATCATGCCTATGCTTCACCAAAACCTCAAAGTTAAAATTTTCAACCTCCCATTTAAAAATCTTTACGGTCTAGCTGATTTTCCACATTTCAACAGTGACTACAAGAGCATTTCATAGGCTGGGTAAAGTGCTCTGGGATATCCTGATATCACTAGTTCAAAATCTTGGAACACTCTCCCTAACAGCACTCTGGGTGTACCTACATGACATAGACGGCAGCGGTTCTAGAAAGCGGCTCACCACCACCTTCTCAAGGGCAATGAGGGATGGGCAATACACGCTGACCTAGCCAGCATTGCCTAAGCCCCTTAAAAGAATAAATAAAAAGGGTGCACACCATCCTGACGTGGAAACATATCGCTGTTCCTTCACAGTCACTGGGTCAAAATCCTGGCACTCCCTCCTGTGGGTGTACCTACACCACATGGACTGCAGTGGTTCAAGAAGGCAGCTCACCACCACTTTCTCAAGGGCAATCAGAGATGGGCATTAAATGCTGGCCCAGCCAGCAACATCCACATCCTTAGAAAGAATAAAAGAGGTAATAAGAAATGAAAGTTATTTCTTTTCTTTATATATAAATATGAACCTATAAGTCATTGCTGATGAGAGTGGGTAAATCTTTTAACATGTTCAACATTTTTCTGCAGTGCAGTTCATTTTAAATGTGTTAACATCTCTGCTAAATAGATAACAGTGCAGGGTCAAACAATAATTAACAATAATTTCAGTCATTTCTAAGCTATAACTTTTTTAAAAACAGAATCACATTGGCTCAGTAGCTTGTAAGAAGTGTCCAAAATTTTCAGTATAAAAACCAGCACTGATCAGTCCACATTCTTATGCAGAAATTTAACCCAGCCACAGTGCATGAGAGTAAATGAGGCGATAACAGTTTTAAGAAAAAAGATCCTTTGCTCTCCTACTGCTCTTTAATTTAAATTTAGCAAAGCTTTATTCTCATGTAGAAACTGCATTGAGCGTCTAGCTGAAGGCAAATTGCAGGATTAGTGTTAAATGTGAAAACATTAGGCCATTGCAACATTGTCACCCGTGAGGTTAGAATTCTACATTATGTAAAAGCTGGGAACACCTGAAATGTCTTTTCTACTACTTAAAGAGACTTTTGAAATCCAAAGTCATACCGCACTCTCCACAGATGCTGCCAGATCTGCTGAGGTTTGCTGGCATTTTCTGCCTTTATTTCAGATTTCCAGCATCTGCAGTATTTTGCATTTATCTTCAAAATCATATTTAGTGTAAGGACAATACTGAGGGCCCAGATGACTTTGCAAGTTTATCCAATAAATAGCAGATCCAAACTAAACTAAGAGAGTCCTGGGTTGAATCACAATTCTGCACTGAGTTAGCTGATGCCAGTAAAGTTCTTGAGGGGATGGTAACTAAAATAAGTCATTAGGTTAAGAGAGTGGTTAATAAAGCATACAGTGCCCTAGGCTGTATTAATAGGAGCATAGAGTACAAAAGCAAGGTTATGTTGAAATAAAAGCAAAATGCTGGAAATCTGAAATAAAAACAGAAAATGCTGGAAAAACTCAGGTCTGACAGCATCTATGGAGAGAGAAACAGAGTTAATGTTTCGAGCCTGTATGACTCTTCAGAGCTCTGTTATGTTAACTGTTTCTCTCTCCACAGATACTGAGCTTATGTGGAATTTGTATGAGACACGAGTTCGGCCTCAGCTGGAGTATTGAGTCCAATTCTGAGTGCCGCGCTTTAGGGAAGATGTGAAGGCACTGGAGACAGTGCAGGAAAGATTCACAAGAATGGATTCAGGGATGAGGAACTTCAGTTATGAGGATATATGGGAGAACTTGGGATTGTTTTTCTTGGAGAAGGCTGAGAAGAGAATTGATAGAGCTACCCAAAATCAGGAGGGGTCTGGACAGAGTAGATAGGGAGAAACTGTTCTCACTTGTAAAAGGATCAAGAATGAGAGGGCACAGATTTAATGTAATTGGTGAAAGAAGCAAAAACGATATCAGGAAAATCTTTTTCTTACAGAGAGTGGTTAAGCTCTGGAATACATTGCATGAGAGTGTGGGGGAGGCAGGTTCAACTGAAGCCTTCAAAAGTGAATTAGGCTGTTATCTGAAAAGGAAGAATGTGCAGGGTTTCGGGGAGAGGGTGGGAGAATGGCACTAAGTGAATTGCTATCGGAGAGCCGGTGCAGACAGGATGGGCTGAATGGCCTCCTTCTGCACTGGAACAATTTTCTGATTTTTTTCATTGCCGATCTCCAGTCATCGACAAGTACATGCCCAGAAGAAGCTACTGGATAATGAATATGATTTAATTTGGCAGTGACCAGTTGAATGGTCTACCAGTAAGTCATTGCCTAGATTCACAAATTAACAATGAATGATTGAAGAGGTACCAGGGGGTAAGCTGCTCTGCCATTGGTGGATGGCTTCAGCTGCCTAGTTCCTAAACTCTGGAATTCCCTACTGGGCCACTGTCTCCTCTTATGACACTACTTAAACCTACCTCTTTGAATGTGCTTTTGATCATCCATCCTACTATTATGTTAGATGGCTTAGTGTTAACACTTGCTTGGTAACGATCCTGTGAAGCACCAGATGATGTCATATCAAGCTAAAGGCATAAGATAAATCCAAGCCATGGAAGACAAATTGATGTTAATCACGAGTTTGGTGGAAGCCTTGGGTGGACAGAGGATGCACTGTGAACCGAAGCATTTAGCAATTAATTCTACAGAAAAGCCCACTTCCTCCCTCTCAGTTGAACACTTTAGTCAAAGAAAGGCACACTGAACAAAGTATATTCAATTTATTGCACGATGTGAGAACACAGCAGCCTGATCTGAAACCCAGAAGGCACCCTCAAGCCTACATACAGCAGATTTTCCAAAAAAAATTCTACAAAGTACCATTAGAACAAATATCCTGCAACGCTGAGGCAATCTGACAGTTAGAAAATGTAGTTAACAACTAGTAGTATAAGCAGTAGTATAACTAGTTGTAGAACAATAATTGATCAGCCAAATTGCAGCACTGGGTGTAAGGTCATACTATCAATACTGAAGTTGTATAAAGTATATTAGGACTGCATGGCTACTATAGCCACACAGTATAAATTGGTTTATACAGATTAATTTATGCAGATTAGGTGGAGTTAGGGTCATGTGATGCAGATCACACTGTTCTATTCCCTTGGTTAGTGAGGCTGAAGTGCTGAGGGTGGATACAGTGGAATGAACAGATGAGGAGGAACAAGTTTTCATGACAAAGGGAACACTGATGCTCCTGTGGTTACCGCAGTACTGTGGGCAATAATATGACGACAATGGCAACTGTGCCAAGTTGCTGTTGTTGTTCAGTGGAAAAGAGAAAGTAAAGTGATAGCCAAATATTGGTGCACATCCATAGTATAGAGTTAAGGTGGCACACTAAAATTTACAAAATCAATTAATGCCATCTACGCAAAAGCGAAAATGAAGGCATAATGGGCTTAATTTTCCACTTAGATGTAATGGTAGAAAAATCTAGCTCAAAAGCTTTTAGGAAGAAGAAAAGGCCTAACAAGCTCACACTTTTACAATGGATTTCAACTTCAGCTACCTGCCTTATCTCCAAGTCCGGCAATCACCACTGGCTTCCAAATATATATAAAACCCATTTATACTGTCTGCTTCAATGACCTCCCCAGTAATTTGTTTCATCAATGTATCACTCTTTGTTTAATACTAGGACACAAAACCAGCCGTAAAATGAAGTCTAAGAGACCTTTCTTTAGTGTGTCCTAGATGCAAGACTTCATTCGCTGTATGAATTCAGTTTATATTTGAATGATTTCATTACAGGATAAACAGCTCAACTCACCAGTCCGGTCAGCCCACAGTAAACACCTTTTCCCTATTACTGTCAATTGGTCACCGGAACCAGGATTTGAGACAATCTGCCCAAGTCTCTCCTTCCCCCTCTGCATCACACGGGGCAAACTCGTAACTCATGACCTTCCAGATGTGAGAAAAACAAACTTTTATCTCATAGCTCCAAGATTCAGGAATTGTGAAATAAAAACAAACAAAATTGCTGGTAAGACACAGCTGGTTGATAAACGTCTAAAAGTGAAAGGCATTTCGATAGGACCCTTCAGCAGCAAAATATGGTTCCTTAGTTTTCCTGCATTTTCTCCCAAAGTAAATTAACATTTTATATCTGATAAATATGTATGTCATTGCTTTCAATTTAGTACAAATGCTATGCACTAGCCTCTCTCTTTTATTCCACTAGTCAATTTATGGTAAAACGTAAGTTACTTATAAATGTTTAGAAAATCAGTTATCGTTGCTAACTATCAAAATTCCTAATTTCTCTGATCTCAGCTACAGCATTTGTGTAAAGTGCAAAGCTTAACAGATGAAAAATATCAATATATCTCAGCCTAGGCATCTGCGTGCTGTTACAATTAGCCTCAGTGCCTCTGGGCTGATGGGGGAGGGGGGAATCAGTTAGGGTTCTCACCCCTGAAAAATGCAGATAAGTGAGTGTTCAGTCAGAGTTGGTTGTAATGTCATTCAGGACTGAAAAGTCAACAAGATGAGGGAACACATGGACTAAGCATAAGAAGTCTGTTAATACCTGTAGAATTTCACAAGAAAACAGTGAAAATAAAAATATTAAAATTATTTTACTAGTGTTGTAATGAGCACATGAATAGGAGTGTTGAAAATTGGGATAATACAGCAGACCTTAAACTCTGAAATTCCAACCCCCTCCCAACACCACCAACATCTCTCCACCCCTCAAACCCCCTTTAGGACGCTCCTTAAAACCTATCTCTTTGAACAAGCTTTTGGTCGTTTGTACCAATATATCAAATTTTATTTGATGACACTCCTGTGAAGCACCTTGGGACATTTTACGATATTAAAAACGTTACACAAAGGCAAGTTGTCAGACTGTGGCGGGAGTTGATCAGAAATGAACACTTCTGCTACAAATTTGATTGCCAAAATGAACTTCCTTCTTAAGCCTGAAACTACAAATTGTACCACATCTAATCAAAACCAAGGTATGTGGACAGGATATTAAAATGAGCCTCAAGTCCGTTTGGGAGCTTTCCAATTCTCAAAATCCACAATATATTTTCCATCATGATTTCTGTTGGTCCGTTAATTCTTATGCATAATATGAGAAACCCTGAATCAAGTAAGGCAAGCTGTGTGATGGGTCTTCCCCTACCAATTCCCATTGCAAAACGAAAAGATAAGTGAGGGATCTCTATTTGTTAGTCAATTTAAGCAAATACACTGGAGTAAGAGGCAGCCCGTGGTACCTGAGTGTACCGTCTAATGATTGTAAATCGAGCGTGTGTGACTTAAGAAGTTACGTTTTTCTCCATATTACAAAAAATAGTGCTAGCAATTGTCCATTTAATACTGCTGGCAAATCTCAGAGGCTGGTGTGACTCAGAGCAGGTTTACTCCATATTTTAGCAGCTTCTGCTTGGCCCTTCCTGGTAGAGCGAATGCACTGTCACGGGGGTTTGGGACACCAGAGTTCCGGGCGGGAGTCGCAAGGTTTTGGAAGTGAGTTTCCTGGGCTGGGTTACGGCAGCTGTAGACAGCGGTGGCAGTGTTCCTGTTGGAGAAAGTGGTATTGGTTAATGCAACTGGGGGAGGGCAAATCACTTCATGTTTTTTTCTGTCTCTTTTTGTCTTAGAAATCTAAGCTGATACTCCCAATGTCAGTGCCAGGGGAGTGCTGCACTGTTGGGCACTGTCTTTCAGATAAGGCATTAAACTGAGGCCCCTCTCAAGTGGCTGGAAAGGGTCCCAAGGCACAATTTCAAAGAAAGGCAGAAGAGTTCTCTCTGGTGTCCTGGACAATATTAATCCCTCAATCAACATCACTTACTGTGGGCAAGATGGCAGCCTTTCCTGACACAACACTTCCACAACAACTCATTGGCTGAAAAGCACTTCTGAACCTCCTCAGGTTTTGAAAGGTGCTACATAAATGCGGCTCCATTCTTTTTATTTCGTTGAGAATATTTAGAATCAGCTCACTCATACCTTCCCAATCTGTATTTAGTCCCAGGATAATGAGACAGGCGGATGACTTGATCCACTCTACAAATCGTCCTAAGTCCCTGGGATAGGCTCTCCCAAATAATTCTTCCCTATTGGTCACTGCTCACCATTGAGAAAATGAAGAGGCAGGTGAAGGGCATGAAAGCCCATTCCACCATTTAGTTGACACTTGGGAGGCAAACAAGGGTGGAAATTTTGGGGTGACTGGCCATGCTTTTCCAATCCTCCTTGGATACAAATCTTCAGTGTTGGGAGTTCTGACATACTGCAAGGCATGAATCTATCACACATGCAGCACATGCTCCTCTTCCCTGCACCTTTATCCAGCCAGTAACAGTTCCAGTCTCAAACTGGGTCTCTCCTGGGTTAGTGCATCTCAGCCAGGAAAGTAATATGGATGCCACAGCTGGGCCAGCAGGAGGCTGGGGTCAACCTGGATTCGGACTGCACCCCTCCCCCAACCTGCCCACCCAACAGTCACTGGGCCAGAAATTATTGGAAACATAGAAGTTGCATTAATGGCGCTTGCCTTAAATCAAAACGCAAAAAAGTCCATCAATTTCAGTGTAGAAGAGATACGGCACGATAAAAATATCATTTCACTGTGAGGATCTGCAATGTCTTGCTGCAGTTACTTTTTGCCTGCAGTCTGACGGGCATTATAAACTCTAGACAAAAAGTGTATTCTCTCCAACCTTCCCAACTCTTACTGCATCAGGAACACAACATACCGGACAATCATCTCTTGAGTGGTACTGTTCAAGTCTGTGTGCATTAAAGCTGTTGCTCTGATGAAGTGACCCTTCTGTGCATCAGGAGAAAGCTGAGCTTTAAAAATAAAATGGAATAGTTTGTTAGCGGTTATTCAATCACAAAGAGAGGTTTTGCTGCCAGAGATTTTACCATTATAGGTCTTGGTCTACTGAACCACATCAAAAGCTACATTATAGTTTAGCGTTTGCAGATTTTGCTTCCCCTCCCCAATCTTTTTCCCTCCTTTGCTAATGACGTTTTTGGGTATAGTTGCACAGATGTCGATCATCCTCCAGCACATCACCCATGGACAATGATTCAAACGGCAACTTTGACAGCAAACATCAGACTGGTCACATACTTGTCAGGGGTCTCTGGATAGCAATTGGAAGCCGTAACCTTGGTTAATTTACTGTGCCCTATTCCTGGAGCTCGAACAACAATTGCAGCAATTTTTCTATCTCCTGACTTCAGCTAACTCAACACACATAGGGGATTGAACCTGATGCTGCCAGTTCATTGTGGCTTAGCTACTCCCGAAAGCTTTAGCAAGCTCCTTTCCGTTCTCCCTTCTGGAAAATTCTGGGCTCTTAAGACCCATGATTATTTACTTGAATATTGTCATCCTATTTTGTGATTTTGTCTTCCCTTGAATTTACATTAACGGATTTGTGTGGTTCAGTGCCTGCAGTTGATACAATCATTCTTTCCTCGTTCACTCTTTCTTCCTTTACATATGTTCAATTTTTCCAAGAGATCCGGGCTCTTTAGAGATTGGAAGTGATCCTGTAGCTACTTACAGGACGAGTTCCAGCACATCTTCGTGGCAGCCATTTTCAAGGTGTTGCTGGATGGGGAAAGTATAACTCATTTGGTCACCTTCAGGCACAACTTCTCTGAAACTCTCGTCGCTGGACTTCAACCTTCATCGTGCAAAAAAATCCCAACTCATTCAGTGCTCCCCCCCCAACTGAACTAAATTCCACTTATCCATCGACCCCTGTCCTCATCTGACCTTCACTGGCTCCCCATTTCCAGGGCGTTTATTTCAAAACCCAAGTTTTCATTTATAAATCCTTCGAGAGCCTTATCCAGCCTCTGGAGCCTCACTTCCCATCACACACTGTCTGCTCCTCTGAGTCTGGGCTGCTTACTGCCCATCCTGTGCAAGGTGAGCAGTTCTCATGGAGAAAATTAAGGTTCAGGCCTGCCATGGGGTCTCTATGAATGGGTGGGGATGCGGCCAGAGCTGTGGGAGCTGTGCTGGGGGCGCAGGCAGGAGGAGAATGGGTGCCCAGGACAGTGGACTCAGATACGGCACGATTCCATGGAACAAGGGACTGTTGGTCAGCCTAATCCTCCATCACCCTGCACTAAACAACCTGCGCTGTGCAACATCTCTCCCAACCTTCAACAGCTTTCTCAAAACCTATAGCTCGGATCACCCTTTGCTTAGCTCCCCTAATCTTCTCAATCCCCCTCAATGTCCCATCTATCCCTTTGTGAAACACCTTAGAAGCATGCTGTTCTACCTGAAGAGACTGGATTGGAGACCACTGAGGACATCTGCTGGTCCCTTTCCAGACAGCACTTTCTTCTCCCCTGTTTTTGCCTTTACTGGCCTTTGCAAGTTGAATGAAATCTGATTTTATTACACGTCATCTAAGCTGTCCCTAATGTACTGAGGTTTGTTAGTCCATCTTGTTTATTTATCAGAAGGGCAGAATTTAAAAATGTGTGTGTAATGACTGGGCATTGACCGATTCAGATCCATTAGTAGTTTCTAAAAGACAGACTTGAAGGAGAAAAAATTTCAGGGACATGGGGAAGAGTGGGGCTAACTGGATTGTTCTTCGAAAGATCGGAGACAAACACAATGAGTCAAATGGCCTCCTTCTGTGCAGTACTGTCCTATGATTCTATATATGGGAAGCCAATTAAACCTGAAAATGTTTATGCTGAAATTTCACCCAATATCCCTGTCACAGGTTACAAATTAACTATGCAACAATAATTGGTTCCAGTGCCTTAGAATAAGGAGGGATGAAAAAAAACATTCTGCCTTCGTCCCCTACTCCTGATCACAGTCCAGTGACCCCTGCTGGAAAGAGAGTGCGTGAATACCAAGGCGAGAACAGGAGTGGGTACATTTGTGATAACCTTCTCAACCAGCCCCAAAACAGTCACATTACATGGCGACACTCACTCTTGAGGCTCACACAATAGGAATGTCCACTTGGGTGAGACCTTTGAGGGTGGTCAGCTCCTTCAGCAGAGAAAGGGAGAGAGAGAGATACACACACACACAAACTCACAGACACATACACACGCATACAGAGACACACATTCACATAGACACACACACAAATACTGACCTGTGAGTGTATGCTGAATGCAATCATAATGTGCAAAGTTGAAGCCAATTATGTTACAGTAATTTCTGTTGAGTAAATTCTCACTGAGGTGAACTTCTAAGCCATTTAAAGATGCCAGGGTGCTGTGATACTGTGGAGGAGACAGAAATGGTTGGATTCTCTTGACCAAATAACATAAAGGGATAATTGCCAAGTGGTGCATAACTGCAGTGAACACCGAGTCCGATGCATCACACTCCAAACTTTTACAAAATTTATTCAAAATTCAAAGTATCAGTATAAGGATTGTGTTCTCTCAGTGCTTTTATTTTTAAATGCACTGTTTAACATTTTGTTATTAAATGGAATCTTTTCCCTTATTCTTTCGTGGGACGTGGGAATTGCAGCCAAGGCCAGCATTTGTTGCTCATCCCTAATTGCCCTTGAACTGAGTGGCTCGCTAGATCATTTCACAGGGCAGTTAAGAGGCAACCACATTGCTGCGGGTCTGGGCTCACATGTATGCCAGACCGGGTAAGGATGGCAGATTTCCTTCCCTAAAAGGAGATTAGTAAACGAGATGGGTTTTTATAACAATCCATGATAGTTTCATGGTCAGCATCACTGAGACTAGCTTTCAATTTAGTGTCAATTCTACCAGCTGCCATGGTAGGATTTGAACCTATATCCCCAGAGCATCAAACTCAGGACTTTTTAAAAATTATTTTGTGGGATGTGGGTGTCGCAGGGTAGGCCGGCATTTATTGCCCACAATGCTGTTAGGAAGGGAGTTTCACCCAGTGACAGTGAAGGAATGGTGATATAGTTCCAAGCCAGGATGGTGAGTGGCTTGGAAAGGAACTTGCTGCCCTTGTCCTTCTAGATAACGGAGGTCATGGGGTTTGGTAGGTGAGAAATGCATTAAAATTATGTGAATAGCAATTTAAAATAAACATGTTAACCACTGTGTGCTGAAAATAGCGTACAACAGCTGATATCAAATCAGCACGTTGTAGGTTTCCTAAAATAACAGTAAACACATTAGTGTCTTGACTAGGAAGTATAAAGCATAATCGAGATATTTTCAAGTTAAGTTACATAAAGCTGATGTTTGTCGTGACATTTCATTAATTTTTGATGTTATATGTTGGTGGATATTATAGTGAACACTAACAAATTCCTTTGCTGGAATTCCAGGATAATGCCTCACTCTCAAGCATCTGTATGAAAAATACTGTCTGATGATAGGGTGGGCAAATGTAGCACCTAGGTACTGAACCATACAGTAAGTGCTCAGTTCAATCTATGGTGAATTATTTGATCTCTGTTAGGGTGGCAGTGTGGGCAGAACATTTGACCTCAGCACTCTGAGTAAAATCAGTCAAGTTTCCTCATTACCATCAAACCATTTCTGTTGTAGATTTCTACCATCCCTACACTTGTTGTAGGTTGTACAGAACTTGAGTATTGCTGAAAAAAAAAGAGACACGTCGAAGCTTTTCATCCTGCACTCATCAGGATACTTTGTAAGAATACTAATATAAGGGGAAAACAACAATTTATTCTGCATGTGGAAGTGGACTCAGATTGGTAGAGGCGTTGCCATGGAGAATGCACCAGTGAATACATCAGAGTCCACTTGCCAACCAATCAGCACTCTCTTCACATACAGAATAAATCGCTGTCTTCCCCTTATATTAGTATTCTTGCGGAGTGTCTTGATGAGTGCAAGATGAAAAGCTTCAACATGTCTCTTTTTTCAGCAACATCTCTACATTTAGTGAGTTTATAGGATGCTGTCTAAGGTCAGTAAATTCACTGCCTTGATTCATTCATGAAGAATGGACACAGCACCAGATGACTGCTGGAAGCACACTCATGTACAAGTCAATTCAGGAGAAAACTAGAACGTGAAGAGCTGTATTGATAACGATGCCCTCATTAAGGATGTTAAAAAATATCTCAACACTAGGCTAACATTTTTGGCAGTTCTCATGCCAGGGACTAATCCAGGAGTAATTTGCTGAACAAAATTAGTTACAGGATTTTACTGGAAAAAAGCTACTTCTCCTGTCTACATGTAACTTTCCTACAGCCACATTCTATTATTATCCTATTCTAACATCATTGCTGAGAAAAGGAGACATGCTGTCAAAGCTTTTCATCTTGCACTCATTAGAACAGATATAAATTGAATAAATTTATATTAATATAAATTTATATAAATTGTTGTTCACCTTACTATTGGTATTCTTGCAAATTCTGCCTTGACGAGTGGGAGAGGGAGACGGTGGTGTCGTGGTAATGTTGCAGGAGAGACAATCCAAAAACCCAGGCTAGTGCTCTGGAGTAAAAGCAAAAAATTGCGGATGCTAGAAATCCAGAACAAAAATAAAAATACCTGGAAAAACTCAGCAGGTCTGGCAGCATCTGTGGAGAGGAACACAGTTAACGCTATGACCCTTCAACAGAACTAAGTAAAAATAGAAAAGAGGTGAAATATAAGCTGGTTTAAGGGGAGGCGGGGGGGGGGGGGGGGAGGGGGGGGCGGGGGGACAGGTAGACATGGATTGAGGGCCAGTGATGGGTGGAGATTGCCAAAAGATGTCATAGACAAAAGGACAAAGAGGTGTTGAAGGTGGTGGTATTATCTAAGGAATGTGCTAATTAAGGGTAGAAAGCAGGACGAGCAAGATACAGATAGCCCTAGTGGGGGTGGGGTGAAGGGAAGGGATCGAAATAGGCTAAAAGGTAGAGATAAAACAGTGGATAGAAATACATTTAAAAATAATGGAAATAGGTGGGAAAAGAAAAATCTATATAAATTATTGGAAAAAAGGGGGGGGGATCAGAAAGGGGGTGGGGATGGAGGAGAGAGTTCAGGATCTAAAATTGTTAAACTCAATATTCAGTCTGGAAGGCTGTAAAGTGCCTAGTTGGAAGATGAGGTGCTGTTCCTCCAGTTTGCATTGAGCTTCACTGGAACAATGCAGCAAGCCAAGGACAGACATGTGAGCATGAGAGCAGGGTGGTGTGTTGAAATGGCAAGCGACAGGGAGGTCTGGGTAATGCTTGCGGACAGACCGAAGGTGTTCTGCAGAGTGGTCACCCAGTCTGCGTTTGGTCTCTCCAATGTAGAGGAAACCGCATTGGGAGCAACGAATGCAGTAGATTAAATTGAGGAAAGTGCAAGTGAAATGCTGCTTCACTTGAAAGGAGTGTTTGGGCCCTTGGATGGTGAGGAGGGGGAAAGTAAAGGGGCAGGTGTTGCAACTTCTGCAGTTGCATGGGAAGGTACTGAGGGAGAGGGTTGAGGTGTAGGGGGTGATGGAGGAGTGGACCAGGGTGTCCTGGAGGGAACGATCCCTGCGGAATGCTGCCAGGGGTGGTGAAGGGAAGATGTGTTTGGTGGTGGCATCATGCTGGAGTTGGCGGAAATGGCGGAGGATGATCCTTTGAATGCGGAGGCTGGTGGGGTGATATGAGGACAAGGGGGACACTATCATGGTTCTGGGAGAGACAGGAAGGTGTGAGGGCGGATGCGCGGGAGATGGGCCGGACATGGTTGAGAGCCCTGTAAACCACCGTGGGTGTAAAACCTCGTTTAAGGAAGAAGGAGGACATGTCAGAGGAACTGTTTTTGAAAATGGCATCATCAGAACAGATGCGGTGGAGGCAAAGGAACTGAGAGAATGGGATGGAGTCCTTACAGGAAGCAGGGTGTGAGGAGCTGTAGTCGAGGTAGCTGTGGGAGTCGGTAGGCTTGTAATGGATATTGGTGGACAGTCTATCACCGGAAATTGAGACAGAGAGGTCAAGGAAGGGAACGGAAGTGTCAGAGATGGACCATGTGAAAATGATGGAGGGGTGGAAATTGGAAGCAAAATTAATACATTTTTCCAGGTCCAGACAAGAGCATGAAGCAGCACTGAAGCAGTCATCGATGTACTGAAGAAAGAGTTGTGGGTAACCCCCTCCCATGGCACCTTCTCATGCCACCGCAGAAGGTGCAACACCTGCCCCTTTACTTCCCCTCTCCTCACCATCCAAGGGCCCAAACACTCCTTTCAAGTGAAGCAACATTTCACTTGCACGCCCCTCAATTTAGTCTACTGCATTCGTTGCTCCCAATGCAGTTTCCTCTACATTGGGGAGGCCAAACGCAGACTGGGTGACCGCTTTGCAGAACACCTTCGGTCTGTCTGCAAGCATTACCCAGACCTCCCTGTCACTTGCCATTTCAACACTCCACCCTGCTCTCATGCTCACATGTCTGTCCTTGGCCTGCTGCATTGTTCCAGTGAAGTTCAATGCAAACTGGAGGAACAGCACCTCATCTTCCGACTAGGCACTTTACAGCCTTCCAGACTGAATACTGAGTTTGACAATTTTAGGTCATGATCTCTCTCCTCCATCCCCACCCCCTTTCCGATCCCCCCCTTTTTTTCCAATAATTTATACTGATTTTTCTTTTCCCATCCATTTCCATTTTTTAAAAATGTATTTCCATCCATTGTTTTATCTCTACCTTTTAGCCTATTTTGATCCCTTCCCTTCACCCCACCCCACCCCCACTAGGGCTATCTGTACCTTGCTTGTCCTGCTTTCTACCCTTAATTAGCACATTCCTTAGATAATATCACCACCTTCAACACCTCTTTGGCCTTTTGTCTGTGACATCTTTTGGTTATCTCCACCCTTCTCTGGCCCTCTATCCAGCTCTACCTGTCCCACCAACCCCCCCCCCCCCCCCCCCCCCCCCCCCCCCCCACAAACCAGCTTACATTTCACCTCTTTTCTGTTTTTACTTAGTTCTGTTGAAGAATCATACGGACTCGAAACGTTAACTGTGTTCCTCTCCGGAGATGTTGCCAGACCTGCTGAGTTTTTCCAGGTATTTTTATTTTTGTTTTTAATGCTCTGGGGACATAGGTTCAAATCCCACCGTGCTGGAATTTGAATTCAGTTAATAAACCTAGAATATAAAGCTAGTCTCAGTGATAGTGACCATGAAACTATCATCGATATTTGTAAAAACCCATCTGGTTCACTAATGCCCCCTTGGGGAAGGAAATCTACCATTCTTACCAGGTCTGGCCTAGTTGTGACTCCAGGCCATGTGACAGCAATGTGGTTGACTCTTAACTGCCCTCTGAAATGACCTAGCAAAGTCAGTTCAAGGGCAATTAAGGATGAGCAATAAATGCTGGCCTTGTCAGTGACACCCACATCCCTAGAAAGTATAAGCATGTCTCTTTCTTCAGCAATGCTCAAGTTCTGTACTACCAAATGACTATCTAACATCATTCATAGACTAGCCTCATTGTTTAACATCAGACAGAGTTTAAAATTACTTACAACATCTTCAATGGCACTGTGAATGGCTCCAAGTCCATCTTCAGCCAGAAGAAACATTACCAGCTTTTTCACTGTATGAACATATAGATTCAATTTCACCAAATTTCCACAGTCTTTGGGTTCATCCAGGCTTCCATACTTTAGCGCCACAGTCTGCTCACTTTCCATACCCTCTTCTCTATATTCTGTTGGTAGTGAAGAGCTAGGCGAGACTCTACCCAAGGCACCACGAGACAGCAGAGTATCACTATGTGGCGAATTTCTATGTTGTTGTGAGGACACAGTTTGGACATCAACAGAAGAGGTTAAAGGAGACGGAATACTGGCCTCTTTCTGGTCGTGACCAGCATCACTTTCAGATTCTGAAGGAAGATGCACTTTCAGAGAATCAGAGATAGTATACCTACTTACGGAATTTAAAACCGGATCACTGAGACTTTCAGAACATTTTGTCACTCTTTCAATGTTCTCGTCATTTCTATCTTCTGTCAATTCCACACAGAGACCACTAACCCCCTTGGGAACTGGGTCCGTCTCTTCTTCGTCCAACTTTAGTGAAAAGCAAGAGTTTTCAGGAGGGGAAGAGGTTTTAGGAATGGAAGGCAATGGGAATTCATTCTTAGGATGAGAGTTTGCATTCCCTGAAGACTTGTAATCAACCTTTATTTGATGAGGTTGCATGGAATGTTCTTCTTGGTAGTTCTGAGCAAGATCCATGGAGTCTGCTGGTCTATCAATCTCTTTGGAATTTGGATGTGGGTTCTCAAACTCAGTGCAGTTTTCACACTCTGTCTCAGAGTGCCGGTACTCACCGTTCATTTCCTCAGGATCTGGACTGTCTGACAGTGTTCTGGAGAGGGACCGTTTCTGAATCTTCATCTCAATCAAATCTGGCTTTGGAGACTCGGGTAATCTACAAAATGACAAAGTGATACAAAATCAGCTTTGTTCCAAATTTCATTTTATTTTATAATCTCAAATTGATGCCACAGTGAGTCGACTACTTTTCAATAAACAAACAACATAAGGATCCCCCCATCTCTGTTAACCCTTCATTGAAGTATGGTTCCTTGTGTGTGTTTCATCCTCCAGCAATGCCTAACTGACCTTTTACATTTGGACACTGACAAAGTACCAGGTTATTCTATCACTGAGGCTATTAACAAGGCCAAGAATGTCCTCATTTACTGTTCACACACACTTCCCTCATGGGTCTCCACCTTAGACCTTAGTTTCCTTGTATGGGGTGGGAGAGTTAAAAAGAGAAAACAGCTCACAATTATAACCCAGCTATTGGTTGTTTGGACATTGATGAGGGCAGTGCTGCAGTTGGCTATACGATGCTGACTCTCTGGTCAAAGAATCTACTGACATTGCTCATCTGGGCTTGCATAGCAAGAATGCTCCCGTGGGCAAGGTAGGATTGTGAAACTGTATTCCAGCACTAGTCAGTACTTTACCCGCCTCCTGAAAAGCCCCTCTTACCCGTGCATCCATCCAACTGGGAACTGCCGCAGAGCTGCAGACTCTTCTTCAGTGACAAATACAGTCAAAATCGTTACATCCTTAGGTAATGGCGTGTCTTCTGCAAATAAAACCGAGACAGCAGTATATTATGTTCAGTGAAACATTACTCAGTGTACTAAGACAACCCCAAAGTGGTTGCTTTAAGAATAACTGCACCAGAAAAGTTCAGTCACATGAAGCATACTGTTACACAAACAAAAGTACCTGGAAAAACTCAGCAGGTCTGACAGCATCTGCAGGGAGAGGAACACAGTTAACGTTTCGAGTCCGAATGATTCTTCATCAGAACGAAGAAATGTAGAAATGAGATGAAATATAAGCTGGTTTAAGGGGGGGGCAGGTGGGACAGGTAGAGCTGGGTAGAGGGCCAGTGATAGGTGGAGGCAAAGAAGAGATTGCCAAAGATGTCATAGACAAAAGGACAAAGGGGTATTGACGGTGGTGATATTAGCTAAAGGATGTGCTAATGGTGACATGAAGGGTAGAAAGCAGGACAAGCAAGACAGCCCTAGTGGGCGTGGGGTGGAGGGAAGGGATCGAAATAGGCTAAAAGGTAGAGATAAAATAATGGATGGAAATACATTTAAAAATAATGGAAATAGGTGGGAAAAGAAAAAAAAATATATAAAAAATAAAATGAATAAATATAAATAAATATTGTAAATTATTGGAAAAAGGGGGATCGGAAAGGGGGTGGGGATGGAGGAGAGAGTTCATGATCTAAAATTGTTAAACTCAATATTCAGTCTGGAAGGCTGTAAAGTGCCTAGTTGGAAGATAAGGTGCTGTTCCTCCAGTTTGCGTTGAGCTTCACTGGAACACTGCAGCAGGCCAAGGACGGACATGTGGGCAAGAGAGCAGGGTGGAGTGTTGAAATGGCAAGTGACAGGGAAGTCTGAGTCAAGCTTGCAGACAGACCGAAGGTGTTCTGCAAAGCAATCACCCAGTCTGTGTTTGGTCTCTCCAATGTAGAGGAAACCGCATTGGGAGCAGCGAATGCAGTAGACTAAATTGAGGGAAGTGCAAGTGAAATGTTGCTTTACTTGAAAGGAGTGTTTGGGCCCTTGGACGGTGAGGAGGGGGGATGTAAAGGGGCAGGTGTTGCAACTTCTGCAGTTGCATGGGAAGGTGCCATGGGAGGGGGTTGAAGTGTAGGGGGTGATGGAGGAGTGAACCAGGGTGTCCCAGAGGGAACGATCCCTGCGGAATGCCACCGGGGGGTTGAAGGGAAGATGTGTTTGGTGGTGGCATCATGCTGGAGTAGGCGGAAATGGCAGAGGATGATCCTTTGAATGCGGAGGCTTGTAGGGTGATATGAGGACAAGGGGGACACTATCATGGTTCTGGGAGGGAGAGGAAGGTGTGAGGGCGGATGCGCGGGAGATGGGCCGGACACGGTTGAGGGCCCTGTCAACCACCGTGGGTGGAAAACCTCGGTTACAGAAGAAGGAAGACATGTCAGAGGAACTGTTTTTGAAAGTTGCATCTTCAGAACAGATGTGACGGAGGCGAAGGAACCGAGAGAATGGGATGGAGTCCTTACAGGAAGCGGGGTGTGAGGAGCTGTAGTCGAGGTAGCTGTGGGAGTCGGTAGGCTTATAATGGATATTGGTGGACAGTCTATCACCAGAAATTGAGACAGTGAGGTCAAGGAAGGGAAGGGAAATGTCAGAGATGACCATGTGAAAATGATGGAGGCGTGGAAATTGGAAGCAAAATTAATAAATTTTTCCAGGTCCAGACGAGAGCATGAAGCAGCACTGAAGCAGTCATCGATGTATCGGAGAAAGTTGTGGGAGGGGGCCTGAGTAGGACTGGAACAAGGAATGTTCCACATACCCCATAAAGAGACAGGCATAGCTAGGGCCCATGCGGGTACCTTTTATGTGGAGGAAGTGAGACAAGTTGAAGGAGAAATTGTTCAATGTGAGAACAAGTTCAGCCAGACGGAGGAGAGTAGTGGTGGATGGGGTTGTTCATACTGTTATCTGGTGCAGAGCAGGATGCACTCAATAGACATAAAATGCTTTAGGGTGTATCTTGGTTCTGGGCCAAAGATACTGAAACCAGTACTCTTGCTTCAATGTCCCTTTCCTTAAATTTGAAGTCTGGGACTAGTTCCCTCTAGAGTCATTGGATCTATGGGAGAGTTAATTGCAATGGAATGGGAAATCTGTGTAATTGGATTCCCACTGGTGCCAGAACAAGAAAGGTTGGGCAATTTATTCTGGAGAGTATGAATGGTCAACAATGTTACACTGACATAAAAAAAACACCTTTAAAATCACTACTAAATTTGCTTTTAATTATTTGGTGTGCTGAGGAATGTTTCATCGTCTTTACATCAAAGTCAGACATGGAAGTTTAAATTGCAAGGCTAAATCTCTGGATTAAAGTGGAATAATTGTCTTGCTTTCCTCTTCTCATGGAACAAACCCTCAGTTTAATGATAGCGTTCCTGGCTGATTCAGAACGTGCAAAGCTCAAACCCCACTCCAGATAATCCCAGTAATTGGAGACCAGAGCTCTGATTCTGAATTCTGGCTGAAATGCAATGAGGTACTTGTGCTCAGTGGATCTGGGTGGCCCCACATTCCAATCATGTGTGTTGTGAGGGTCCATAAAATCCTCTTGTTTTATACAAGGTACTATATCGACTAGTATAATGATGGCTATGGCTTGTCAGATTGTTAATCAACCCAAAGTACCTTCTTCTCCAAGGGAAGGGTGGGGAGACGCAAAAGCAACTAACCGACATCATGGGTCAAACAGACAACGCAAGATATATTGGGCAGAATTTCCCATCCCGCCTGCGGCGGGTTTTGTGGCGGGCAGCAGAATCCAGCGGCAGGCAAAAAGTCACAAGTCATTTTCCCCACGGTGTGTTTATGGCGGGCCGGTTATTCCACAGACTAGTGAACGCTATTTGCATTTATTAATATGTCACGAATACTCATTAAAACAGCTGCTGGCTGGGGTCTTGTCAGGCCTTCCAATCTTGCACCACGCCCGCGGGAATTAGGTCGGCCTCAAATCAGTTTGAAAAGGGGCTGGCGTGCACAAGTCGGACCTCAGTTCGCCGGTAACTTCGAGGTGAGCAGAACATACACAGCCTACCTGCCACAGCACTGCGCCGGTCTTGTTGTGATGAACGCCACTCTGCTAGGGCTGTAGGGTTTGTCTGCTCCTGCTCTTTGCTTACATTGTGCTGAGCAACACCACTGTGCCGTGGTACTCATGCAGGCCTCCACTTTCAGAAACTAGCATTTCAACCGGGGATGGGCTGTGAGACGAGGGTGGGGTTGATGAAGGCGAGGAGGGCGACAGAGAGGGAAGACTGTGGAATGGCAGTGAGGGGGAAGGGTGAACACGTGGGGGGCCTTTCTGGGGTTGCCCTCTAACCTTTTGTTGCCACAGGAGTGTACAGGAGTCTGCTTAAAAAGAAAGGAGGAAGACCTCCTTGTGATGAAAGCCACTGAAAGCCAATCGCTTCATTATCACTGTTAAAGGGCTACTCAGAACTCAGTAGCTTCACATCATAGTCACTGCATCTCAAGAGTAACGCTTGGAATGTAGGATTTGGGAATGCAGGCAATAGTGAAGGAGACACAGCTGTATCATATATGGCATTCCATCAGTGAAGGCCTGTCACGTGTTCACCTGAATTGACATTTCTGTGGTGGAGGCAGTGGCATAGTGGTATTGTCACTAGACCAGAGACCCAGCGTAATACTCTGGGCACCTGGGTTCAAATCCCACCACAGCAGATTCAATAAAAATTTGGAATTAAAAGTCTAATGATGACTATGAAACCATTGCTGATTGTTGTAAAAACCCATCTGAATTGACATTCCTAACTGGCCAAAGGGCATCCATTCATTGACCATGAGCAACTGATCGGTCATTAATATGCCACATCAGAGTCTGGAGCACAGAGCTAGCTTTAGCATCCCATGCAGGACTCAAGATGTTACATATCTGCAATGCCACCTCGGTCATCTCGATGTGTGTGCTAGTGTCTCAGGGACAAAGTGGCATCAGTCAGCATGTGTTATCTTCTGAGCTTCACTTTCTTGCCCCTTGAATCATTAATGTCTTCAATATTTCCTTTCAGAGAGAAGACAAAAGCAGACATAGATCCAGGTCTCAATGCTGCCTTTGTCAGGGTCCTAATGCAATGGAGGAGGTGAAGGAGGGAGAGGCAACCCCACGCGCAGCTCCAGCAGGAGGGACATGGTCAAGTGGAGCCAGAGCATGAACAGGAGGGTCAGGAGGAGAGACTCAAGCAACTGGGGCAACTCACCAGACCTAGGGTATAACGTACAAGAGTCTCCTATTTACAAGTGAGTGAGAGACATAGCAGTACACGCTTTTCCCGAGCTCTAATACATTACATATTCCACATTCTTCGTAAAGACCTGATGCCATGTGGAGTTGGAGGGTATCCCCTGCCAGTGGCTTTGAAGGTGACCGCAGCCCTCAATTTCTGGGCCTCCGGTTCTTTCCAAGGATCAACAGGGGTCCTGTGCGGCACTTCTCAGTCTGCAACACATCGATGCAAAAAGCAGGTCACAGATACCTTTTACAGGAAGGCCCATCATTATGTCAGGTTTGCTCTGGATGAAGATAGCCAGGCTGCAAGATTCACCAGCTCTGCCACCATCTCAGGCTTCCCAAGAGCGCAGGGTGCAACAGACTGCACCCATGTGGCTATAGGGGCTCCATGGCAGCAGGTCCTAACGCTTATAAATCGCATGGGCTATCATTCTATCAATGTACAACTGGTGTGTGCAGAGCCGTCCCTTGGGTGTGGCGAATTGGGGCAATTGCCCTGGGCCCCGCGCTTTGGGGATGACCTTTGAATGTGTCTGACCTTTTGTTTCCGGTTTAGTTTGAAGACATCGGTTTCATTACAGACCCTATTTGTTACTGAGAATTTAATGGCTAGCATTGGCAGAGATAGAGGCAAATGGAGAAAATAAAGCTCAGGTGCGGAGAAAAGACAGAAAAAGAAGAGAAGAAATGGACAAGACCCTGAAAAGCTCGCTGGAAAGTTTCAAGGTTTTCAGAAGTGTTTCGGCTCGCCAGGAAAATGGTGAATTAATGCGCTCCAGCAAATTTACCATCACGGCTGAGGAAGAGGGCATTAGTGCAAAATATACACAGGTTGATGAAATAGCCAATACTTCCGACACTATTTCCACTGAAGAAGAAATGTATAAGCCAGCAAATTGGCCATATTTATTTGACAACAAGACGGTAGACATTTTAGTGGAGAGCGGGCGTGTGGAAATAATAGTGACTATGTCTTTCCAAAGAACGATGAGTATTGAAACTTTTTCAGATGACATATACACATGGAGAATGCCAAATGGAGAAAGGGTTGAAAGAAATTGGCTGGTGTGTTCGAAGAAAGCTGGTGCAGCTTTTTTTGCCTCTGCTGCAAATTTTCTGGTTCAAAAGCGGCATGCAAATTAGTAAAGGAAGGCTGCGATGACTGGAAGCATCTCAATGGCAGATTGCAATCTGATGTATCATCTAAAGAGCATATTAAAAATGCAACAAAATGGGTTGAAATAAAACAAAGATTCTCTGCAATGAAAACAATAGATGAATATGCACAGAGAGAAATAAACAAGCAGCCACTGTTGACACGTATTATAGCGGTTGAGTAGCACCTAGCTGAGCATAACTCAGCATTTCACGGAGCAAATGCAAGGCTTTACATACATAACAATGGCAACTTTCTGGGGTCAATTGAGATGATAGCTAAATTCAATCCTACGATGCAAGAGCATGTCTGATGTATGACCTTTATCTTGGACCTCATATTCAAAATGAGCTAATCTCAATGATGGCATTGCAGCTGAAGAAGAACATTATTGAAAAGGTGAAGACTGCAAAATACTTTGCAGTTATTCTTGACTGTACAGCTGATCTGAGTCACCAAGAGCAGGTGTCCCTTGTGCTTCATTGTGTTGACATGGCTTCTGAAGAAGAGAAGGTAAGGGAGAATTTTATTGACTTTCTTCCGGTTCAAGGCAGAAGTGGACAAGGAGTGTCAGATTCTCTCATGGCTGCGTTGGATGGACTTGGCTTCCATATTACTGATTGTTGGGGCAGGGGTTATGACAATACAATAGGCAAATATGAAGGGCCAGAAATGAGGTGTACAATCGTGCATCCTTCAAACTCAACCGCCAAGCCCTTTTCACTCCACTTGGCTGCCACAACTTAAATCTGGTATTGGGAGATATGGCAAAGTGTAGTTGTAAACCATGACAGTTTTTGGAGTTGTACAATGAATTTACAATATATTTGCAGCCTCAACTAATAGATGGCAAATACAGAGAGTGAATGCACCCTCTCTAACTCCAAAGCTGTTGTCAGACACTAGGTGGGAGAGTCGAGTACAGAGTGTAAAAGCAATCTGTTACCAGACAAGTGATATCAGGAACACCTTGCTTAAAGTTGCTAAAGAACGTGACAACTCAAAAGTTAAGTGAGGCTGAGTCCTTGGTCAACTACAAACTCGAAAATTTAGAATTTGTTTGCAACGGTTATGTGGTATGACATCAAGTTCACTGTAAACACTGTGAGCAGACACTTCAATCCAGCGAAATGCAGCTTAATGTAGCCATTGCACACATCAAAGGACTTACTGACTTTATGTGGAAATACAGAAATACTGGATTTACCTCAGCAAGAACACAGCAACAGAAATAGCAGCTGAAATGGACGTTGAAGCTAAACTCAGAGAATGTGCGAAACAAAAGAAAGGTGAAGAGGAGCTAGAGAATTCGCCCAAGAAGGTATTTGAAACCAATTACTTTCTGGTCATTGTGGATCAGGCTCTCGTGTCATGACCACCTGCTTCGAACAAATACAAATATACAGCTAAAATTTCAATTTTCTACCTGATGCAAAGAAACTCAGAAATGACAGAAGGTGACAAGAGAAAGCGGTGCATGGAATTGGGCATTGCATTGTCTGACCAAGAATCTCACGATCTCAACAGTGCGAACCTTTTCTCGGAGCTTTGGTTGCTACAAGAATTCATCCCTGAAGGAGCAAGTACTGCACTTCAAGCCCTTCAATTTTGTTAAAACACTCGACGGTTCCTTCCCGAACACAGCAATAGAGTGCAGGGTTTTGCTGAGTTTGCCAGTCACAGTGGCTTCAGGGAGCTCAGCGAAGTTTTTTCAGATCAAAAATGAAAAAGAACTACTTGAGGACAACTATGTCTCAAGAGAGGCTGCGTGGACTGGTAATTCTGTCCATCGAGAAGGAAGTCGCATCTAACCTGGATTCCCACGTTCTGAGAGCAGAGCTTGCTGCAAGGAAGTCTGGGAAGGCGGTTTTCAGAATGTAGGCTGCTCAACACTGATCGTGATTGGTGAGTTTTTTTTTATTATATGAACTTCATTATAATTATACATAAGAAGGGCAATATAATATAACTACGTCGCAATTATACAGCCGGATGCTATCAGTATTTAACCTGCAGGTTGCAGCTGCCCTTGACGTTCATTGTAACCAGATTTCACCTGTATAAAAAGGTTACTGGGGGTCCCCGCACAATGTGAATTGCCCCAGGCCCCACCCCACCCCCCAGGGATGGCCCTGGGTGTGCGATCACCGAAAGCACATACTGCATGTTCGTGCACGGTACCATGGGAGTTGCCATGACTCCTACATCCTGAATCACTCGCAACGGCCTGAGATTTTCGAGGGGCTGTTACGTTTGCAGGGTTGGCTGCTTGGGGATAAGGGGTTCCCACTGAAACACTTGCTGTTGACACCAGTGCGTTGCCCTCAGAGTCGTTCTGAGGAGAGGTACAACGCTGCTCACCGCTCCACACGCTCCCTTATAGAGCAGACCACAGAGTTTCTGAAGTTGTGCTTCAGATGCTTGCACCACTCAGGTGGCTCACTCCAATATACTCCGGCCAGGGTTTCCCACATCACCGCAGTGTGTTGTGCACTTCACAATCTGGCAATGCAAAGAGGTGAAACCCTGCCAGAGGATGAACTGTAGGAGGATGAGAGCTCATTGGAGGATGAAGATCCAGAGCCTCAGGAACCTCAGGAAGTTACTGAGGGTCAGTATGAGCGTGAACACACCATGAAGGGAGAAAGATGTGGGAGACGTACCCGTGATATGTTAATTGCTGACAGGTTCCAGGAAGAGTAAAATTAAGTGAGGGAATATGGCCACATCTCTCCTGGTCCTCAGTGCCATTTTCTTTCAACTCAGGGGACGACCACCCACTTGCAGCGAGAATGAGTCCTGCATTCACACTTGCGCGTTCTGACCTCATGAATGGCCAGGCCATGATCTTTGCTTTGGTCCATGGTGCCCTGTGAGTGAGCTCACTCTGAGAACTGAGTGTCCACTTAGGGACAAGAAAGATACGAGAGAAGACCTGAAGCCTTCGCCATCATCTAATGATGCAAACACTGCTGCGACTGAGATGTGCACATGTTTGGGGATCTCCCCCTCCCCTGCATGTCTTTTCTACTGCCACTACCACTGAGGAGGCACAAATGCCACTAGAATATCAACGCTGATGAGCTGCCCTCACTCAGCTGTGTTCCTTGAGAAAGAAGGGTTTGAAATGCTTACATCACACATTTCCAATAAAGATTTAAACACATCTCGCTGACATCACACAAGGACGCAGAGACTAGTTCAACTGAGGTTGGCATCACAGGAATATGAATCTCACAGTCGTACACTATCATCATCCTGGGAGCAAGGCCAAACCTCCAAATAAGAGGATTTTAAAGGACAAAATCACAACGCCTTTAGTTGACCGGAACATTCACATAACCATCAAATGTATTCACAAAAGTGCAATTTATTTAAATGTCAAGCACACTTGTGACCCAAAAGTAACATCAATTTTTCTTAACTTTCCTAACTCTACCTATCTGCCTGGGTGCAGCCCTGACATCCACAGCAGAGGTGGAGCCAGCCTGCTGACTGTTACGTCCTGATGTCTGTGGTGGCCTTGATGGACGTCCTCTGGTGGCCCGAGGCCTGGAAAGCCGTGGCCTGATAACGGTCACTTACTCAGGGGCAGAAGCGCCCTCGTTGGCCTGGAGTGGATGGGGTCGCAGGAAGAGGGGGCTGTGAGCAACTGCACTCTCTTGGGAGTGTCCCAAGGGTAGGTCCCCGGGGTGTCAAGCTGACGCTCATCCTCCCTGTTGGTACCTCAGGGCCCTAGCCTGACTCCTGCAGGAGATGCTGCACCTAGAGGGAGTTCAAGGTGCCTCGTTTCATGTCGCCTACATGTTGATGGTGCCCACCAAGGTGTGTGGGCGTGGAGTGCAGGGCTGAGCGCAAATCCGTCAAGAGCTGCTGGACCAAGGTCTCCATGGTGGTCACCAGCATTCCCATAGGGATCTCGAGGTGCTCGCATGT
Source organism: Carcharodon carcharias (assembly GCF_017639515.1). Lineage (NCBI taxonomy): Eukaryota > Metazoa > Chordata > Chondrichthyes > Lamniformes > Lamnidae > Carcharodon > Carcharodon carcharias. The sequence goes on along the minus strand of NC_054479.1, from coordinate 15,177,240 downwards.
CGGAGCTACGACATCAGGCAGAATGCGGACGGACTCCTCCATTGTTCGCTCTAGTCTGCTGAGTAACTGTCGCATCTCTGCCTGATGTTCTGCCACCTGTCGTTGCATCTCCAGCATTGATTTGGCAGCTGCTTCCAGAGAAGGACTGAGCGGGAGGCTGGTCTTCAGCAGCCCTCCGAGTGCTGGACAACTGGGCTGTCCCTGCCTCCGACTGCTGTGGGGATATGTCAGTGAGGTGTTCCCTAGAAAGTGAGCCTGAGCCTAATCTACAGCTGTACCCCACTGACATGTGTGTCTCTGAGCTGGTGGAGGGTGCGTGCAGGTGCTGTGAATGTTCTACCGGAGCTCTCTCTTCAGATGAAGTCTGTAAGCTCGCATTGGTGCTGAGCTGGCTTGGGGGCCTTGATCTGCTGGTGCCTAGAAAATAAAGTTTCAGTTAATGAGCATGAGCCATGTAAGACTGCATGTGATTCACTGCGAACGTCAGGATTTAACGGAGTGATGGAGCTGTGATCTGCACTAGGTTGGTGGGAGAGGCCAATCTCCCCTTCCCCACAGGAGCAATATGATGGATGTATAATAATTTTCACAATTATTTTAATATCGTAAAGTAGATTTATGGGGGTAAGTATTGTTGGGTCTTTGTGTGATTTAATTACATTTTGTCGTCAAGTAGACTATATCATCAAAAGAAGCTAGGTGCTTGACATGCTAATGAGTAAACATAGATGCTGGATTAGCGTGTAAGATATGAAGGGAATTTGCATTTTTAGAGAAATAAAAGGATATTTTGATTTCAAAGGGATCTTAGCCTGTTTACAACTAGCCAGATAAGCAAGGCTAAGGCATGTGTTTATTTTTCCCAAAGGTTACTGACAATATATTGTGGCAAAATGAAAGTTTTTATATTATGAGGAAGTTACAGTTTCAAAGACATAAGGAACAATAGAATTTACTTAGTAAAGAGAAACATATATAAAAGAGAATGAAAGGTTATGTGTCAGCAGGCCTTGTAAGATCTAATAGGAGCATGTGAAATAGCCTTAATGAAGCCTCCAGCATTTGTGCAGAAGTCTACTATATAATGAAACTGAAATTGGGGAAAAGCCCATTTGGAATTCCACTGTCAAGTGGGTATTGTGTTAATCTGCTGCTTCTGTTTTAAATATAAAATCTATTTTGGACCATTGCCTTAAAGCGTGTGTAAATGGAGGTCGGGTTAATTAGGAGTTTTAGGAGTTATAATAGTAGTAAGTAATTGTAGTCTTCTGTATGTACTTGAAAGCTTTTATGTTTTGTTAATAAATATTTTAATTTAATTTTTAAAATCTCTAAAGATCTTGGTGGACTTATTACTTCTGAATTCAGTGCACACAGCTCGTAACAAATTGCAAACTGTTGTGATAACGTGTCCAAGTTTCCCTTGTAGATTTGGTCTGTCTGGCACACATCATCTACCACGTCATAACAGTGATCCTTGTCCTCTCCAACCCGCGTGTCTACAGCCTCCTCTAATTCAGTGAGGGCGATGATGTCGGCTGTCCACCCACACCCCCACCCCCCCCACCCCCCCCCAGGTCTGAAATCTCTCGTGCCTGTTGTGCACCAGCTTGGCCTATATGAAGAAAAATGAAAGGCATGTGATGATAAGGGATGGAGTAGAGGTGGGGGGAAATGCATGACCTCTGTGTGTGGTGAGCCCTCCACAGAAGGGCCAGAGAATAGAGTGTGAGCAACATGACAGATGGGATGGTGGTGATGTGAAAGTCTCGGTGAGAGAATGAGTGTTGATATGTACCCCCCGCTAATGGTTGCGTGAGATACCTGAAGAGAGTAGCCGTTTGAGTTCATGATGCTGTGATGCGAGTTTGATATTGGGAGGAGTTGAAGGATGACTTACCCTGGCAGAGCAGATGAGATCATTCATCCTCTTCCTGCACTGGGTAATATTTTGGACACGATTGCCAGCAGGGCTGACCTGCTCCATGATAGCCTCCTAGGCCGGAGAAGTGAGGCTGTGCTTCCTGCAGGCATCCTTGGATAGAGCGTGTGCCTTTGCGCCCGCACCCCTCTGATCAAGGCTGGGAGGGCCTGGTGTGTGAAGCGGGGTGCTCCCTTCCTCTTCAGGCTCTCAGCCTTCCTCTTCTGGATGCCAGGCATCTCTAGTGGCTGTAGAGACTGAGGCCATGTGTTGGATTGGCCTTTAAATATGGGGCTAGGACCTTCGAGCCCTCCAGCTTATGGCGGCCGGACGAAACAGCTCCCAACCCAGCTGGTTGAACTGATAAGTGGCAAGTAACATTCGTGCCACACAAGTGCCAGGCAATGACCATCTCCAACAAAAGAGAATCTAACCATCGCCCCTTGACATTCAGTGACATTACCTTTACTGAATCCCCCACTATCAACATCCTGAGGGGGTTACCATTGATCAGTAACTGAACTGGACTAGCCATATAAACATTGTGGCTACAAGAGCAGATCAGAGGCTAGGATTCCTGTGATGAGTAACTTATCTCCTGACTCTCCAAAGCCTGTCCACCATCTACAAGGCACAAGCCAGCAATGTGATGGAACTTACCTGGATGAGTGCAGCTCCCACAACACTCAAGAAGCTTGACACCATCCAGGACAAAGCAGTCCATTTGATTGGCACCCCATCCACAAACATTCACTCCGTCTACCACCGATGCACAGTAGCAGCAATGTGTGCCATCTACAAGATGCACTGCAAGAGCTCACCAAGGCTCTTTAGACAGCACCTTCCAAATCCTCGATCACTATCATCTAGAAAGACAAGGGCAGCAAATACATGGGAACACCATCGCCTGGAAGTTCCCTTCCAAGTCACTCACCATCCTGATTTGGAAATATATCGCCGTTCCTTCACTGTCACTGGGGAAAAATCCTAGAATATCCTTCCTAACAGCACTGTGGATGTACCTACACCACACGGACTGCAGCGGTTCAAGAAGGCAGCTCACCACCACCTTCTCAAGGGCAACTAGGGATGGGCAATAAATGCTGGCTAAGCCAGCCAAGCCCACATCCCGTGAATGAATACCAAAAACTTGGATTTGGACCGATATACACCTTTTCATAATTAATGACCTTCCAAGCGCAAAATCGGGCGGGAATTCCCCCCATTGCGGACGGCGGGGTGGGTGCTGCAGAAACCACCCACCATCGCACTTAGTCTCATTTATGGAAAATTCCACCCATTGAAACTGTTCAATTGAAAGCAGAGTAAAAGGTGAAGACAAATTTGCAGGGTACAGAGAAGCCATTTGGTTCAACTCGTTCATTGTTCCAGATTAACTGGTCATTCATTCTCGGTTTATGGGATCTTGACACGTGCGAATTCGGCTGATGCTCAACTAAGCATTTTCAGTTCATCTTCAGTTTCAACCTCACTTGCAACCTTTAATAATTCTCTTGCTGTTTTAATGTTGAAAGACTTTCTCATTGTTGCACTTGGCCTCCAAACCTGTGCTCAATTCTAGTTCCCTTTTTATCTCTCCCACTGCCGCTTTTAACTTCTTTTCGGAAGTTGCTGACTTACTCTCCGTGGTTTCTCTGCCTTGCCTCTCTTCATGACCCTTTGTAGAACTTGTTTTACTTATTTCACTTCATACTGTCTTCTGAACGTAGAAACAGAATTATGTAGTTTGTACCTCCTTGCCCTTTTGCCCTTCATACACATTTATTCTGCATGTATACATTCAGAATGCTAAATAACTTTCTAAAGAATTTTTTTTGTTGTTGCTATTTGACTAAAAGGAAAACAAGAAAGGTAAAAGAAAGACTCTTACATAATGTACGTATAGCAATCTTTACATTGCTAATTAAAGTAATTAAGTAAAGGTCCTAAGTTTAATTCCTGGTCCTTGCTGCATTGGCTGATTTTAGCCAGTGGCATTTAAATTGACCGCAAAACCGATGGAGTTCCTGGTCAGGGAAAAGAAAGGTCAGCATGTGTTGTCAGTCCCAAATGCTATCCAAAGAACTTAAGTGAGGGTGTGTGGAATCAGAATCAGCTACTGGAAATCGGCTAGAGTTTCCATGTTGGAAGTCTTTGGACACAGGACAAGGGGAAAATCAAGTTTCACATGGCATTTGCTATTGAAGTTCACCAAAGAAGCATGGGTACTCAGGCGACATAGTAGAGTCAATGGCTGGAGGACAGGAACAAAGGAGGCAAAAAAAAAGTTTTTGTACTGTCTATATGTTTTAAAAGTTCTTTGTAGCCACTGACCAAACTGCCATTTGTACAGAAGTATGCGGTCTGCCTAAGATTCCTAAAGCTAGAGAAAAGGGAGGTGTTATCAGTCTGAGAGTCTGAGTAGGGTCTGACTTCAGATCCTAGAGATGAAAGGGCAGATCGTGAACTCACTATGAATTATCCAGTTCTCTCCTCCCCACCAAGCTTCAAATGAACCTGTGGTCTGGCTCGACTGGAGACCAAGGAAGTGTTACAGAACTGCAAGTATATTGGCAATAAGGAGACACTGGATAAAATGGCAGCTTGGTGATAGAGCCTTAAAGAAAATCAAAGAGTAATGTTAAATGTGGTGAATGAAATGCTTGTACAATGGAAATTAGTTGTTTCTGCACTTAGTTATTTTTAATCTAGTAGACATTATGGTAACATTGCACAACTCAATTGTATAAGAATTAGAATTCCGAGGTGTAGAGGGATCTAGGCATTCTCGTGCGTGAGCCACAAAAAGTTAGTATGTAGTTACAACATGTAATCAAGAAGGCTAATAGAATGCTATCCTTTATTACGAGAGGAATTGAACATAAAAAAAGGATATTACGCTTCAGTTATAGAGGACATTGGTGAGGTCGCATCTTGAATATCGTGTGCAGTTTTGATCTCCTTATTTATGGGATGATGTAAATGTATTAGAGGCAGTTCAGAAGAGGTTTACTAGATTGATACCTGGAATGAGTGGGTTGCCTTATGAGGATAGGCTTGTTTCCACTGGAGTTTAGAAGAGCGAGGGGTGACTTGATTGAAGATCCTGAACGGTCTTGACAAGGTAGACGTGGAAAGGATGTTTCCTCTTGTGGGTGAGTCCAGAACTAGGGAGCACTGTTTTAAAATTAGGGATTACCCTTATAGGACAGAAGAGGAGAGAAGAGGGGGAAGTTTTCTCTCAGAGGGTTGTGCAACTTCAGAACTCTCTACTCAAAAAAGGGTGGAGGCGGAATCACTGAATATTTTTAACACAGAGGTGGATAGGTTCTTGTTAGGCAAAGGAATCAAAGGTTATCGGAATGGATGTGGAATTCGAAACATAAACAGATCAGCCATGATCTTATTGAATGGTGGAGCATGCTCGAAGGGGCCGAATGGCCTACTTCTGCTCCTATTTCATGTCTTCGTATAAACATCTCACTGCTGGTTGTTTAGCCTTCGGACACTCACTTTCTAAGCTCACATGTAAAGAATAAACCCTTGGGTGAGAATTTGGAAGGCAGACAATTCCTGTGTAACAGTGACCCAACACAATAACACATTTAGGAGAGAAGGAAACTGGGGCAGGAAATGACAGGGCAAGAAATAAAATAAATTTTACCTGGCCTCTCAGTCAGATTCTGAAAGAAAAGGCAGTGACAGAATTAAACCTCTTCGTCAGCGTACAACCATTCTACATCTACTAAGAGAGATAGCTTATGTTCTGGTGAATTTTATACAGCGTAGTCAGACAAAAATGGGAACATTTCTACAATATTGAATGTAATATTTCACTAACCTGCATTTTTTAGCAGGAAGAGTCTGAAAATAACAGACATGCATTTCACATGCAGTAGTCACCACGCTACATCAACAGTTTACTTTACCTTATTGAGAAAGCCAAGTGAAGGGCCAAATCCCAAAGTGCATATCACCACCAAGGTTTAAAAAGAGAGAAAGAGAGAAATCTGTAAAAAGTGGTTAACAGAAGCCAAGCTTAAGGTCTTGCGAAAGCATGAATTAAAGTCAGAGACCATGCCCTAAGTCTTAATATCAAAACAGTTGGGATCGCAGAGGAAAAGAATAGTGTATAAGGCTGCATGTTTGGAGCTGTAAGAAGACACAAGTTGACAGGGGTATTGGGCATGGCACAACCATTAAAAAAGAGCGGAAAGAGAGAGAGAGCAGAAATAGAGGGGGTAGACTTGATGGAGAGAGGGGGCAGGGAAGGAGAGAGAGTGGAGAAAGAGCACGGAGAGAGTGAGAGAGCAGAGAGACGGAGTGCAGAGAGAGGATGGAGACAGAGGGGGCCGAGAGAGAGAGATGGGGTGGAGAGATAAGAGCATGGAGAGAAAGCATGGAGACAGAGAAAGTGCAGAGGGAGAGAAAGTGCGTGGAGGGAGAGGGCATGGACAGAGAGCGTAGAGAAGGACAGTGTGCAGATGGTGAGAGAGCCAGAGGGAGAGAGTGCGCAGAGAGAGGGAGCGCACACGGAGAGAGCGCTCAGACAGAGAGAAAGAGTGAGCATGTCCAGAGGGGGACAAAGCACACAAAGACAGACCTCAGAGGGAGAAAGCACGCAGAGAGAGCACAGTGAGAGATGGTGAGAATGAGCATGAAAGGAGGAGCAGAGCTAGAGGGTGGAAGAAAGAAGAGAGGAGAGATGATCGAAGGTTAGAGGAGATAGAGCATAAATTATAAGGCTCTTTTCAATGCCCTGTCCACAACTGTGTGAACTTCCTGTCATACTTCTAGGGATTACATCTAATCTACAATAGTAATCGAAGGATTTATGGTATGGAATGACAATAATCTGTGGTCCACATGAACAATGCGGAAATAATAGCTACAGGTGGAGGAGGCCACTATTTACAGGTTTTGTTTAGGCCACTAACGCTAGTCATTGATAAGGACACTAGGTCTTACGTCTGAGGTCAGCTTGTTGAAAATTTGAGAGCAGCACCAGTCTCACATGAACATTTCAGTGGGATATTAGTTATATAGAGAACCCAGCAAATAAAACTATATGATCTTGTGATGAAGTCCGACACCATAAATCCCTTTTATACTGAAATTTGGTTTGCCACAGACTGGCTGAAGATTGTATATCCAAGTGCTCAGAAAAGGTGTTCCCAGTCAAAAAATCAACCTTCCACAGCATGCCAACAGGTAGAGTGCAGTGGATGACTTAAAACTTTCAGCATTAGGAGAATATTTTGTACCTTTCGAAGCAGGAAGCTGCTGCACAGATCTGGAAATTTTGAACAAGTAAATTGCAGCATTGCATTGAATATATTTTTCATGTATAGTATTCACTGAGCACTCCTGTGTAAGTGATGATCTGCTGACTTACCTGACTGTTCACACCAGGTTGATATGCCAGTATTTTGGCTGTTATTTCAGGCGGAAGCTGAGTGCTGACAATTCTGTAAAGCAAAACATTTATACATAGTCTGTGTACATCAGCATTGCAGTATTAGACCAGACAGCATATAATTCTAAGACTACCTAAAAGTTGAATTAGACCCATTGTGTCCAGTTCCTACCTCCCATTATTCTTCATTTTCAATCTGAAAGCAGTGACACATGCTGGAGGTTCATGAGCATCAATAGCTTTCTGGTTCATGACCCAAAGCGGCCTTCTTTATTGCACAGGTCTGGATAGGGATTGTCAACTGGCTATTTGGCAGCAAGGGCATCACATCCTCACCTGGCTGAAGACACACATGCATGGCTGTTTCTTCCTCATCTCTAGCCCAAGGGTCTGAAGCTGACTGTCATATCCCCACGTCTGTCCTCCTTCCCACTCTGTCCTTATTCAGATCAGTCAGCTAAGCACAGAGCGGGTAAGCCTTGGCCTTACTGAATGTTGCATTTACCCATTAGACCTCAGGAAGGAGTTGGAGTTATTTTCCAGACAACTGGAGAGTGGGAGGTGAACCACGTATAAGTATTATAAGTACAAGAAAATTGTAATTTAAAAGACGTACCTCAAAAAAAATAAGCAGCATAAGACAAAGACTATTGAATATGATGTTGGCTGCTACAAATGAAAGGGATGTCAGTACAGTGCACTGCAGACTTACAGGTTTGTATAAAGAATGCAACCAGCCAGGATCTTTGGACAGCGCTGACAGGTCTGTAAGATGAGTGCAGCTTTTAGTAGTAACAGGGGATCCACCTGTTGTTAGTAGACAGAGCAGAATGGGATCAGAAAACTTGCCCAAGAAAGCAACAAGTCAATTCCAGATCTACACACAGCTAAGCCAAGCAGAATTTAGTCAAGTGAAGTTTTAGCAGTGTACAATCAATAAACCAAATTGCTTCCCATTATAAACCACTTAAAACATCAGTGGTGCCTCAACGTTACACTGCATCCCATGTGTCATATCTGCAGTACAAATATTTTTGTCATGCTCGAATTTTTTTCGGGTAAGATCATTAAGCCTTCATACAAATGATTTATTCAGAGGTGAAAAGCAGCACTATACCATGCAGTGCCTCATTGTAACATTGCAAAGTGATATTCAGGAAATGAGCAAAACTGTGGCAAATGGGTTTCAAAGTAGTTAGATGTGAGGTCATCCACTTTGGGCCTAAATTGGATGGAATAAGTTATTTTCTAAATGATGAAAAGTGAGAAACAGCGGAGGTCCAAAGAAACTTGGAGGCCCGAGTTCATAGATCATTAAAATGTCATGAACAGTGCAGAAAATAATCCAAAAGGCTAATTAAATGCTGGCCTTTATATCTAGAGGACTAGAATACAAGCTTCAGCTATACAAAGCCCTGGTTAGGCCACACCTAGAGTACTGAGAGCAGTTCTTACCTTAGGAAGGATATATTAACCTTGGAGGGCGTGCAGAATAGCTTTACCAGAATGATTACCTGGACTCCAACGATTAAATTGCAAGGAAAGGTTATACAAACTTGGATTGTTTTCCCAGGAATTTAGAAATTTAAGGGGTGATTTGATTGAGGTTTTAAAGACATTAAGCTGAACAGAGAGGGTAGATACAGAAAAACTATTTCTGCTGGTTGTGAAGTATAGGACTAGAAGGTATAGTTTAAAAATTAGACCCAGACTTTTTAAGAGTGGAATTAGGAAAGGCTTATTTTTGCAAAGGGGGATTTGCGAGTTTGGAACTCTCTTCTGCAAACATCATTTGATGCTAGATCTATAGTTAATTTCAAAATTTAGATTGCTAGATCTTTGTTAACCAAAAGCTATTGAAGGATATGTATACATCATCTATATAAAAAGCAAGTATGTGGAGTTAGGTGGTAAATCAGTCATGATCACATTGTATGGCAGAACAGGATCAAGGGACTAAATGATCTACTCCCATTTCCAAGTTCCTATGATGAAGTGCTACGTAAATAATTAATGTAAGTCTTACATTCCAAAGAGTGTTTACCAGGTTCAAAAAGGGAGATTCCAGCCAAATTGTTAGGATTTAGAATGCGCTGCCTGAAAGGATGGTGGAATCAAATTCAAAGGTAACATTCGAAAGGAATTTGATAAATACTTGAAGAGGAAAAAATTGCAGGGCTATGGGGAAAGTGCAAGGGGAATGGGACCAATTGAATAGCCCTTTCAAAGTGCCAACGTAGCCACGATGGCCTTCTCCTGTGCTTTATCATTCAACAATTCCATCCATCATAAATTAGCTTCCAGTCTCAGAACAACCATTCTGGTGAATAAGCTGATTATTGGCTTTCTATTTAATGCTGGTTTAACCATTGGAATGATACTGTAACAAAAGAATCTCACAATGTAAGGTGTAAAAGTGGAGAGTCTCCCTAGATTATACATACTTCAGTCCTGTCTAGGTTACACAAGGAGTTGAAAGTCTGGTGCAGGTCACAGCTATTTTGCTGAATGTGCTCTGTGTACAGATCCCATTGACGAGCTAGCTGTTCTTGCTCCTGTATCTAGAAAGGGAAACCAAAAAATGTAAACAGGGATAGAAATTATTCGAAAAACCAGAAGCTGTACTTAGGCAGGTTCTGGAAGTCAAGTGCGGCTCCAACTGAATCTATCCCAGATCTTGTTGGAGATGGTCATTGCCTGGCATTTGTGTGGCACGCACGTTAATTGCCGCTTGTCAGCCCAGGCCTGGATATTGTCCAGTCTTGCTGCATTTGGACATGGGCTGCTTCAATATCTGAGGAGTCACGAATGGTGCTGCGCGTTGCACAATCATCAGCGAACATCCCCACTTCTGACCTTATGAAGGAAGGTCATCCAGGAATATGAACAGTGCCTTACCGATCAGTACAGGCAGTAAGGACTCAGCCCAATCAAAGCAGCAAAAATGAGTAGGTAGCTAGCAATGTTCCCCTGGGCTGTATGGTTGCACAACAACCTGAAAGTTGCCATGCACGCTGCACATAAGTCAGTCCCTTTAAGTTACCGTTGGTGCCCAGGTACATGATCATGCAAAAAAGATTTAAAAGGAACCACAAACTTAAAACAAATCACCCGCACACTCCAAAAAAAATTAGCTAGCCATTGGCAGGGAATACGGCCGCAGTTCAGCAACGCAAGTGCAGAATGAACGGGGTTTCGTGTCGCAATCCCAAACACAGCATCAGCTACACCCATTCATAATTCAATACAAATGGAAAGCATTACCTGGTATATACGCTTATTGGATCCATTGTAAAATGTAAAGACACCTATAAGTTGATCCAAAAATCGCTTACAGCTCACATCAGGGACTTCTATGGCACATCCAAGAGCCTACAACAGAACAGAGAAAATACATTCTTTTAAAATGATTACACTCAGCAGGAGTTGGAAATCTGTATTGTTTTAATTGCCAGGCACTCATCTTTTTGATGTGGAGGTACCTATTTTATACATACCCAAAGGTATTCCCCATCCACACGGATAGCAAACTTCAGCTTTCGCAAGCGGATTAAACTGGGCGGTGATCCAGAAATCTCAGTAATGCAACAAACCACGCCGGCAATCTGCCCACACAGTAATTCCCGTTGGTCAACGGTGGTCTGTCCAAGAGAAGTTGATAAAGTTTTTGAGAGTCAGTCAAAAAAAAAGAGCAAAATGCAGCCAAGTGGAAAGAAAGCTTTTAAAGTAACTTTCCTTTTATTTGAGAATAAAAAGTCATATTACCCGATCGCCTTTTTAAATTTAGTTTCAAAACAAGGTAACCCTGGTGGCTAAGTCAGCAAAGGCAACGTGAATCTGAACCACACAGACCAGCGGGCCAATTCCTAGTTTGGATTGTCTTGGTTGGTTTCAGCTGGAGTGGCTGGCAATGGCGAGCTAGAATAGGCTCCAATAACACAAAGCAGTGGGATGTGGAAATCAACCATCATTCGGAATACTGTTCTACAGTGAATCAGGTGTAAAAAGCACCCATGTGCAGATGTTGGGCAACAACAGACTCAGCTGTTATAGCCTGCTCTCAGCTGACAGGTTTGGCAACACTCAATCTAAATTCACCCAAGAAAAATGGTCACTTGCACAAAATACAGAAGAGTCATGAAACAACACTCCATAATGCAATAGCACCTTGTGGAGAATAGGGCAGCAAATTACAGGCAAAAACAGACAAAAAAAATGTTTTAAAATGAAAGAGAACTTTCAGTTCTCTGGAGCTTATCCGATGAACAGCTGAAAGCGTCACCTTATGCTGGTCTGGTTAATCTCAGCACAGCAGTTGTGGCGCTATTGCTGACTGTATGAATTGAGGACAGAGGAAATAAATAAATCAACGCATGTTACTGCCCATGTAAAAACTGGATGAGGATGATATTGGTTTCGGCTGCAAAGCCTCGTCCCTCACATACTTGCTGCCCCCCCCACCCCTCGCCAACAATCACTGTCAAGGCCACAGGTACACAACAACTTGGATGTGCCTTTGTATGTGGAACCATAATTCAGCATGATCCAGCACATTCAGGGAAACTGGGAAGAGTCTTAAAATAGAAACCTTTACAATCAAATCCTAACTGCTATTCAGTAATCCTCTCTGGAAAGAGCGACATTCATGGACAGTCACATTGGTCCTGCAGTGTAAAATGAGAAAGCGTTTGGGGCACTTGGTTAAAACTGTTACGACTGGGATGGGAGTGCATGAATCATCAAGCCCTACTCCTCCCATTCCTGTTGTAACATAAACTGAGGGCTCTTTTGGAATTTGAAATGTGGACAGCGGGTGATTGCATGAGGAATAATAATTGGTCAGGGATAAAAGGAGGGACACCAAGTTTCTTACACGTTGGTAAACTGAAATGGTGTTGGAAGTTGCTAAGGCTTTTTCACAGTGGGAAATGTAACCATGACTGGTTTACAGAAATTAACCAAGAGTAAGCCAAAAGAATTGGCAGATGAGCTGGAGTTAGAATTACCTGAAAGGACGAGGAAAGCAGCCATAGTTAAGATAATCGCGCAGCATTTTGACACTGGAGGAGATACCAGAGAGACCACGTTCTCCAGGAGGTGAATCAACCGAGTTAGCTAAGATCTAGTTGCGAATGAAGCAAGTAGAACAGGAAAAGGAACTGAAAAAACGTGAATTAGAGGCAAAAGAAAGAGAATTGGAATTGTAAAGTCTGGAGGCAAGAGAAAAAGAAAATGAAAGAGAAAGAGAAGAAAAGAGAAAGAGAAGAAAAGAGAAAGAGAAAGGCAGAAAATGAAAGAGAAAGGCAGAAGAGAAAGGGCATTCAGGAAGCTAGAGCTGGAATTTCAGGCAAAGGAGAAGGATAAAGAAAGAGAGGCAAAGGAGAGAGAGAGAGAGAGAATGAGAAAGGGAATGACGGTTTAAAAGGCCGGACCTTAAAAATGAGGCCTCAGATGCTGAGGAAGGTTCTGGTGATGGAAAAACCTCCAGCCCAAAGTCTAATGGGGAGATGTTTAAATTTGTACAAACTCTTCCAAAGTTTGAGGAAAGGGATGTAGAGGCATTCTATATTTCATCTGAAAAGCAAACAAAGTGGCCAAATGAACTCTAGACATTGCTCTGACAGAGTAGGTTGGCAGGTAGAGTTCATGAGGTTTATGCTTAACTTTCAGAACAGTAATCGGTGGATTATGATGCAGTAAAAAAGGCTATTCTTAGTGCATATGAGTTAGTCCCTGAGGCACACAGGCAGAAATTTTGAATATAAGGGAACAGCCTGGGCAGACCTATACTGAATTTGAGAGGGTAAAGAAAAGTGATTTTGACCATTGGATATGGGCATTAAAGATAGAGACAACATATGAAGTTCTTAGAGAAAATATTCTCTTGGAAGAATTTAAAAATTCACTTCCTCCAGTAGACAGAACCCATGTTGAAGACCAGAGGGTTAAAACAGCTGGACAGGCAGCAGAGATGGCTGACGATTACGAGCTGGTCTGTAAATTTAACCCATTTTCCATCAACCCCACAAACCCAAGAAGGATAGAAGATGGGAGGGTGAAAGGAAGGCAAGTAGCCAGGGAAGAGAAGGGACAGCTGGGAATACCCCCGAAACCCCCCCTCGGGCCATAAAGGAAGGTGCTGAGGGTGGAAACGTTGTTCAAGGACTAAGTGTTTCCATTGTAACAAGGTGGACATGTTCGTGCCGATTGCTGCAAGTTGCATGGGAAATCCATGGGACTTATTGGGGTATGTAAGGGTGGTTCAAGAAAAGGAGCCCTGACTGAAAGTACAACTGATTAAGTTGTTGGATTAACTGCAGCTGTGAAACCGAATGTGAACACTGCTGTGAGTTCAAGAGAGGTGAATGAGATACATGAGAGTTAGAAAGAATTCTTGTTGAGGGGAAAAGTAACCCCTTATCCCTCAAATAAGATAGCTAAACCTATTATCATACTTAGAATTACAGAAGCCACTCAAACACTTTTGCTGGGGGAAAGGTATAACTTTTCCACCAGACAGCATATTAAAAGCCAAGATTTTAGTCAATGGTATTGGCTGGGAGTATATATCTGTACCTTTCTACTGGTTGTACTTGGAATGTGACCTATTGTCTGGGACAGTGATGGTCGGGGTTGTTCAGCAGTTACCCAAAGATGGAACTGATTTACTCCAGGGAAATGATTTGGTTGCAGCGAAGGTAGTAGCTTCCCCCATAATTACAGAAAGCCCAAGTGAGATTAAAGAGACAGAGCAGTTACAGAAAAAGGTTGCAGGAATTTTTCCTTTGTGTGTGAAGACCCGAGCAATGGCTAAGCAAAGTCCATCATCAAAGGTCAAAGTGATACCACAGACAGTTACTTGGCTGGCTGAAACTTTCTTTAAAGACTTAGATAATCCAAAAGAGATGATTAACACTTCTTCTCTAGTTGAGGCTCAACAAGCTGATCCAGAGTCAAGTAAGATAGCGCAATCAGCCCAAACTGAAGCTGAGGATAAGGCAGTTCCAGAATGTTACAATAGTAGAAATGGAATTCTAATGAGGAAGTGGAGACATCCTCACAGAGACCTGCGGATGAGGAGTGGATGCTTATTCATCAGGTAGTGGTACCGCCCAAATATTGTAAAGAGATATTATGGATAGTACATTAAATTCTTATGGAAGGACATGTAGGCTTAGGGAAAACTCAAGCACGGGTAAACTGGCACGTTATCGAAAATGAAAGCAAGACACCAGTATATCCTTACTATTATGGATATGACAACTTGATTTCGAGAGGCCGCCCCTTTAAGGACCTTTACAGCTGAAGTAGTGGTAGAGAAGTTAACTCAATTTTTACTCAATAGGGATTACCAGTAGAGATCCAGTCGGATCAAGGTTCCAATTTTATGTCAAAAATTTTTCAGGACATAATGATTAGTTTGGATTTAAAACAGTTAAAGTCCACAGCATATTAGCACAGGGAGCTTTAGAGAGGTACCATCAAACTCTCAAAATGATGATGAAAGCTTATTGTCATGAATATCCCCATGATTGGGACAAAAGGCTGAATTTTCTTTCACTTGCTTTGTGAGATTCACCAAATGAATCTGCTGGTTTTAGTCCTTTTGAACTAGTTTACAGGTGTGAGATACGAGGTCCTCTGAAATTAACCAAAGAAAAGCTTTAAGGAGAGAAGGACAAATCCTCTATGTTAGATTATGTGTCTGTGTTCCAGGAACAGCTCACAAGAGCCTGCAAAGTGGCTCAAGAACATCTTAGCATTTCTCCAAAAACAAATGACCAAATGGACAGGTAAGCAAACTGTGACCCGAACATTACAACCTGGGCATGATGTGTTAGTAATATTGCCATTACTGGGGAACCCCTGAAAGCAGGTTCAGTAGTCCATAGAAAGTAATTAAGAGGGTTAGTAAAGTAAATTATTTGACAAATACACCCGATCATAGGAAAAAGAATTTGGCTGTGTCATATCAATATGTTGAAACAATACCAACGTAGGAAGGAAGCTAGGAAAGAGCAGGCGTGTCAGGTTATAAGCATAGTGGGGACAAAAGGGACAGTGAGAGTGAGGTAGAAGGAGACTTAGTTCACAAGTTGAACTTCCTACTATTCGCTTAGCTAACAGTGAAATATTAGGACAGTTAGATACCATATTTTCATAGTTAGAGTAGGACAACGAGAGGATCTAGTGAAGTTACTTACAGAATTTAAAGGGATATGTAGGGATAAACCAGGTGCTACAACTTTAGCCATACATGATGTGGATGTAGGGGAATTTTCACCTATAAAGCAACATCTTTATTGGTTAAATTCAGAGAAACAAGCAGAAGTGACAGCAGAAATTCAGTATATGTTAGAAAATCTCCTAATTGAGAGTAGACAAAGCAGTTGGTGTTCTCCAGTATTGTTAGTGCCTAAGCCTGACGGGTCAGCCAGATTCTGAATAGACAATAGAAACGTTAATGTGGTAACAAAACTGGATTCCCACCCAATCCCTCATCTAGAAGATTGTATTGCCAAGGTTGGCAGTGCCATGTTCCTTACTAAGATAAATTTGTTGAAAGGACACAGGCAAGTAGCTTTAACATCACGAGCTAAGGAGATATCAGCTTTTGTCACGCCAAATGGGCTATACCAATGCTAAGTAATGCCTTTTGGGCTAAAATATGCTCCAGCATAGAGTGCCGGAGTTGTGTGCTTCAGAGAGTAAGGGGAAGAAGGGAAAGAGGTGTTTGGTTGCTTTTGCCTAAACTTTTTCGGCCTCCAGGGATTGATTCTTGCTCTGGTACAGGAGAAGAAGCTGGTTAATTGGTGAGTATCTGGTAAATGGTTAAGGTTTATTCTATTCCTACAGCTCAAGATAGTAATTTTTTGAGTTCAAATATTTTGAGCGAGAGGTGAGTTGGAGAAGATAAAAGGCATGGATCGAGAGGCCAACCTGTAGTGAGACCAGTGGCAGAGTGACATCACAAACCACAACGTAACACGAATGCAGGGAAAGCAGCTGATTGGTGAGTAGGATTGGTGAGTATTTCTAGTCTTTATAGTAAAAGTTGTCTTTAGTTTGTGTTTCGCTCTTTAGTTTTTTTTTCTCTTCTTCTTAAAAATAACTTGTTAAGTATAAGATCTATACTGGTGTAACAAAAAATTAATTACAATAAACTGTAAAGAGTGGGGGATTCTTCAAGTGTAAAGAGCAATACTAGAGCAATTAAATAATTAAATAAAAATACAATAGTGATGGGTGATGTGTTGCTGCTGTAGCATGTGGGAGCTGCTGGACACCAAGGTGATCCAGAGCGAATACATCTGTAGTAAGTTCGAGGAACTTCGAATCTGAGTTGAGGAGCTGGAGTCCGAGCTGCAGACAGGGAGAGGGAAAGTTACCTGGACACTTTGCTCCAGGAGGCGGTCACAACCCTCAGATCAGGTAAATCAAATTTGGTCTGTGATCAGGGACAGGAGGGTGCGACAGCAGGTGAGGCAGATGGGGAGGGGTGGGGGTAACATTCAAGGACACTTGGCCCCTGCAACCGTCCAACAGTTACAAGGTTCTTGTAAGCTGTGTGGATAAGAGCGGGGACTACAGGGAGGATGAATGAACTGACCACGGCACTGTGGTACAGGTAGTCATTCAAGTGGGGGGAGGAAATAGGAATGTTGTAGTGGTAGGGGACAGTATAATTAGGGGAATAGATACTGTTCTCTGTAGCCGTGAGTGTGAGCCCCAAAGCCTGTGCTGCCTGCCTGGTGCCAGGGCCAAGGACATCCCCTCAGGGCCAGAGAGGAACTTGGAGAGGGAGGGGAGGAATCCAGTTGTCGTCGCCCAAGCTGGTACCAACGACATTGATAGGACTGGAAAGGAGGTGCTGCTGAATGAATTTGAACAGTTAGGAGCTAAATTAAAAAGCAGAACCTCCAAAGTAATAATCCAAGGGATTGCTACTTGAGCCACCGGCAAACTGGCATAGGGCAAATAAATTCAAGGAGTTAAATGCGTGGCTCAAAGATTGGTGTGGGAGGAATGGGTTTCAGTTCATGGGGCACTGGCACCAGTACTGGGGTAGAAAGGAGCTGTTCCAGTGGGATGGGCTTCATCTGAACCATGCAGGGACCAGTGTCCTGGTGAATCGAATGACTAGGGCTGCAGAGAGGGCTTTAAACTAAATAGAGTGGGTAGGTGGGAGGGGGGGAGAGTTCTGGAGAGGGGATACATAGGCTTACAAAGCTGCAGGGCAGCTATTTGGGTAATGATACCCAGAGTGTGACAGGAAGGGACAGAGTGTACAAACATAAAAAAAGCATCAAATAGAGTCAAAGGGGGAAAAATGGTAAAAAGGCAAAATCAATGTTTCTTTACTTAAATGCATGTAGTATTCAGAACAAAATAAATGAATTATTGTACAAATAGAGTTTAATAGGAGGTATGATCTTATAGCCATTATGGAGACATGGTTACAAGGAGATCAAAGTTGGGAACTAAATATTCCGGGGTATGTGACTTTCAAAAGGACAGGCAAGAAAGAAAGGATGGTGGGGTAGCTTTGTTAATACGGAATGGAATAAGTACAATAGCATGAAATGATCTTGGATCAGAAGATGTAGAATCCGTATGGGTGGAGATAAGAAATAATCAGGGTAAGACAACACTGGTGGGAGTACTCTATAGGCCCTGTCATGAAAATATAATAATTATTGTGATTTATTGTAAAGGTAGGTTAGTAGTGAGGTTTGGATTAGTTTCTCTATATGGATGTGTGTGTGTGTGTGTGGGGGGTGGGGGGGGGGGCAGCGGGATTTAATTGAATTAGAGACTAGTCTGGAGTTTTGAGTTATCAAAAGGGAAGCTAGGTTTGAAATGCTAAATACGTAAACATGGTTGAAGTTTTGAATGTGAGGTGTGAGGAACATTTCCATTTTTAGATAAACCAGAGTAGCTTGAATTTCAAAGAGATGATGTGATGTTACACCTAGCCATATGAAGCTAAGTCAAAAAGTGTGTTTACTTTTCCCAAAGGTTACTGATAATATGAGTACTATGAAAAAATTATATTATGGAAAAAGTAAAGTTGCGAAGTCATATTGGAACAATAGAATTTACATGAAAAAGGGAGAAACATGTATAAAGGAGATGAGGTTATGTGTAAGGAAGAAGGCATTCTAAGATCTAACACAAGTGTGAAAAGCCTCCAGCCTCTATGCTCAAGTTGCTGTCTACAGGAATCGAAGCTGAGAAAATTCATTTTGAATATCACAGTCCAGGGTATTGTGTGCTTTGCCTGGGCCTGTTGAAATCTATTTTGTTTTACTGTTGCCTTAGTGGAGGTATAACTGGGAGCAAGGTTAATTAGGAGTTTTGGGAGTTATTATAGCAGTAATTTGTTGACGTATGTATGTGCTTAAAATCTTTTCTTTTATTAATAAATGTTTAATTTAATTTTGTAAAAAACTCCTAAGTCTTGGTGGGCTCATTGCTACTGAATTCAAGGCACGAAATAAATGACAAATTGCAAAATGGTTGTGGCAGTTGTTTCAAGTTTCCCTCTGGGGTTTGAGCAGCTCAGCATTTACCATCTGCTGCGCTATAACAAAGTTGGGGACTCTTTGCGGGATATATTTGAAATTCCTTGCTGGTTTGGAGTTGGTGAATGTTAAAGTTATGAGTATGAGAAGCACTTTGAATTCAGGAGTTGGTGTGTTTTTAAGAAGCGGTGAGACTGCAAATATGGCTCTGGCAGTTGCTAAAACTTCTCTGGGAGTTGAAGTTATAACTTTGGTTGGTTTACAAAAGGTAAACAAAGCTAAGTTAATGGAATTGGCAGATAAGTTACAATTAGAATTACCTGCAGGGGTAAGGAAATCGGGCATAATTGAAGGTATAGCACAACATTTGAAATTGGAAGAAATACCCGAGAGACTGAGTTCTCCAAAGGGTAGGCTGTTGGAATGGGCTCAAATTTGGCTGCAAATGAAAAAATTGGAACTAGAGGCAGCAGAAAAAGAAAAGGAAAGAGAAAAGGGAAAAAGTGCTAATTCTGTTACCAGTACTGGGTGACTCGTTGAAGGCAAGGTTTAGTGGGCCTTTCAGGATTGAAAAGAAGCTGAGGGAAGTAAATTATTTAATAAATACTTCAGGTAAAAGAAAGAAGCAGAGGGTGTGTCATGTAAATATACTTAAAAAGTACTTTGACAGGGAAGAGAACCAAAAAATGGTATTAGTGATGGTAGATAAAGAGAAAGAGGTAGAAATGCAGTATTTTGAAATGGATTCTCCTGTAATCAAATTGGATAATGAGGGGGTACTTAAAAATTTAAATTTAACATTGAGTTACTTCCCAGACAAGTGTCAAAATGATTTGGAGAAGCTATTGCAGTCACACAAAGCTACTTGTGCGAATTAGTTGGGGAGTTTGGCTTTGAATTCATGCAACATTGAGTCTAGTTGCAGTAACTGGGGTTTGCTTATTGTGCTGGTACCAAAACCAGATGGAATACAAAGACTGTGTGTAGACTATCTAAAGGTGAAGGCAGTGACAAAAGCGGATTCATATCCTATACCACAGTTGGAAGATTGTATTCAGAAAGTGGGACTATCAAAATTTATCACAAAGGTTGACTTGCTAAGAGGATATTGGCAAATACCATTATTGGAAAGAGCAAAGGAGATATCCGCTTTTGTGATGCCAGATGGACTATATCAGTTTAAAGTTGTGCCATTTGGTATGAAAAATGCATGTGCAACATTTCAAAGACTGACAAACAAAATGAATGCAGGACTGAGCAATTGAGCTGTTTACATTGACGACTTGACAGTTCTCAGTCAAATGTGGGAGAAGCATTTACAGCATCTGGAAGAATTGTTTTATCGATTACAAGGAGTTAATTTGGTAATGAACTTGGCTAAAAGTTAATTTGCAAAAGCGTAAGTTACATATCTAGGCCATACCACTGGACATGGTAAGGTGGCTCCGAGAGATGTGAAAGTGGAATACAGAAACATCTGTGCTAAGCTTAAATAAGGGTAATTACAAAGGTATGAGGGCAGAGTTGGCTGGAGTGGACTGGGAAAAGAGTTTAGCAGAAAGAATGGTTGATGAACAATGGCAGACGTTTAAGAAAATAGTTCATGACTCACAACAAAGATATATCCCAGTGAGGAAGAAGGATTCTAGGTAGAGGGTAAACCAACTATGGTTAACCAAGGAATCTAAGGATAGTATCAAATTGAAAGAAAAAACATACAATGTGGCAAAGATTAGTGGTAAGCCAGGAGATTGGGAAATATTTAAGAAGCAACAAAAGATGACCAAAAAAATAATGAGGGAGAAAATAAACTTTGAGGGTAAACTAGCAAGTAATATAAAAATGGACAGAAAGAGCTTCTTTAAATATATAAAAAGGAAGAGAAAAGCCAAAGTGAACATAGGCCCCTTAGAGAATGAGGTTGGGAAATAATAATGGGGAACCAGGAAATGGCAGAAGAGTTGAATAAATACTTTGCATCAGTCTTTACAGTAGAAGACACTAACAGCATTCCAAAAATACGAATTCAAGGGGCAAAAGGCAGGGGAGAAAATAAATAGAGAAACAGTATTGGGGAAACTAATGGGCTGATAAGCCCCCTGGACCTGATGGGTTGCATTCTAGAATATTAAAGGAAATAGCTGCAGACATAGTGGATGTACTGGTAATTTTGGAAGTAATCTTCCCAGAATCCTTAGATTCTGGAAAAGTCCCAGAAGATTGGAAAACTGCCAATGTAACATCTTTATTTAAAAAAGGAGGGAGAGAAAAAAATAGGTAACTATAGGCCAGCTAGCTTAACATCTGTCATTGGGAAAATGTTAGAGTCTATTATAAAAGATGTAACAACAGAACATTTAGAAATACATAATATAATCAAGCAGAGTCAGCATGGCTTCATGAAGGGGCAATTTTGCCTAACAAATTTATTAGAATACTTTGAGGAGGTAACAAACAAGATAAATTAAAGAGAACCAGTAGATGTCATATATTTGGATTTCCAAAAGGCGTTCGGTAAGGTACCACACATAACGCTACTTAATAAGATAAGAGCCATGGTGTTGGGGGTAGTATATTAGCACAGATAGGGGATTGGCTAACTAATAGAAGACAGAGAGTTGGGATAAGGGGAGCATTTTCAAGATGGCAACCTGTAACTAGTGGAATGCCACAGGGATCAGTGCTGGGGCCACAATTATTTACAATATATATTAATGACTTGGATGAGGGAAATGAATGTACTATCACCAAGTTTGTGGATGACACAAAAATAGGTGGGAAGGCAAGTGGTGAGGATGACACAAAGAGGCTACAGAGGGATATAGACAGGTTAAGTGAATGGGTAAAGACTTGGCAGATGGAATATAATGTGGGAAAATGTGAGGTGATGCACTTTGGCAGGAAGAATAGAGGAGCTGAATATTATTTAAATGGAGAAAGACTGCAGAAAGCTGCAGCACAGAGGGGTTTGGGGGTCCCCGTGCATGAATCACAAAAAGCTAACAAACAAATTCAGCAGGTAATAGGGAAGGCAAATGGAATGTTGGCCTTTATTTCAAAGGGAATGGAGTATAAAAATAGAGAAGTCTTGCTGAAACTATACAAGGTACTAGTTAAACCACACCTAGGATACTGTGAACAGTTTTGGTCCCCATAACTAAGGAAAGATATACTGGAGGCAGTCCAGAGAAGGTTCACTAGGTTGATCCCAGGTATCGAGGGATTTTCTTATGAGGAGAGGATGAGTAGGTTGGGCCTGTACTCATTGGAGTTTAGAAGAATGAGGGGCGACCATATTGAAACATATAGGATCCTTAGTGCGTAGATGCTGAGAGGTTTTTCCCCTTGTGGGAGAGTCTAGGATCAGAGTAAGGGGTCGCCCATTTAAGATACAGAGGTGCGGAAGAATTTATTCTCTCAGAGGGTAGTGAATCTGTAGAAATCTTTACTGCAGAGGGCTGGAGAGGCTGGGTCGTTAAGTATATTCAAGGCTGAGATGGGCAGATTTTTAATCAGTAAGGGAATCAAAGGTTATGAGGAAAAGGCAGGAAAGTGGAATTGAGGATTATCAGATCAGCCATCGTCTCATTGAATGGCGAATGGCCTACTTTTGCTCCTACATCTTATGGTCTTAGCCACTATCCAAAGACTAATGAATCAGGTGATCACTAATGTCCCTAACTCCGTGGTTTACTTGGATGATGTATTGGTTTATAGCAACACATGGAAAGACCATTTAAAACAACTGGCAGTATTATGTAAACAATTACAGTCAGCAGATCTAGTAATTAACCTTGCAAAAAGTGAGTTTGCGAAAGTGCAAGTTGCTTATTTAGGGTATATCGTAGGGCAGGGATAAGTCTTGCTAAGAACGACGAAGGTACAGGCTTTAATGGAATTCCCTGCCCCTAAAACTAAATGAGAAATCAAGAGATTTTTAGGGATATGTGGATTGTATCGTAAATTTGTGCCAAACTTCAGCACAATAGTAGCTCCACTAACAGATTTATTGCAAAAGAAAGCAAAGGTATGGCTAAGGGAGTGCCAGACAGTCTTTGAGAAGCTGAAGGTGATTCTAACTAATGAACCAGTATTAGCTGCCCCTAATTTCGCTAAAACCTTCTAGCTGCCAATCGTTGCTAGTGACCTGGGGGTGGGCGCAGTCTTAATGCAAGAAGATGAATCGGGCATAAAGAGGCTAGTGGGGTACTTATCTAAAAAAAAATTAAATTGGCATCAAAAGAGATACTCTACAGTAGAAAAGGAAACCCTAGGATTATTACTGGCTGTTAAACATTTTGAGGTATATATCCGTTATGGCTGTAAAGAAATATTAGTAAATACTGACCATAACTCTTTGGCAGTTGTGGAAAAATTTAAGACTCAGAATGATAGACTGTTCCGATGCAGCTTTCTACTGCAACCTTATAACTTGAAGATTGTTCATATTGCTGGGAAGGATAATATAATTGCTGATGTATTATCAAGAATGCAAATTTTTTGTAATTGTCTGGAAAGCAAGAAAGTCAGAAAACTGAACAGATCCTGTATAAGGAGCGAATGGCTGAGTGGGTGCATGTTTGAATTCTGTTTATATATTGTACATATCCTTTTTCCGTATATTTTGCAATGAAACACATCTGGAAATGGTGTTTCATCTCTTAAGGGTGGAGGCATGTTAGGATCATAGCTCTCAGGACTGAAGTTTTATTTTACAAAATGGAAGGACCTGGCATGATCTGTATATGTGGAGGCTAACCGGGGATTATTTTTTAAAGAAGGTCATAAGTTCATCTTGGAACTGTGAACAAGAAGGTATCTTCCCAGAAACCACCTGACTAAGTTGGTTAGAAGGAGTTGTTTGTGTTCAACTGAAAAGCACTTTGATTGTTGAAAAGCTGGGAGACAAAAAGGTAATCACATGGGAGAGAGAAATAAAACTTAAGTTGTGAACCTGCTTGATTTAAAGGTAGTCTTTTTGGAGAACAAGCTGAGAAAGGAAGGCTACTTTGACTGGCTCCCTCTCGCTACCCTGCCTAAAAATGTGTGTGGCTATCAACCTGTAGCCAGAGAACACTCATCTGATTGTAACCAGTCTGCATTTGGACCTGCACAGCTGAGGCCAGTGGTGAGCACATCCAGGCATCCACCGGGACCACACGAGATAACTCCGGGTTATCGAGACTCTGCGGATTTTATCCTTTACTTTATAATGCCCATCCTCCAAAGCCCATGTCTGTAGAGAGACTCTATCTGTTTGTGTGTGTGCTGGGGGAATTCTTTAGGAAGAGATAGACAGCTTTACTCCCTGATTACAATGGTGTGTTTACCAGTACTTGCAAATTGTTAAAAGTTTTGTTTTAAAATAAAGTAATCATTCTAAGTTTTTGAAAGAAGCCTGGTCAGAGTCTCTTTTCTTCTGGGTACTCGAGGTACAGGTACACAATTAGCTATTTTGGTGAGAAAATTAAACATTTAAATTAACGGTGCGGCCTACGGAGTAGTGGGGCTTGATAATTCGCGCACTCCTCCCATCCTGGTCAGAATGAAAGACACAAAAACATGAAGGTGTTAAAGCAATCAGCACCTCACTTAGAAGTTAAGTTAATGCAACTAACTTTACACAAGAATGATGGTTCTTCTCCCCATCCCCCGCCCCCCCAACCCAAGAAACAACAGAAAAATAAACCACAGCTTTAATTCTGGTCTCACCTGCGAAGGGAAAAAATAATAGATTCCAGCTCTTGTTGGATCACCCTCTTCTTTAACTTTTGAAGAATCATAAAGAAAGAAATAATTGCACCTGAAGCAAAGGAAGAATAAAGGCGAAAGATTAGATACACAAAAACGTACATACTGATATCAGTTAAATAGTACCTCTGTGTTCATTGGTCGGCAGAGGGAGATAGGTGGTGTGTGGTGAAGAACAGTGGTGTACTGGTAATGTCACTGGACCAGTAAGCCAGAAGACTAGACTAGTGCTCTGGGATATGGGTTCAAATCCCACCATAGCAACAGGTGGAATTTAAATTGAATTAATTAATTAATAAATCTGGAATGGAAAGCTAGTTATCATTAAAAAAACCTAACCACTAACATGTGCCCATTAGGGAAGGTCTGGCCCACATATGACTCTTCTCTACTGGAGGTATCAGGTAGACTGCAGTGGTTCAAGGTGTGACTCATCTCACCTTTCCAAGGGCAATTGGGGATGGGCAACAAATGTTGGCCTTGCCAGTGATACCCACATGCTGTGAAACAAAAATCAAAATATTACAACAGAATGGCATTCAATTTGGAAAGCACACATGGAGTTTTGGTTTCTTCCCTTGATTCAGATGTTGTGTTAATTTGCTGCTTGAGGGAATGAAAAACTTCCAATTTCAAGCATACAGTGTCAACACCAAGCACTCCCAGGTGAGATATATAATAGCTAATAGATAGAGAGAGCTGCATCTACTCTGTCTGAAAATGTGCCTCAGCTTCCAACTCAGAGAAACATCCATCACCCATCTTTCAACCTGTCAGAATGAGATTGCCAGTTTATTGCATGTTTGAAGAAGTGCCTATGTGCAATGTGGCCATAGGCTGGCCCTAGTCATATGACCTCTGATATCATCCTTGGTGTATAAAGGCGTGAGAGCAGAAGCCATTTCATCCACCACTTGGAAGACTGCAATAAATTGGGGTGCTGTCAGTGTGTGGGTTTAAGCGCACTGAGAACTGGATTGAAACTGACCAATGCTCTTCACGTCGGACGCTTACAACCAACAACAAAGGAGACTCGCGTACTCTCAGGGCGGAATTTTCTGAGCCCGCTGGCAGTAGGCGTGATAGGAGGCACACGCGGAAAATATGGCATGACCTGCTTCACGACAGCGTGAAGGCACGTCACAATCATCCACTCAGCACGCAGGCCGCGTTTCCCGCCATTGGTCAACGGGGAGCTAATTGTAATACATTAGCATATAATTAAAAGGCCATCCTGTCAGGCTCTTGGAACCCCCGCCGTATCCTCCGTCCACATCGGCGGGAAAGCACGCCGACGTCTTTCACAACAGCACACAGGCTTGGTGGCCTTCACTTCGGGGGAGCTGAGGTGAGTGAGCTGCAGCGTTCACCGCAGCCAACCTGTTGTTTACAGGCCTCAGGGATGCTGGGGAGCGGGGACAACTGATGCCTGCCCCCAGAGGCAACTGCTGAAGAGGGGAGGGAGGAGGGGGAGGGGGTTGATGGTGGGGGGGGGGGGGGGGTGTTGTCCATGGGTCAAGTGCTGGCCAGCCTCAAAGGTGACTGCTGAGATAGTGGGTGTCCAAGGGCGAGTGCTGACCAGCCTCGAAGGTGACTGCTGGGGGTGTGGATGGGGTGGTTGTGCTGCCCTGGTGCTGCATCCTGCACACAAGCAATCGAGATGGGAGGCAGGGTAGGTGAAGGGAAGTGGCCACACATTAGGGACACCTGTATAAACTGACCATTCCTCTGCAACTAAGACAGATCAGGCGCAGCCACAGTGAAGTGATTGGGGTCAGGCTCCTAGTCTGCCCACCCCAGCAAGCAACACGGAGGCACCAAAGTGCCACCAAGCGCTCCATACCTTACCCCCCTCCCCCCAGCACAGACTTCAAGTCTGCCACCATTTTATTGGACCGCGGAGCAGTTGGACAGAACACGTTGCACAATCTCCTCACCAACGCTGGCCATGTAACAGTCACTGCTGGGGGTGCTCACAGCCCCTTGCAATCTCAGCATCCTGGTTTGGGACCTGTCACCCCCCATGTCACAGGTTGACAGGGCAGCCATGCAGCACACTCATCTCTGGCCATCCGAGGGGTGACCGGCACTCTCCGGGAAGCATTGAGGGGCGGTCACACAGGACCAGGAAAGGTGCTAAGTACACCCATGATAACCACGTCTCCCTCTCTCTTTCATGCTGCAGGAGGACCACGTCAGGATCATGGATCCTGGTGACCTAGCTGTATGCCTGATGGCCTACAGAGACTGTAGAAGACGGTGGAGAGAGTGACTGAGGTTCCTGGCCGCGCAAAGGCAGGAGCAGCAACCTCATGAAGAAGGGGTAGCAGGGTCTCCGGCACACGCTGCCCAGGAGAGACAGTGAGCTGTGGCTGGTCGGTGCCTAGCAACACCCAGGGCCTATAGACACCGCCTGCCATTCCTGCAGATGACTGAGAACCTGTGTCACCAATGAGTAGGGACCTGGTAACTCACATCTGCCACTTACTGCAGGGCTTGGCGCCAAGGGGACATAGAGGGCATCCACTGCCAGTGGCTGTGAAAGTGACCATGGTGCTCAATTTCTATGCTAGTGGCTCCTTTCAGGGATCCACCGGTAATCTCTGTGGGATTTCACAATCCAACACCCACAAAAGCATCCGTGACCTTATGGATGCATCTTCTCCATGGCACAGAACCTTGTGCATTTCACCCAGGACCTGGACAGCCAGGATGCAAGGGCCATTGGATTCTCCCAGAACTCGGGATTCCCAAAGGTGCAGGGTGTGATTGGCTGCACTCATGTGGCGCTCAGGTCTCCATCGCTGTACTCGGTGGACTACATTAACTGCAAGGGCTTCCACTCACTGAACGTGCAGCTGGTCTGCAACCACCAGAAACACATCCTGCAGGTGTGTGTACGGTTTCCAGGGAGTGTGCATGATGCCTACATCCTGAGTCGATCGCAGATCCCTGGAGTCTTTCAGGTCCGCAGAGGCTGCAGGGTTGGCTCCTTGGGGACAAGACCTGATAACACCCGTGCAGCAGCCTCAGACTGCAGCAGAGCGACACTATAATGAGGCTCATGCAGCAGCTCACAACTTGGTGGAGCAGACCATCGGATAGCTGGAGATGCGGTTCTGGTGCCTGGACCGGTTTGATACCCTCTGCGGACTGTATTGCAGGGCCCCATCAACGTCGTGCATTGTCGTCGTCTGCTGTGCCCTTTACAACCTGGTGCTGCAACTGGGAGAGGTGCTGGCTGAGCAGGAGATGGAGGAACTGCACATCTCCTCCGATGAGGAGGATGCCAACGGGGATGAGGGTGAGAGGGTCTTCGGTGTTGACAACAATGGGGATGAGGCTCTTGCACTGGCTAGACGAGGCAGGTGCACTCGGGAGGCCCTCATAGCTACCAGATTTGTGGAGGTTGATGACGACATGCAGTGAGGTGTCCCCATAGATCCTCACATCACAGTTGTGAACCTTTGACTCCAGTCTGGCTTATGGCAGCGCCAATACCCTCTGTGAGAATGCTCCTTTCATGAAGATGCAGTGGAGGCCCGAATAGTCGCTCGATTGCAGGAAGATGATGACAACCTGCAGTGAGGACACTCCATAGATCTTCACATAGCCTCTGAGAATGTCTGACTCCTGTCTGGCTGAGGGCAGCTCACTTGCGTCCCATGATCAGGGCCATCTTAGAGATACACCCATGAAAGTTTAGACGCATCTGATGCTGTGTCCACTTTCAGCACCTCAGCCCTTCAGGAGCTGGTGTACAGCATCACTGATCACAGATGCTAGCGTGATGGGGCCCAGCCCCACCTTAAAGGTGCTGAGAGCACACAGAGAGAATGAGAGAACTCTGGGCGCCTGCCCACTACATTCCGGCATCAA
Organism: Carcharodon carcharias; assembly: GCF_017639515.1. Lineage (NCBI taxonomy): Eukaryota > Metazoa > Chordata > Chondrichthyes > Lamniformes > Lamnidae > Carcharodon > Carcharodon carcharias. Next base: position 15,148,748 of record NC_054479.1, on the reverse strand, counting down.
TGACCAGCACTGCCGAGGTGCAGGCATCAGTAATGTGTCCAGGGAGTGTGAGGCTGGATCATCACTGTGGTCTGAAGGCTGCACTGAGCACAGGGAAGAGACACCTGCCTTTATCTTGTGCAGGAAGGTTTCACATCAGAGTGACAAGAACACTGCTCATCAGAACAAGGAGCCACAGGCAGGGTGACATTCTTAGGAATTTATAGACAATAGTGAACAGTATGTACGAGTGATCAACACCCATGGTCAGGCTGTGCAACTACTTTTATCTAACTTTCCTAACTCTGCTGCTATGTCTTGGTGCTTGATGGACATCCACAGCAGAGGTGGAGGCAGCCTGCTGACTGCAATGCCATGTCTGCAATGACTTTGACGGGTGTCCTCTGGAGGGCCGAGAATTGGAGGGCCCTGGCTTGCTTTTGGGGTCCTGCTGTGTGGCAGTAACATCTTCCTCGTCCTGTGAAGCTGGATCTACGGGGGTCACAGGAAGAGGGGATTCGGATGGGCTCGTCACTCCCAGAGTCACCTGAGTGGATGGCCCTAGGCCATGCACCTGCTGATCCTCCTCCTTATGGGTGCCCGAGAGCCCCTGGCTGACTCCATAAACGGAAGGGTAGCAGGAGTGAGATTGAGCTGCCCAGCACCCCTCTCATGTACAACTATGGCATCAGCAATGGAGTTCAGCCCGCGCAGCAATGCAGCAGTGACATCCAGGACCAAGGTCTCCATGGCGGCCAACATCCTGCCAGTGTTGATCTTGGTGCATTCCAATGCCGGCGCTATCACCTCAGCCTGAAGACGGACAGACTCCTCCATCGTGCCTTACAATCTGAGGAGTGCAGCGGACTTTCCTTCCTGATGTTCCCGAGCTTTCCTTTGCAGCTCCAGCAACTGTGACATGACTGAGTTCAGAGGCTCGTCATCTGACTTTGACTCAGCAACATTCAGGCCTCCAGCAATCCTCCGCGTGCAGGGGACCTGGGAAGTCCCTGCCTCCGCCTTCTGTGGGTCAGAAAATGCGATGTGCTCGCCAGATTGTGATCCCGAGGCTACTCTAAAGCTTGGTCCCACCAAGCTGTGTGTCTCTGCGCTGATGGAGGGTGTGGGTGAGCGCTGTGACGGGACTTCAGGGAGGGGGCCTTCAATTCCTCTTCAGAGGTTTCTTCAGGGTTTGATTGGAAGCCCTGGATCGTGGACTCTGTCAGCTGTTTCCCAGATGTGCCTGCGAAAGCAAGGGGAGATAATTAGTGCATGGCAGTGGCCTGTGAAAGAGGACACATCACTCACAGCATGGTTATCTGATGGATGTTGCACTGCTGGGTCCTCACTTGGTAGAGCAGCATCGACCTCACCGTTAGCACAGGACCGGTCCTGGTCATCGCCGGCCAGCTGGATGGCTCTGTTTTCAACTTCTGTCAGGACTTTGATTTCCGGCATCCCTCCACCTGTCTGTGACCTTTCCCTCCTGTTGTGAGCCAGTTTGTTCTACATGGATAGAGATGGGGAGAATGTATCAGGACGCCTGCCAGCCCAGATGATAAGGATGCCTGGCCTGTGTGGGTGGTGAGTGGTCCCATGGACGGGGTGAGGACAATGACAGTGTGTGTGAGACAGTGAATGGTGACGTCCCCTGAACTGGCAGTGAGTGAGGGCCCTGTGGGTGTGTGATGGGTTTGTGAGTGTGTGAGATGGAAGTGATGAAAAGAGTGACTTACCCCGGTGGAACAGAGGAGATCATTCATCCTCTTGCGGCACTGGGTGGTTGTCGTCCTCTGCAGGGCATTCGCGGTGACCACTGCTGCCACCGCCTCCCAAGCTGGGTTGGTGATATTGCTACGCATCCTGCGGTCAGAGCAGGGGTACAGCAAATCCTGTCAGGCCTCCATGGCATCCAGCAGTCGCTCGAGGGACCTATCATTAAAGCGGGGTGGGGGGGGGGGGGCTGCAGTCTTTTCGCCTTTGATGGCCATGTCTCCTGGGCAGCGGTGGTGAGCTGGTGGCGATGAGCGCTTTGCTGGCGGCTGAACCCAGGTCATGCCTTTAAGACCCGCTATGATAAAACTTCCTCTACTGTGGATTTGTTCCTAGAATTGATTTCAGGCTTTGATGTTGGCTGCACAAGTTCCTTATTTTTTCAATAGAGATAGAGTCTCAAATCCAGCTGTCTGAAAACCAGATGTTTCTATAAGCTTCCACACATCAACTTTAACTGTTACTAAATGAGTTAAATAACTTAGCAGGTCAATTCAGCTAGATGCTGCATTGGCACACTGGCACACCAGGCTGGTTACTGGCCTTGCCCATTGGTCATTTCCCGTGCTCTGAACGACCCCTTGATTTCTAAGGTCTTACTTACCTTACTTTTTTTCAAATATTATTTCTTTGCTGTTATGTATTTTTTTCGAACTTTAATATAAAAAAAATTATTCACTTGATTTCACGTGTCTCTTATTAATGACGGTTGCGTTTATTTTTCTCCAAAATCCAGCAAGATCCACAATCTGGTGTGGGCTTGGTCCCGAGGCTGCCAGTTTTGAAACAAAGTACCTCTACGGGCATTATTAGGGAGGAAAATTGGGAAATGTAGAGCAAACTGTAATTCTGTCCTCTATTACTAAGAGAGAAATGCTATAATGAGTAACAGAATTGACAGGGTATTTTGTCTGACAGTTCTATTTTGGTTTAAAAAAAAATTTGACCCTCCTCTCCTGAAAGCAGTTACTCATTGCTGGGTTTGAGCCCAAGGAATTGTATTCCATTTCCTTTCATTTCATTGGCCTTTTCCTTCTTTTGTGCTTCCTCTTTCCATATTTATTCCATTAATTCTTCACTCTTTCTGGAGATTTTATTTAATCTGGCAATCAGAAAATATTTGTTTGGGTTAAATTAAACTGGCACTTGAACACGTTATGATCCCCAGCTGAGGTTACCCCTGGACAAGCCTGATCAGAGAGTGGAACCCAGCTTGATAGATCCTAAATTTTAATTGTTTGTGTACATAATTGGAGAGCAGCTACCGAACAGAGGTACAGGAATCAGCTGATGAACTTTAAACAAAATAATAAAACATTTACTCAACAGGAAAAGATGAACTATATTACAATATCTCTTCACCCACAACTATAACTTTACAGATATATACAGGTTTGTAAGGATGACACAAGTTACAAAAGCTATCTTATATTTTAATGTACACAATAAGTACCCAGCCCATGTACACCTATGTCACCCTGTGGTCAGACACACCACATGCTAAAACCAAGTAACAGATGCTACCTCAACCAGATGCTGTGGATTTCTCCCCAGATGCTTGTCACACGTTGAGCCAACCAATCTCACTGAATTCTGTCCTTCACACGAGGGTTTCCAATCTCCACACTCCAAGACTTCACCTTGGAATCTTCTCCCAAAGTGACGCTTTCTCTCAGACACCTTCCATAAGGGCTCACCTCCAGGGTTTCAAACCCTCCTTCAGATGTTCCTCTTCCCTGGTTACCACATTCATTCAAGCTGTCTTCCATGCACTCTCTCTCACCAACTCAGCCTTAACAGTAAGCCACTGCTTCACATGCCCATAGCAAAGAATTACAGACCTTCAGTTAACTCTTTGAACCTTTTTGCTCCCTGCAAGCTGTTCTCACTTTAAACCTGAAGCTTGGTGCCTTTCTCTCTGCCCTTCACTCTTAACCTCACTTAACAGGACTTTTTCCCAGTTCCTGTCCTTCCCTTGACTACAAGGCCTCCTTTGGGCTTTCCCCTCTTCCATCCTCCTGGATTTTTGGGATTTCCTTCGCTTGGGATCTTTTTGTTCTTTTGGGAAATCTGCAGTCCCATCTCCCAATGTCCATTGTTTCTGGGGTCCTAGCTTCAACTGAACTTAAAACTGCTATTTCTTTAGTTCCGTGTGTATGTCTGTGGGAGGAACCTGCCTATCTGGTCCCCCTGTTGCTAGGCAACAGCACTATTCTTTCTACTTTTAACCTATAGGGGTCGTAACCTTCTCATTAGAAATGCAAGCAGCCTTTTAAAATGAAACTAAAACTCCAATTGACCTTTCTTAACACAGATACAGAAATACAAATCAAACTTAAACTTTAAAGCTAAAACTCATTCCTAACACCCACAAATACAAACATAACTTACTTAAACTATCTCTATTTCCCAACAAACAAATCATCCACCTTTTGTGCCTCAGTATGAAAGGAAACAATAACTTGTATTTATATAGCGCCTTTAACACAATAAACAAACAAGAATGCAAAATAACGAAATAAGGCAAGAAAAGTGCTCGACGGTTTAATCATTGTGCCCTTTCCAAAAAATAGGTTCTTATCATATTGGGGAAAGGGTTTTTCAAAATTCATTAACGGGATGTGGGCGTGGCTGGCTAGGCCAGCATTTATTGCCCATCCCTAATTGCCCTTGAGAAGGTGGTGGTGAGCTGCCTTCTTGAACCGCTGCAGTCCCCGTGATGTTGGTACTCCCACAGTGCTGTTTGGGAGAGAGTTCCAGGATTTTGACCCAGTGACAGTAAAGGAATGGCGATATATTTCCAAGTCAGGATGGGAGTGGCTTGGAGGGGAGCTTCCAGGTGGTCGTGTTCCCATGTGTCTGCTACCTTTGTCCTTCTAGGTGGTAGAGGTCGTGAGTTTGGAAGGTGCTGCCTAAGGAGCCTTGCTGAGTTCCTGTATTGCATCTTGTAGATGTTACGCACTGTTAGTCGGTAGTGGAGAAAGTGAATGTTTGCGTGGAAGGGGTGATCATAAAACATTTGTTTCACATACCAAACAGGCTGAACATTGAGATCCTACTAGACAAGTTATAGGAAGACATGCATTTATATCACTCCTTTCACTACCTCAACATGCCCCAAAGTGCTTTACAGCCAATCAAGTATTGTTGTAATGTAGGAAAATTGCCAGCCAATTTGTGCACAGCAAGCTCCCACAATCAACCATATGATAATAACCAGATAATTTATTTTTGTGAAGTTCATTGAGGGATAAATATTGGCCAGGGCACTAGGGAGAAATCTCCTTGGGACAATCAGGAGGATTTAAGAAAAAAAACAGGCAGGTTTTCAACTCCTGACAGACACAATATGCTGGAAAGGGCCTATGTTATACCAAGGTAAAAAAAAAAGGCTTCCCAAGGAGAAGTTGCATCTCCAGCATTCTGCACACATTTGGCCTACAACTTGCACTAAAATATGCCCTTACCCCTCAGCTCCAAAATGTTCTTCTATTTACCTCTGCAGACTCGTCAATGACTACAGTTCATTGGGTGTACGCACCCTTCTGTACGAATTCAACAAATGATACTTTAAGTCTATTTTGGGACCATTATTAGCTTAAGGCTAGAGATTGACCATAGTGCGTCACCATGCAACAAATCCCATGATTTAACAACCTACCATAACAAGTATGATATTACTCATCTCATTTATCACAGTAGAGGGAACATTTAATTGCCTCATAACCACTCTTTCATCTCTTGCAAGGAGTACTGATAGGTTCACAAAACAAAAAACCTTTTATGGTTGACATTTTCTTTAATGATTGCACACAGGTACTTTGTCCTTTTTACAAACATTTCTTTTAAAAAAAATGAGAGTAGGTGACATTGACTGAAACTACAAATAAAAAGTCTAAGGGTCATATCAGGGAACACTTTTTCACACAAAAACTGGTCAACATAATGAATAGCCTCCAAATAAGGCAACGGACTAACACTCCTCTGAAACACCTTGGGATCTTTTACTACATTAAAGGCACTACATAAATGTAAGTTGTTATTGGAAGTATAAACAATTGCACTGATTACACTGGTAAACAAATCTTCTGGTTTAAGAAATAACTGGTTGGCACAATGGGAAGACTGCAAGGTATTTCTGGAAAGATAAGCTAAGAGCAAAATGACCTTTCCTGTGCATTCCAATCTTGTGATCACAAATAATGTGAAGATTTTTGAGAAAACAATGGGTGTTTGTTTCAACACAGTCTGCATGAGAATATCCCATTTTCTTCCAAGCACTACATAATGTGCATTTAAAGCCCTTGCGGTGAATGGCTCAGTGAATTCTCCCTGTGTAGTCTTATTTTTTTTAAATAAAGGGCATTTTAACTCTATTCAGAAACGTGCAAGACTATAATGAGTAAGTCTCTGAATTTTTTTTTATGTACTGTGGCTCTCCCTAGTGGACGGCAATCCTAAAGCAACTTTCTGACTATTTAGGGATAAAGCTGTATTCATCATGAATATTTAATACAGGTTGGGAAACAGCACCTCTGGAAGCAACCATCGCCACCAACAACCCCCCACCACCCCCCCAAACCCCCCTGCACCACCCAAACCCGCCACTCACACCTTCACAAGACCCAAACTGTTCAGTTGGTAACTGGAGTGCCTTGTTCATCCAAGAGTATCCCAGACCTGATCCCTAGTTTATGCCAAGTTAAATTGCTTTTACATTACAAAACCTTCCTCAATCCTAATTTATCTTTGTGTGTGCGAGAGAAAAAGAGAGAGAAAAAAAAATCCTTAGAATTTAAAGGAAAAACCTCTCTTCTTATGGTTGGTGATTTGAGGGCTCCAGTTTAGAACTACTAGCTCATATGTGGAGTCTACTGAGTAATCCAAGGTCAGACACTGGGAAAAGTCAATTTATTTTTACTGGAGCAGATGAAAGAAAATAGCACAAATGCGTTTAAGAGGCAACTAGATAAATACATGAGGGAGAAAGAAATTAAAAGATTTGTTGATGGGATGGGAGAAGGCTCATGTGGCGCATAAACATGAGAATTGACCAACTAGCCCACGTGGCCTGTTTCTGTGTGCTGTACGTTTTATGTAATTCCATGTACTTGTCTGACCCTTAAAGTTTACTTTGGAATTGTTGCTAAATGTTAAAGAGCCGCATGTTAAAAACTGGAGACCCTGGTACTGTCATAAGTGCTTTATAAAAAGCACCATTAGCTACTCTCAGCAATGATAGTGGGAGGGTTACTCTAACTGGCCTCAACATTACTGATCTAATGATCCAACAAAAATTAGTTGGGAGTCCCAGTTCTTGATCATGACTCGGTGGTCCTACTGAGCAAGTTCTTATGTGTATTGATGCGTGGAGATAGGATCAAGCTCAAATAGCTTTCTACCAATTGCTGTTTACCAAAGGCAGCCAATGCAACCTTGCTCAACCATAATTTATTATCTTTGTGTGAGAGAGAGAGAGAGAAAATCCTTAGGATTTAATGGAAAAACCTCTCTTCTTATGGTTAGTGATTTGAATGCTCCAGTTTGGAGTCTATACAGAGTCCTTCAGACTAATGTAGTGAGATCATTGTGCTCCAATATAGCATATGCAAACTAAGACTTAATTCTCTTCAGTAGAACCATCTAAAGTACCCTCCACACCAATGTTGAAAACATTTAGCCAGGAAGATAGTGGCAGCATTTCAGAATAATCATGCAAAAACACGAAACTTAGTCTCACATACATTGTTGAAATTTTGCAATTATGTTGAGAAAAAGAGGGGAGGAGAAATTCCAGGTCAAAGATTGGGACATTCCGGTAAGCAGCCAGAATCAATTGGAAACCTGAATTTTTATATTGTTTTACGTGAAAGAAGGGGAGTTCAGGAACAACACAAAGCCTTGTGACAATTACATTTTAAGGGCACGGAGTGAAAAAGGGTGTGAAGAGTGTAACATGTTACATTCACATTGTAAGGCTCCCTCCAGTAGCAATCCTGGCTTTGACATGACTGTTGTATTGTAAACAAGGCAGTGTCAAATGTCCACAGCAGCAGAGAATACCACGTTTTCCTTTGCTGTCTTGATTTCTAAATTCTCATTCTTGTTTTCAAATCCCTTTATGGCTTCTCTCCTCCCCACCTTCTCTAACCCTGCAATCAAGATAACTTCTAGTCTCTTGAGCATTTCCAGTTTTAATCACTCCACCATTGGCAGCCACGCCTTCTGCTGCCTAAGGAGCCTTGCTGAGTTCCTGTATTGCATCTTGTAGATGTTACGCACTGCTGCCACTGATAGTCAGTGGTGGAGGAAGTGAATGTTTGTGAGGAAGGAGTGATCATAAAACATTTGTTTCACATACCAAACAGGCTGAACATTGAGGTCCTACTAGACAAGCTATAGGAAGGCATGCATTTATATCACGCCTTTCACTACCTCAACATGCCCCAAAGTGCTTTACAGCCAATCAAGTGCTTCTGAAGTGCTAGTCATTGTTGTAATGTAGGAAACTTGCCAGCCAATTTGTGCACAGCAAGCTCCCACAATCAACCATATGATAATGACCAGGTAATTTATTTTTGTGAAGTTCATTGAGGGATAAATATTGGCCAGGGCACCAGGGAGAAAGCTCCTGGGGACAATCAGGAGGATATTTTTAAAAAAGGCAAGTTTTTGACTCCTGACAGACTCATGGGCAGTGCTGGAAAGGGCATATGTCATAGCAAGAAAAAAAATCAGGCTTCCCAAGGAGAATTTGCATCTCCAGCATTCTGCACACATTTGGCCTACAACTTGCACTAAAATATGCCCTTACCCCTCAGCTCCAAAATGTTCTTCTATTTACCTCTGCAGACTCGTCAATGACTACAGTTCATTGGGTGTAAGCACCCTTCTGTACGAACTCAACAAATTGTACTTTTAAGTCTTTTTTGGGACCATTATAGCTTAAGGCTAGAGATTGACCATAGTGCGTCAACATGCAACAAATCCCATGATTTAACAACCTACCATAACAAGTATATTACTCATCTCATTTATCACAATAGATGGGATATTTAATTGCCTCATATCCACTTTTCATCTCTTGCAAGGGGTGCTGATAGGTTCACAAGACCCAGACTGTTCAGATGGTAACTGGAATGCCTTGTTCAGCCAAGAGTATCCCAGGCCTGATCCCTAGTTTGTGCCAAGCTGCCTAGGCCCAAGGCTCTGGAATCCTCTCTGCCTCTACAGCACTTCTTAAAAATTATCTTTTTGAACTTTACAGGCTTTTGGTCACCTTTCCTAACATCTCCTTATGAGGCCTTAGTGGCAAATTTTGTCTGATAATGCTCCTGCGAAGTGCCTTGGGATACTTCACAATATCATTAGCACTATACAAATGCAAGTTGCTACTGTAGGCACAGGACTATTGACAGCACTTGATACTGAAAGGATCCATTTTCTTAGGGCCATGAGTAGGCAAACTGGGGCCTACCTGACAGACTTTGAACTCCCACCCTGCAATGGGCAGAAAATGAAAATCCTGATCACAACTTTAAATCAACTCTGCATGTACAGGCTCATATTTGTCCAATACATAACTCAGTCTGTGGTTTGGAACTATGTCAGTGTCATCAAGAGTTTCATCCCAGATGACACTCAAAAGGCTGCTGAATACCATCTGGAAGTGTAAATGGCATGGATTGCAAAATGTCAAGAGCCAAAACAAACCAATGTACAGAGAGTATACAGATAGGGGAAAAGAAAGAAAGCAAGATTGCCTTTTCTCTCTTCATTTCCATTTAAACAAGAATTTTGTTGACATACAGTCCCCAACTTTTACAGTGAGCACATCAGTATTGACACAATTAGGCCTCTATAAACATTGACCAGTAAAGGTCATGATAGGTTGGTTGGAAGTACTTTCCTCAATTACCAAAAACAGTGCTCAGCATTAATGGAGTCTCCTCAATGCTCATGAAAGAATCCCTTGGGTAAATTATTTCCTGTGCCTTGGTGATTCAGTGACAGATTCTCTCTGTCCGTCACAGGACTGATCCGAACTTGAATACTTTAGAGCCAGAGAGAGAGAGAGAGAGAGAGAGAGAGAGAAAATGGGAACTTGGAAATCCATCACCATTCCTTTGTTGTTGCTGTACAAAATTCTGGAACTCCTTTCTAACGGGACTGTGTGAGTATCTTCACCAGAGAGACCATAGCGGTTAAAGAAGGCAGCTCACCACTGCCTTCTCAAGGGCATTTAGGGATGGGCAATAAATGGTGGCCTTGCCAGCAATGTTGGCATTTCACGAATGAATAATTTTTTCAGAAAAGGAAAGCAAGCAAGCAGCTGACTGGTTTCGAATTCTGTTCCCATGGTTACTCCTTGATCAACTAACCAACTAGAGCAATTGTAGTGCAGCCTCTTCTTTTTCACCCAGTAGGTAGAATATTTAATTGCCTCATATCTGCTCTTTCATCTCTCGCAAGGAGTGCTGATAGGATCACAAAACAGTGGTGATTCTTTCCAATACAGTACTGTGCAGAGAATTGGTTCCTGGTCCAGCAAGCCCTCCCTTTTAAAATTCCCATCTTTGTTTTCAAATTACTCCACTGCCTCACCTCTACATTGTCATGAACAGTGGATCATATCCCTGAATCACTTACAGACTTATTGAACTTTTAAGTAAGGCCTGTGTTTTTTTTAAAAAAGGACATACAAGCAAAAGCTGACTGAGACTGTAAAGTAACCGCTTGCTGCAAAATTCCGATGTGGATTACTTGACTAGCTAGTCCAGAGAAAATGGAATGTTGCACCTAAATAGTTGTGACAAGGCCTACTTCAGACAGAGGCACTTCAAAGGAAAACTGAACTGTAATCTCCTATGGTTGCAGAGATAATGAAGGCTAATTATCATCGCAGCAGAAACCATCTCCTGTGAGTTATATCCTAGACTGAGGACATGATGCAAGTTGAAAAGAAAGCTGATCTGGGTGAAAGGCACGCTTGTTTCTTTTCCCTTCAGGAATACGCAAGAAAAGGGGTTAAAAAGTCAACTGCAACCCTAGTTCTGTGTGCTCGTTTTGGTGTTCCAGGCCCAGTGTGCAAGGATGTGCTGTGAAGGTTACAGCTGAAGAACATCAAAAAGGCATCCCCGCACTTGCAGGTAAAACAAGTCCTCTCTCTTTCTAATTGCTGGAAGCAAGTCACAAGTCAGCAAAGCCACAGTCGAAAAGGAAACAGGGCAATTCCTTTCAGATAACCTGCAGAACCAAGAATCTCCAAACCCACTGTTCAACTGCCAAAGTCAGCTCTACCAGAATCACCCAACTTAACAATGCACTATTGCCACCTACTCCTCATGGACAAGCCGAAGGTCCGATTTGTATATCTTTTAACCTTATCTTTGGACTCAATTTTGCATTTCTAATCTGTGTGTATGCGTGTTGCATTTTTATTATTTTTTCTCATGTTTAGTAACTAATAAACTCACTCTTTCTTTGACTCAAGAAAGCCTGGCTAAATAGGTTCCTTTTAAAACATAAATACACTTGGACTGGGAAAAAGTATCCACAAGGGAAGGATCCTGTTTAAATTAACTTTGTTGTGACCAACCAAGGGGGTTGGATAAAGAAGGGGAGCCAGTTCATCCATCCGACCCAGGAGCATAACAATTTGGGGTACCTTGTCCGGGATCTTAACAAATTGGGGGACCTCACCCAGCGATCGGTCGTAACGACATACCTCTGTACCCTCCTCTGGCCTCCAAGATCTTTGCACGCCTCCCATTCTGGCCTTTTGTACACCCCGGTTTTAATTCCTCCACCATTGGCGGTTATGCCTTCAGATAGCTAGGTCTTAAGCTCTAGAATTCCCTCCTTAAAGCTCTTCCCACTCCTCTACCTCTTTCCTCCTTTAAGATGCCCCTTAAAACCAGCCTCTTTGACCAAGGCTTTGGTCACTTGTCAAAATATCTCCTTATGTAGCTCAGCGTTTAATTTTCTTTGCTAAAACCCTCCAGTGAAGCAGCTGGACAGTTTAGTATGTTAAAGGCACTACATAAACACAAGTTGTTTTTGACATTTCCAAAAATAAAAGCAAGTCTTGCCCTTAACAGCTTAATGCAATTTAATCCATAATACATGGACCATAACTAGGCAGTCAGGTCTGGGCTTATGATTGCGCTAGAAGCAAACATTTACAAGGAGAACTAACAGAGTGCTGTGGATTCCTTCGCAGACAGCACGCTCAATAACCTTAACATTTGCAAATTCAAACACTTTCGATCTAATGCATGGTCACTCACCATGCTGCGGCTTTCTGTTCTGTGTCAGTCGCGGTGGCCATTTACTAAATAGCGAGGGCTTCCTCCAAGTATTAAAAAGCTCTGGCACCCGAGATGCAGCCCCATCGGATTTCAGAACAACAAACAGTGTACGGCGCAGTCACCTCCCTACAGGATGCATTATAAGAAGCTACAGCCAGGGCTTCGCATCGATCCGAAGGCGCATTACAGCGGACGCTCCTCTCAACCCTGTCAAAACCCTCTTCCTCTTCCCGGTCGCTTGTCGTTTTGCGTTGCGATGTTAAACTTAAGTCATACCGGTTCAGTCGTCCTGCTCCCCACCCTTCATGCCTAGCCACTCCTCCCAAATTGTTGGCTCTCTTGCTGGTTGGCAGTTCTGTAGCAAGCATGAATTGGTTTACTCAACTCTACTGGTAGCCGGGGGGTGGGGATGAAAAGGGAAAAAAATAAAAACAAAAAACTGCGGATGCTGGAAATCCAAAACAAAAACAGAATTACCTGGAAAAACTCAGCAGGTCTGGCAGCATCGGCGGAGAAGAAAAGAGTTGACGTTTCGAGTCCTCATGACCCTTCGACAAAACTTGAGTTCGAGTCCTGGATTCGAACTCAAGTTCTGTCGAAGGGTCATGAGGACTCGAAACGTCAACTCTTTTCTTCTCCGCCGATGCTGCCAGACCTGCTGAGTTTTTCCAGGTAATTCTGTTTTTGTTTTGGATTTCCAGCATCCGCAGTTTTTTTGTTTTTATCTCTGAGGGAAATATAACCTGGTTTAAGGTTGGGTGGGGGGTGGGGGGTGGGGGGGGGGAGAGAAGTGGAGGGGGGTTGTGGTTGTAGGGACAAGCAAGCAGTGATAAGAGCAGGTCATCAAAAGATGTCACAGACAAAAGAACAAAAGAACACAGAGGTATTGAAGTTGGTGATGTTATCTAAACGAATGTGCTAATTAAGAATGGATGGTAGGGCACTCAAGGTATAGCTCTGGTGGGGGTGGGGGAGCATAAAAGATTTAAAAATAGTGGAAATAGGTGGGAAAAGAAAAATCTATATAAATTATTGGGGAAAAAAAACAAAAGGAAGGGGGTGGGGATGGAGGAGGGAGCTCAAGACCTAAAGTTGTTGAATTCAATATTCAGTCCGGAAGGCTGTATAGTGCCTAGTCGGAAGATGAGGGAAGAAAGGGAAGGCGGATTTCCCAACCAGCGAACTGAATGAGGTGTTTCCAAGGATGCTGTCCTCGACTCGTCTACTCACTGTGCGCTGTGTAATCATTCTATGCTTCTCCAAAGCAGACACACTTCTTACCCACCATTTTCTGGGCATGTAAAGAAAACGACAAACTGGAAGTAAAGTCGAACCAGGGAATTTGCTATTCATTGCTGTTGCCACGTTGATTTAATTACATACGAACATCCAAATTAGGAGCAGGAGTAGGCCATTCGGCCCCTCCAGCCTGCTCTGCCATTCAATAAGATCATGGCTGATCTGATACCAAAACAGAAAATGCTGGAAAAACTCAGCGGGTGTGGCAGCATCTGTGGAGAGAAACAGAGTTCCCATTTTGAACCCAATATGACTTCTCTCTGTTTTTATCTCTTATGACTTCTTCAGAACTGGCTGATCTGATCTGATTGTGGCCTCAACTCCACATTCCTGCCTACTCCTAGGCAGAATCTTCTGTACACATGCGAAAGAGCGCAGACCCCGACTCTCCCTCCTTCCCCCTCCTGCACAAGTAACGCCGAGCGCTTCCAGGTGCGCCTCACGCTGGGCAGGCCAATAAGGCCCGCCCACGTAAAACGGTAGCTCGCAGACGGCGATCGGCCCCACGCCTGTCAATGCCCACTCCTGACCGGCCTGCCCAATGGGGAGAAAATTCTCCCCCTAAATCCTTTGACTCCCTTGTCAGTCAAGCTTCTATCTACATCTGCCTTGAAAATATTAATTGACCCCTCCACCACCGCTTCCTGGGGAAGAGAGTTCCAAAGACTCATGACCCTGTGAGAGAAAAAGTTTCTCATTTCCTTCTTATTTGGGAGACCCCTTATTTTTAAACTTGGTCCCCTAGTTCTAGTCTCTCCCACAAGGGGAAACATCCTTTTAGCACACACCCTGTCAAGTCCCCTCAGGATCTCATGTTTCAATAAGACCACCTCTCAATCTTCTAAACTCCAATGGATACAGAGCTAGCCTGTCCAACCTTTCCTCATATAACCACCCACTCCAAATCCTAGGTATCAGTCGAGTGAACCTTCTCTGAACTGCTTCTAACACATTTATATCTTTTCTTAAATAAGGAAACCAAAACTGTACACAGTACTCTCGATGTGGTCTCGCCAAAAGTTTAAAGCTTCTCTCCTTGCTTTCTCAGGCATCTCTCTCTTGCATCTATTTTCTGGGCATATCTAAGCTTAGGATCCACTTTTTAACTTATTGTTGCTGCTGTCAAACACTTGGAGTTAAGCAGCACTTTTTTGTGCCCCAGATCTTTCAGCTCTATTTCACTCCTTCACTCTTTTCCCTTATTTCAAATTTAATATTTCTATCAGTCTCCACTACTTGGTTCCTGTTCCTTCACCTTGAAAATCATACATATAATTCAACACCTATTACTATTTTTAAAACAGCACCTCAGCTAGGACCACATGACATGATGCTATATACCAGAACGATCTTAAAATGCCAAGCTCTCCTAAGCTGCAACCTGAAACTAACAGGTAATGACTTCAATTCAGTTGCATTCATATGACGCCTTTGACATAGTAAAGCACTCCAAGTTATCAATCATAACTGAGGTTTTAAGTAGTGTCCTTGAGAGAGAGAGAGAGCTGGAGATTTAGGGAGGGCATTCCAGAGCTTTGTGTAAAAGGAATGCCACAAGGTGTTACACAGATAAACACAGGAAATGGGCAGCAAGTGATGGTGTGAGAATTAACTAGGAAAGCTTGGCTGGAGGAGGTGGATTTTGTGGAGATTTTTTTTGAAAAATATACTTTATTCATAAAATATCTGGAAGAACATTACAAAACATTTCTAAATGGCCATCACAAAAAGTGCAATCAGATTCAACTTTTACACATGGATCACGAGGAACTTCAATACAATCAATGAATATTACAATCGTTCCAATATGGTCATTACAATCAGATAGTGCAACGGTATTGGAGTTATCAACACACGTCATTCTGCACTCTGAGGTACTTCAATGCAATTATAATACAATTAGTATTCAATGCATACCTTTATTGTGAGCCGTACAGCCCAAGAGGTCTATACAATTCCCAGCCCCTCGGTACACAATGACAAAAAGGTCTTACACAGCGGCCTTTCCCCATTGCGCCTTTGCAGAGATTATAGAGGTGGAAAGTATCACAGAGACAGCTAAAGGCTCTGCCACAAAAGGTGGTGCAAACGGTTGATAGTGAATAGAAAGTAAGAATCAAAGTGCACTTGGGAGGGACAAAGGACATGAAGAGTTTATAACAATAGAATGAAGCTAGGCTGTGGGAGACAAAAGGCAAAGATTATAAATGGAATGTACTGTAAATGAAGAACCAATGCAAGACTTGCAATCTTTGTAACAGTGCCACTGGAAGTGTGAATAAGCACCCAACAATGTGAGAATATCACTGAGAGGATAGAAGGGAATTGGGGAAATCCTAAAATAAAATTTTAAACATATTTGTATTTATATAGCACTTCAATGGCCTCAGGACACCCCAAAGCACTTTACAGTCAATAAAGGGAAATTCTGAAGCAAATTTGAACACTGTAAGCTCCCACAAACATCAGAGATAACAACCACAGAATCTACTTCAATTATGTTGGTTGAGGGATAATATTTGACTAGGGAAAACTTCACTGCCCTTTGAAACAATGCCATGTGATCTTTTCCAACCACCCACAAAGTCAGATAGGGACCTCTGTTTAACATCTCATCTGAAAGACACCACTTCCGACAGTGCAGAACTCCCTCAATTACCGCACTGGGAATGCCAGTCTTGATTCAATGATCATGTCTCTGGAGTGGGAGTTGAATCCACAACCTTGGGAGGCAGGAGGGCTGAGCCACAGCTGACACCTAAGAAAATAAATTAATCTTAAAAAATTGTTAAATCAAGTGCAATGGAACAGTTTGCATCACCCAGCACCCTCACCCATTGCTACCCTTCAACATGAGCAGGCCACTCAGCCCCAAACTATATACTAGCCCCCAACTACTCCAGCAGCATCACAGAATGGTTACAGCACAGGAAGCCATTCTGCCCATCACCTCTGCGCTGGCTCTCCAAAGGAGCAATTCATATAGTGCCATTCCACCACCCCCTTCCCACAACCATGCACATTTTTCTTGTTCAGATAATAATCTATTTCCCTCTCCATTGATCCTGCCGCCACCACACTTGCAGGCAGTACATTCCAGGGCCTAACCACTCACTGCATGAAAAGGCTTTTCCTCATGTCACCATTGCCCCTTTTGCCAATTACCTAAAATTTGTGCCCTCCTGTTCTTGATCCTACCACCAATGGAAACTATTCCGCATACCCCCCCCCCCCACCCCCCCCACCCACCATCTACCCTGTCCAGGGCCACATACTTTTGAATACCTCTATCAAATCTCCTCTCAACGTTCTCCAAAGGAAACAGTGCCAACTTCTCCAATCTATCTAAATAACTGAACTTCTTCATCCCAGGGACCATTGGAGCAGGAATAGGTCATTTGGCCTCTCAAGCCTGCTCCAGCATTCAACTAGATCATGGTTGATCTTCTACCTCAATGCCATCTTCCCGCATTATCCCCTAATGTCACTGGTATCTAGAAATCTATCAACCTCTGCTATGAACATCCTTAATGACCAAATCTCCACAGCCCTCTGAGGTAGAGAATTGCAAAGGTTCACCACCCTCTGGCTGAAGATATTCCTCCTCATTTCAGTCCTAAATGGCCTACCTCTTATTCTAAGACTGTATCCCCTGGCTCTAGATCTCCCCCACCTCCCCAGTCCAGGGGAACATCCTTCCTGCCTATACCCTGAAAGAATTCTGTACACTTCAATGCAGTCACCTCTCATTCTTCTAAACTTTAGAGAATACAGGCCCAGTCTCCGAAATCTCTCCTCAGAGGACTGCTCTCGTGAACCTTTTCTGCAGTCTCGCCAACGCCTTCACCTCCTTCTCTTGATGGCGTGGTACTCAGAACTGCACCCAATGAGGCCTGACTGACCAGCATTGTGTACAGGTTTACCGTAAAATCCTCACTTTTGTACTCAATGCCCCTGTTCATAAACCCTAGGATACCAAATGCTCGAAATGTCAACTGTATCCCTCTCCGCAGATGCTGTCAGACCTGCTGAGTATTTTTTTTCCAGGTATTTTTGTTTGTGTCCCATTTGCTTTATTAGCCAGTCTCTCAACCTGTCCTGCAACCTCCAGTTATTTAAGCACATATAGCCCAGGTCTTTCTACACCTGCACCCACTTACAAATATACCCTTTATTTTATATTGTTTTTCCCCCAAAATGAATTACTTCCCACCATTAGCAGAGCAGAAATAACACAACCCATTCCAATCCTCATCTCCCTCTCAAACATCTCTAACACCATAGGGAAAATCAATTGCCCTCATTTAAGTTTAATCCCCCCCACCCCACCCCACCCCACCCCACCACATATCCCATCTTAAGCCACCCACCCACTTCATTCACATCGAACTTCCTACTGGGAAAGACAGCTGCAGAGGCTTCCGGGCGGAGGTCAGGCGACGTCGGATACGCAGTGAGGTCACCCAGGTCACGTGAGCGCGGTCCCAGCGCCGAGGTCGGCGCCTCACTCAGGATGGCGGCGGCTGGGCGACGCGGCCCCAAAGCCGTCGGCGGCGCCACACTCAAGATGGCGGCGGCGGCGGCGGCGGCTGGGGGCAGTGAGGGAGGGACGGTTAAAACTGTTTGGAGTGCGGCCTGGTGCAGGGTTTGCTTTGAAATGGACCTGGTATATTTGAGTTAGCTGTGGGGGGGGGTTTTTTTTTTTGTTGGTAATTTTGTTTAATACTTTAAAGCAGTTGATGTAGCTTCTATTTAGCATTTCCCCTTTGTGTGCAAGGAGCGTTCGCTTTCTCTCTACGGTATAAACCTCTCTTTTGTATTATTTGAGGAGCGAATCCGAAGGTTTTAAGGCATATTTTAGGAGTTTATTTAGAGGTTTTGTATCTTATGTGCAGGCCGCTGGGCAGATTCATCGTCTCAGCATCAACTTCAAGCTGGAGTCAGGGTTGCCAGCCCTCCCGGATTGCCCTGGAGCCTCTCTAGGAATGAAGTATTAATCCACTGGGCGTTGCCATAAACAGACGCCGCAGAGAGAAAAGAAATCCTTGAAATTCTTTCAACGCTTTTCTACAGCTAATAGCCTTTAAGTTCTATTGGTGGGAATTCAACCGGGTGGGTGAGATGGGAAGTCACGCAATCAAATGTCCAGGACTGCGTGCAGCCGGAGTTGGCAACCCTATGAAACCAGAGTATGGATTTCCCCACCTATAGATGAAAACAATTCGCAAAACCCCTGTCCCTGGATCCAGGTGATGAGTGAAGCGTCCCCATTGTAAGAAACTGAGCAGCCAATTTGTGCACGCAATTTGCAAGGGCCCGCCAACTGAGCTAATGAGCAGATAAACTTTACATAAAAGCAAAACTTTACATTGCAGGGGCTTTGCAGTTTTGACGCCCTGATTAAATTTCAAATGTGCAATTTTTTAAATTTGGCCAGAACGCACGCAGGCCACCAATTTAACACGAGACTCGCTGGCTGACCAACTTTTAAAGGTTTGAGTTCACACTCTGAAACCAAACCTATTGTTAAGGCAAATAAAGCACCTCTATCAAGGGGAAGTAGCTGAAATGGTTGGGTCAAGAACGATTCCCTGACAAACTGTTACTGCGAAGGCAGGTTTCTGACAGACCCAATCATTTGCCTTTGTGGTTAGGTGCGATTCCAGTCTCATGCAGGTGGGGTTGCCAGCCCTCCAGGTTTGTGCTGGAGTCTCCAGGAATGGAAGATTAATCTGCTGGACACTGCTGCAAGCAGCTTTGGGAGAAAAATCATTGGAGCCCTAAAAACAAATTTCTGCTTTTTTTTTTCAATTTCTTTTGACATTTTTGACTCCCTAGTTATAAAAGTTATCTGTAGAGGGAAAAGACTGTTTACTGGGCGGGGCAGTTAGAGACAAGAGATCAGGTAGTGAAATCTCCAGGTATATGTCCAGCCAGAGTTGGCAACCCTACATGTAGATTTTCTCTCTTTGGTCTCTGTTGTTACAATTTTGCTAAAGTTCCTTAGTGATATACTTGATTGAATGCTGCCTTAATGTGAAGTATGGTAATCCTCACTTTTATCCTGTGCTTTAGTGTGCATTTTCAAAAGATAGAAGCAAAGGGGAACAACTATAATTCCCTTTGCAAAGTTTGCATGTGGCTTAAATGATGGTGCAATTATTGATTCTATAATTAATTTAATAGCTGTTTAAGTTGCAGTTAGTAAAAGTAGAAAGCTGGGTGCTTTGAAATCAAAAGTTAAGTTCCTCTCCTTTGTTCTCTGTGCATTACATAATTTCTGGCCAATGGGAGGACGAATAAAGAAATTCCCTTCTTTCTATCATGGTAACAGAGTGCAAATATGTAATTATATCAAATGTCAAATTCACTCATCAAATGAAAAAGATAAATACCTATCTAAAAGTTTGTGCAAAAAATATATTTCATTTTCTGCATTTTAGTAATCTTAGAACTGATTATTAAATTTCTTTTAGGAGAGGAGACTCCTAGTTGAAAGGAACAACTACCTTGCTACTGGGGTGATTTTATCATAAAGCTTCCATTCGAAGATGAATAAAAACATAGGGGTGTATGAAGAGCCAGCGGATATCGCTAAGCAGCAGGAACAGCATTATCATCTTCTCTCTCAGCTGCAGAGTCTGGTCAAAGACTTATCAAGGTAGCAGAATGTTGAATTCAGACATTCCAAGATTCAGTTTTAGGCTATTCCTGCTATCTTGCTAAAAATCTCTGAACAATGTGCCACATTTTATGATAAACCCATCCCCCTTTTCATCTGTACTTAAATGCCTTATGCTACTCATTTTTAATGATTTATAAATTTCAGCTGCTTTACTTCAAAAATCGACCAACGAAGCATGAACTCGGTCATTTCTTTCTTTAAATAAATTTAAGTACTTTTGTGCTTCAAGACTTGCACACAATCAAGGCTGACACCCATGTGCAGTACTGAGGAAGCACTGCATTGTTGGACGTGCTATCAGTCAGCTGAAATGTTAAACTAAGACCCTGTCTGTCCTCTCAGGTGGACATAAAAGATTTTATGGCACCATTTGGAAGAAGAACAGAAGTGTCCTGGCCAATATTCATCCCTCAATTAGCATTACTGCAGATTATCTGGTCATTGTTTCTGGGAGCTTGCTGTGTACAAATTGGCTGCCATGTTTCCTACACAACAGTGTCTGCCCTTCATTGACAGTAAAGCACTTTGGGACATGCTCTGGTTGGGGAAGGGGCTATATAAGTGCAAGTTTTTTTCAAAAAGTACCTAAAAACCTATTTGGCGCTTTCCAGCTCTGCGTTTTTGCATCTTGATTGATACACTTTACTGAATTATTCCTAAATGTGGTCTCATTGTACAATTCAATTTAAAGTTGAGACATAATTGATTATTGATTTCAAAGTGCATGTCATGAATCCCTTTTAGAATCTGCATAAAAAGATCAGTTGAGTAAATAAACCTTAAAAGCATCCCTATATACAAAGCCCGACCCCCCCCCCCCCCCATCCAAAACACAGAATAGTTTAGTCAGTGGATGAAGCTAATTTTTGTTTTCATTCTCATCATGCTGCATCCTCAGGAATCCAGTAGCTTTCCTGGGTGGAAATAATTTGAATGATTGAGGTATTTAACAGGCCCATCCTCAACTGGTGTCCTTGAATTGAATTATATTCTCCACTCTAGGATGTTGATTCGAATACTCAGATGTGGGTGATAATTAATTGCAGAAGTCGTCCCCTGCACCTTTGGTTAGAGTGATGCATGGTGCAATTCCATCAAATAGATTTGAAGTTACTTTTGAATACATTTGAAGTTACGGCATGCCTGTAACCTTTTGAAGCCTGAATGAGTCCGTGTTCCACATGGACATAGAACTTGAAAGGTTTCAGCCTTATTTCATTAACTGAAGATGTTCCTCAACGTCTGGCTGCATTCAAGTCCCAAGCTCCTCATCTTCAGCCACTTAGTGTGGGGTTCAGCAAGTTGTGGAACCTCCTGTTGAGCTGCTCCAGGTCCTGACCAAAGTAGCCATCCACAACTTGGATGCGGCCTGTTGGGTGGTCACTTTGGCTGCCTGCCCATTTTCTGTGGTTTTGCTCTTGCCTGGTTGGCCCTGAAGATGGAGTACACGGTGTCTGTTGGCACCCTTGAGACCTTCCATGATTCATGGGCACTGGAGGTGGCTTGGTGGAAAGGGAATATGATATTCAAGTTCTAAATTTACTTTGTTTTTGTTTGAGTTTTTTAAATTAGTTGCACCCTTTTTTCTTAAAAAGGGCACTTTTTGTTAGTTTTTTTCATTTGATGACACTGGACAACCAGTGTCTCCTTGTTTAATTAAAGGAGGAGAAAACAAGCAAGTTAACTTTCCAGGGCAGCAACTTCCATCAGAATTGGAAAAGAATTACCGATGAGTGGTATTGAAAAAAGAATAGACAATGGTACAACAATGGTAAGGAATGTAAAATACACATATTCTGATTTTCTTAAATGTATTTTATTTAATTCCCATTGTCTTGTGTTACTGCCAGTTCAGCCATTTAACCTTTTTCACATGGAGCATTTTAAAGGTCATTCCTCTACTCTCTCACTCCGATCTCATGCTTTTGACCTTCCCTTTCTAATCCTTTTTTATCTGTACTTTTTGCCAACTACTCCTGAGATGCTAACGTGTCTGTTCTTTCCACAGACCCTGACTGATCAGAGGTTAGCTTTCTTGTAATGGCTTTTTTCTTTCTTCCAATTTTAGCTCATGCCAACAGCGTTTGTCCTATGATATACTAAGTAACCTGGCCTTGGCTTTGATCGATGGCACTGTCTTTGAGATTGTTCAGGGTTTGCTTGAGATTCAGCACCTGACAGAGAAAAACCTCTACAACCAGCGTCTGAAATTGCACAGTGAGCACAGAGGTAGGACTGCTGTGTCTGTCCCAGACTGAAAAAACAGACTTTAACAGATGAAAAGGGAGGAGGGATATAACCTTGTTCTAAAATGTGTTTCCACTTAAACATAAAATAAGGATTACTCTGTCTTCGCTATAGAGGATCTAAAAATCATTCCAGTAATAGCTGTAAATCAGGAGATGGAAGGGAGAAGAGAACTTGGTGAAATTACATTCACTAGGGAAGTGGTACTGAGCAAACTGATGGAGCTGCGGGCTGACAAGTCTCTGGGTCTTGATGGACTTCATCCTAGGGTCTTAAAAGAGGTAGCTAATGAAGTAATAGAGGCATCGGTGTTAAAATTCCAAAATTCCCTAGATTCTGGAAAGATTCCATCAGACTGGAAAGTAGCAAATATAACCCTTATTCAAGAAGGGAGGGAGGCTGAAAACAGGAAACTGTGGGCCAGTTAGCTTGTCTGTCGTGGAGAAGGTGTTAAAGTTGATCTTTAAAGAGGTCGTAGTTGAGCACTTAGGAAAAACACAAGGTAAACCAGGAAGAGTCAGCATGGTTTTGTGAAATGGAAATCACGTTTAAGCAATTTATTAGAGTTCCTTGAAGGAGTAACATGTGCTGTGGATAAAGGGGAGCCCATAAATGTACTGTACTCGGATTTCCAGAAGGCATTTGAAGGCATTATTGCGGAAAATAAAAGCTCATGGTGTAGGGGGTAACATCTTATCCTGGATAGAGGATTGGCTCGCTGGCAGAAAACAGAGTTTGCATAAATAGGTCTTTGTCTGATTGGCTGGATGTGACTAGTGGAGTCCTGCAAGGTTCTGTGCTGGGACGTCAACTTTTTACAATTTACATCAATGATTTAGATGAGGGGAATGAAGACATGGTAGCAAATTTGCAGATGACGCAAAGATAGGTAGAAAGTGTTGTGAAGAAGACTCGAATTTGCAGATGGATATAGATAAATTGAGTGAGTGGGCAAAAAATCTGGCAGATGGCGGAAAATGTGAAGTTGTTCACTTTGGCAGGATGAATAAAAAACAGAGTATTACTTAAACAGAGAATGACTACAGAATTCTGAGGTGCAGAGGGATCTAGGTGTTCTCGTGCATGAGTCACAAAAAGTTAGTATGCATGTACAGCAAGTAATCAAGAAAGCTAATGCAATGCTATCCTTTGTTACAAGGGGAATTGAACATTAAGTATGTTATGCTTCAGTTATACAGGGCATTGGTGAGACAGCATCTCAAATACTGTGTGCAGTTTTGGTCTCCTTATTTAAGGAAAGATGTAAATGCATTGGAGGCAGTTCAGAAGAGGTTTTCTAGATTGATACTTAGATTGAGCAGTTTGTCTTATGAGGTAAGGGCTTGTTTCCACTGAAATTTATAAGAGTGAGGGGTGACTTGATTGAAGTATATAAGATCCTGAATGGCCTTGATAAAGTGGGCGTGGAAAGGATGTTTCCTCTGGTGAGTCGAGAACTAGGAGCCACTGTTTTTAAAATTAAGGGTCGCCCTTTTAGGACAGAGATGAGGAGAAATTTTTTCTGAGGGTTGTGTGACTTTGGAACGCTGCCTCAGAAGGCAGTGGAAGCAGGGTCACAAACACTTTTAAGGCAGAGGTGGATTGATTCCCTTGCTTCACAAGAATCTAAGGTTATTGAGGGTAGATGGGAATGTGGAACTCGAAACACAAAACAATCATCCATGATCTTGTTGAATGGCGGAGCAGGCTCGATAGACCGAATGGCCTACTTCTCTTATTTCGTATGTTCGTGTTGGCAAGAACAACTAGTGGTGCCGGGACCACTAATGTTACTATTTTAAAAATTATTTAAAAGTTGTTTAGTGGAAACGAAATATCAGCAGTGTTTCAGATTACCAGCCTGCTGTGCCTCAGGTCTGTTCCATCATATCAGTCTTCACTAGACCATTGTCATATCCCTCTTGATGGCAGTGTGAGCACAGTAACAGCAGAGACATGGGGCCAACTCACTTGGAAACCCTATAACAGGGTGAGACTGAAGAGGATGCTCAACAGATAAATAATTTTCTGCTACTTCATGAAAATTTAAAACAACAACTATTTGCATTTATATTGCGCTTTTATGTTGTAAAATCTCCCATTGCAACTCACAGAAGCATTATTCATCAAAACCTGACATTAAAATAGCTGATCTACGGATGCGTTGTTTATGTTGTTGCAGTGGTTATGGTGCACTATAGGGTGTAATTAATTTGTAAGAAAGGCTTCTCGGACAAGTGGATCTGGGAACAACCACTCTTCCCTAAAAAAAAAGAGTTCTTTACAATAACTTATTTCTTAAATTAATTTTTTGGAAAGAAAATATTTCATCAATACTGTTTTTGCTGTTAAGCCCTTAAACAGGAGCTGCTGAGAAAACACAAGGAGGCACTACAGAACTGCAAGAGCCACAACCTCGCAGTGCTCAGAGCTGCACAGCAAAGGGAACTTGAGGTAAGAGAGTTAAGATAAACTGCTTTCAAAATAGCTTTAATCCTTTCACCAATCTTTTCTGATTTGTCTACTGTTTTAGCACAGTATGATGTAGTTTCCGGGGTTTTGCTTTTCTAATTCATGAGTCATATTCAGTTTCTGTACATGACTTTGTGGAATGGTCTGTATATGTGAAGTGGTAATTTTAAGATAACATACATAAAACACCCAGGGTTATGGAATAAGGGTTCCAATGTAGTTCCAATATTTGTTCAGATGATGGTATAAATCACAGTTTATTGATACTCCCTGAAATGTGTCATGACACTGGAAAATGTCACTTTGTATTTCTGTTTTCATTTTTAATACAGTTTAAATGCTTATTCCTAAATTATACACTGTATTGAATATATTCCAAATGTTCAAATTTGGCCACTTATAACCAGACACTTGGATTTCAAGTGGCTGTGAACAGAGAGCTGTCTCCAGGTTTTCAAAGGACTTAAAACCTATATCAGCTCTGACCGGGAGTCTGGCCAGTAAAACACCAGGGAAATAGGCAAATATAATTTTTCCCTACCCAAGATTGCTTAGGTTGTACAAACAAAAGCTTGACATCTTCCCTTACCATCAACATAAATTTGGGGTAGAGCCAGTAATTTTCTTTTCTCCTGTCCTTAACTTTACCAGTCTGAATCTCTCACATTTTTCTAGGCTTTGGAGCAGAGAGTTAAGGATGAGCAAAGGATGATGGATGAGAAGATAGTCTTGGAGCTGGATCAGAAAGTTATTGACCAACAGAACACACTGGAGAAGGCTGGTGTTCCAGGATTTTACATTACTACAAATCCACAGGTGAATCCATTCATAAAGATATAATATATATAATCCTTTTTGTCACTGAGTCTTTCTAATTGGTGTAAAATGTAATTGGCAAGCATTGAACCAAAAGGAGCAGATACATTCACTATTACACTTCCAAAACCTGATTAAGCCTTAGCTCCAAACTTATGCATCAGTAATGCTTGTGTATTCAGGTAATAGTTGAAGGTGGGAAGAGGGCGCTCAAATGGCAGAATGAGCAATTCTGCTGAGAGGACTTGATGGACCTCTGTTACAAAGCTGCATATCCATTGGCTCACTTTAAGCAATACCTCAAGAAATCCACCGGTGTATATGTGTGCTATGTCTGGTATTTTAAAGCAGAATTATCAGTGTTACTTCTGCATTCCTATTGGCAGTGAGTTTATCCTATGCTGTGAAATTGAGCTGTATGGAGCTGAAAGGTTCCAAGTTCAGTACTGTTCTGCTGAATTAGTTGATGGCAATAGCAATGTTGCAGTTGGTCCCACTGGCCCTCAGTTAGGGAGGGAGAAAATATGCCTTGGTTTGCGCTCACTCTTGCTATTGAGCAGCCTTTGTTGGAAGTGCATATTTATGCGGAGAGAATCTAGGTTTAGGATGCTTCCCTTTGGTCAGTTAGCCTGCCAACATTCAGGCTAATGTTACAGTTGAACTACCTGCTGCAGTCAGGCCAGTAGGTGAATGGCTGCTTTCAGTATTGGGTATCAGGAGTTAGCACAAGTGATGTGGTTTATTTGGGATACCTGTAAGATATAAACTTGTACCCTAAATTTAAACTGGTTAGAGGAAGAGGTTTTTTTAAGTATACAATATAGTTAAGTTTGGTCAAGTCAGGCCTTTATTCACACTACCTTTCAAAAAGGAATTGGATAAATATTTGATGGAGAAAAATTACAGGATATGGGGAAAGAGTCGGAGTGGAAATAACTGGATTGCTCTTCGAAATAATGAGCACAAACTGCATGGGCTGAATGAGCTTATTCTATGCTATACTATTGTATTATTTTATGCTTGAATATACTAATTGTTACATAGTATTCACAGCAAAGAAACAGGCCATTCAGTCCAATAGATTTGTGTTGGTGTTGATGCGTCACATGAGCTGCCCCCTCCCACCCCTTTCATTTAATCCCATCTAATTTTCTTTCTGTTCCTTTCTCCCTCATTTGTTTTTCCAGTTTCCTCATTAATGCATCTATGCTATTCTCCTTGACTTGTCCTATTGTAGCAAGATCTGCACTGTAACCTTTTTGAAGTAGGGTCTCCAGAATTCCCTATTGAATTTATTAGTGACTGTTTTGTATTTATGGCCCAAAGTTCTGGTCTTGACGACAAGTGGAAGCATCTTTTCTACGCCTACCGTATCAAACCCTTTTATGATCTTTAGAATCTCTATCAGATCATCCCTCCTCACTCTTCTAAAAAAGAGCCACAGTCTGTTCAATGTTTTCTGATGGGTGTAACTTCACAGCACTGGTATCTTTCTAGTAAATCTTTTTTGCATCTTCTCCAATGGCCACTACATCCTTTTTTATAGAGACCAGAAATGTTTAGAGTACCCCATGGTCTAACAAGGTTCTATACAAATTTAACTTCTCTGCTTTTCAATCCAACCCCTGTATAAATTAACCACAGTGCTTTGTTTGCTTTTCTTATTAACCTTATTAACCTGTGTCACTATTTTTAGTGCTTTGTGTCTGTAGCTCCCGGATCCCTCTGTTTCTCTACCCCATTTAGCTACTTACTTTTCAAAGAGCATGTGGCCTCTTTATTCTTCACCCCAGATTGTATCACATCACACTTATGTTGAGTTTGATCTGGTTCACCAACTACTTTTGGATACTTTACTTCCTAATGATAGGAAGAACATTTCCCAGTCCACAGCAGCATCAAGAAATCCCAAATTAGATAGCAGTGGGGTAGGTTGCTTTGTTTTGAGCACAAGTCACCTGAAATCAGCCAAACCAGTGCAAAAGATTGAGGGGTTTCAAATGAAATTAACATTCAGTCCAAGTTAAGCTTCTGCAATCTTTTACGCTGTGTTTGAAGCTGGCTCTGCCCACAAACTTTACCACACCCCAAGATCAAATTAATGAACATGGCAAATTTCTGCTGAGTGCGGTGCTTTATCATTGACAGGAAATTGTGCCCTTGATGGGTGTTCACTTCCAGTGGTCCAAGTTTTAAATGGTTTCATTTCCTTTATCTTACAGGAGCTGACTTTACAGATGAATTTGCTGGAACTGATCTTAAAAATGCAGCAAAAAATATCTGAATCAGGGAGTTGCTGATGTAGCAATGTCATTGGGTCTAATTCAAAGAATGTGTGGAAGGACATTTAGGCTCATTTAGGAAATTTCCAGAAGCCACTGGATTAGAAATAACAAAACTACAAACCTTTAGTTTCCACCATCCTGACTTGTCAAGTGCTATTTGTACAGGAAATGATATACATATTGTGATTGGTTAAACAGTGAGATTCCTGTATCCTTCAACTTGGATTGTGTTAGATGTCAAGTCATTGTACATTACATACAATGTGAAAAATGGATCATAAAACAGATCGCAGTTGTTCCTGTTCTACAGTTTGGTTCGAATGCTGCAAATTAGATCGGATATTTGATTTGCGGCCCTTTCGATTTAAATGGATTTTTAAAAAGGGAGAAGTTCAACTTACACAGTACATTTTCAGGACTTATTGAAATGTTACATTGCTTATCTTTGAATGTGATTGGTAGAACTGTGACATTGATATCGAGAATCGTACTCACTGAAGTACATCCTTTGTGCAGTCTCTTTTTCTGTTTTATGCATATTGACTAAGAAGGAATCATGTAAATGAATGTATAAAACCACATCAATTTGTATAACCAGGGAATCTTTGTGCTGAAGGTTAGGAAAGCAAGTGCAAGAGAATGATATACTGACAAGGGAAAGTTGTAATTACCATTTCCAGCAGATTATTTTTGTTATTGTTGTAGGTTCACTGAGAAATTGTGTAATCATTGTTAAAAATGTATAACTTAATGTTACACTCTCTGTGGTCTTTGTGAATGGGAATCTAGCATTTTGTTAGAAGTAACTTTTGTGATATCCCTGGAACATGGGGTAAAAGTGTCACAATACTAACGTAAAATGACTATCTGTTAATTATTAATCTAGGAAATGACTTGTAATGTAGAGGGGAGATGAGGTAAAATCATGAGCAGGCAAGCCAGACTTGTGATTATTTCGCCAAGACCACTCAGTGAGCTACCACGCTCCTTAACCGTCACAATTTAAATTCAGAAATCACCTTGGCATGCCATTGTTGTGTATTTTTAATTTGCTTTGCTTTAGGTCTGTATATGATTCTGGTAATTAATTTTCAATAGTTGAACATTCCACTTTTGTTTTTCACATCATTGAATAAAACTTCTATTTTTTTAATTCTATTTAAAATCACACTCCACTTGTACTTGGCTGTTTTTAATCCTTTGTTCAGTAAGTGTACTTTTTATGACTGGGTATTTAGAATGTGCAGCAAAGCAGTTAAGTCAAATTGTGTGATGTTTGGAAATGATTGTGTCCAATTTGCTTTTCCTGATTTTGGATGGTTTTTTGAAAAATAGCCATAAATGTAAGTCAAAGCCCCCAAATTTGTGTAGTATTTGAGTAAAATGACTTGGTACATGTGAGGTTTTAAAGCGGTAATTTACTGTGCCTTATTTTGAGAACCAAGACTATTCAAGTCACAGATATTCTTCCTGTGATATTTGAACTGTAATATCCACATACATTTCTCGGGATGGAGAAGGAGATCTGTATCTGCTCAGCTTTCAGGAATTGCCATTCATGTTTTAACAGTCATGTATTGCTGGGTGATGCTTAATTTGCAGGATTATTTTTAAATGTATTATCATCAGATAACCAGGATCAGGTGTCATCAGACCTACCCTTGTAGTTCCCCAAAGAACTTGTGCCTCTCTGCCATGGGAAAAGGCCAAAAAGGTCCGATAAATTAGATCCTCATTGATTCTGGATTTGAACTTGACCGTACAAGGTTAGCAGGAGGGCAAAGGAAATGTTTCAGAGACACCCTGAAAGCCCACCTGAAAGGATGCAACACCCCCACTGATCTGTGGGAATCTCTTGCTCGACACTGCCCAAATTTGGAGAAGAAGCATCCGCAAAAGTGCCAACCATTTGAGTGTCTTTACAAACAGCGGAAGGAGCATACCAAAATCCGAGCATCCCACCCACCCACCTCATCGCACATACCTGCCCCACTTGCGGCAGAGTGTATGGATCCGGCATTGTACTTTTTAAGTCACCTCAGGACCCACAACTCCGGAGTGGAAGAAAATCATCCTTTGTCCTGAGGGACTGCTGAAGAAGAAAAATGACAAGGGACAGAATTCCAACCACTGGTGCTGATTGGCGGGAATTTCTATTGGCAAAAGTAGCCAATTGCTACTTTACTATTTACTACTGTTTTTGGTAGACATTTTAATTTCATGCATGTATTAATCTTCTGTTTTTTCCATTCTAATTCCTGCTGGTGTAACCTGTTACATTCAAGATGACTGATTAGTTATCATGGGCGGAATCCTCCCAGATTTGCACTAAGTGTGGTAGGGGGCAAGTAAAACTGAAACTATGTTTAAGCCGCCAGCCGGGACGGTAGATTTTCATGCCGTATTGTCCCAAACCCACCACGTTATTTATGCGTTCCTGGGGAAAAGGCCGTTTCTATGGTGGGCGGGCTCTCATTTGCCCATTTTGAAATCCTTGTCGCCATGAGAGCTAAGTGGCGGAAGAAGTGTATATGCAGGCTGAAGCGTAAAAGACGAAAGATGAGGCAGAGGTCCAGGTGAACAACTGCTGAAGATGCAGTACTGATCAGGCTTTGTTGGATCTTACATGGCAAATGGACTCTGATGCTTCTGTTTGTGCATCTTTTTCTAAGACCAGCAATTTAGAGGTACTTCAGATCTTGTTCAGAAGACCTGGTACATTGGTCTGTTGAAGTACTGTGCCTTCATGGGACAGTAGTTGCAAAATAAAATGTGAAAACTCAAAGAAAAAAATCACCTCGCCACTTCATCACACCGAGTCCAGCCACGTACACACACATCTGTGCTTCCAGCCCACGACTGCTGCAGGGAAGATGTCCACAAAAGGCAAAAAGACTACAGCCCCAAGCAAACCGGGGCCCTACAAGTCTTGGCACTCCAGAGTACGCCCACCAAGGTCATTACTGACAGGGTGTTGCACTCAGCAGGCTGCCTCCACCTCCTCTATGGATGTCAGGGGAGCACCAAGACGTAGTGGCAGGGTTAGGAAAGTTAAGAAGAATTAGCTGCACAGCCTGCAGACAGGTGTCAATAACATATACACACTATTCACTATTGTCAATAAACTCACAAGCATATCTCCCTGCCTAAGGCTCCTTGTTCTGATGAGCAGTGTTCTTGTCACTTAGATGTGAAACCTTTCTGCACAAGATAAAGGCAGGTGTCTCAGTCCAGGGCCTCTTCCCTGTGCTTCATGCAGCCTTCAGACTAAAGTGATGGCCTGGTCTCAAATTCCCTTGATAGGTTACTGATGCCTGCACCTCGACAGTACTTGTCATTGCTGCCAGAATGTAGTGGGCAGGTGCCACAGAGTGTTCTCATTCTCTCTGTGTCCTCTCAATACCTTTAAGGTGGGGCTGGCCCCCATCTCTTCAGCATCTGTGACCAGCGACGCTGTGCTCCTGAAGGGCTCAGGTGCTAAAGGCAGGCAAAGGATCAGGTGCTTCTAAATTTTCATGGCTGCATCTCTATGATATGACCTTGATCATCGCACGTAAGCAAGCTGCCCTTGGCCAGACAGGGGTCAGACATTCTCAGAGGCTATGTAAAGATATGTGGAATGTTGTCACTGCATATTGTCATCATTCTCCTGCAATCGAGATACTATTAAGGCCCCCACTGTGAATCCACGATAGGAGCGTTCTCTCAGATGGTGTTTGCGCTGCCATAAGCCAGACTGGAGTCAAACATTCACAGATGCGATGTGAGGATCTATAGTGTCACCTCACTGCACATCGTCATCATTATCATCCTGCGCAAATCTAGCAGCTTTGAAGGCCTTCGAGAGTTGCCTGTCTCATCTAGCCAGTGCGAGGGCCTCATCCTCCTCATCGCCACCTTCAAGGATGTCCTCATCGGAGGAGACCTCCAGATCCTCCTCAGCCAGCTCCTCTCCCCGTTGCGGCGCCAGGTTGTAAAGGGCATAGCAGACGACGAAAATGCTTTACACCTTCTGTGGGCTGAATTGCAGGGCTTCACCAAACTGGTCCAGGCACTGGAATCTCATCTTCAACATCCTGATAGTTTGCTCCACCAAGTTGCGGGTTGCTGCATGAGCCTCATTATACCGTTGCTCTGCTGTAGTCTGAGGTCACAGTACGGACGTCATCAGCCTCTGCTGGTAGCCCTTGTCCCTGAGGAGCCAACGCTGCAGCTTCTGTGGACCCTAGAAGACTCCAGGGATCTGTGACCAATTGAGGATTTAGGAGTTGTGCACACTCCCTGGAAACCGTGCGCACATGTTCAGGATGCGTTTCTGGTGGTTGCACACCTGCTTGCACATTCAGCGAGTGGAACCCCTTGCAGTTGAAGTAGTTCACTGCGTGTTGTGAAGGAGATCTGAGTGCCATGTGAGTGCAGTCAATGGCATCCTGCACCTGTGGGAAGCATGGATCTGGGTGAATCCAAAGGCTCTTGCATCCTGGCTGTCTTGGTCCTGGGCGAAATGCACAAAGTGTGTGCCCTTGCAAGGCTGATATCCGTGACCTCATGGATGCATTTGTGGGTGGAGACATGAGATGCCACAGAGGTCACTTGTGGAGCCCTGAAAGGAGCCACTGGTGTAGAAATTGAGCGACTTGGTCACTTTCACTGGCAGTGGATTTCCTCCATGTCCTCTTGATGCCAAGTCCTGCAGTAGGTGGCAAATGTGACTGATCAGTTCATAGAATCAGAATCACAGTGCAGAAGAGGCCCTTCGGCCCATCGATTCTGCACCGACACGTGAGAAACACCTGACCTACCTACCTAATCCCATTTAACAGCACTTGGCCTGTAGCCTTGAATGTTATGACGTGCCAAGTGCTCATCCAGGTACTTTTTAAATGAAAACAGAATTACCTGGAAAAACTCAGTAGGTCTGGCAACATCGGCGGAGAAGAAAAGAGTTGACGTTTCGAGTCCTCATGACCCTTCGACAGAACTGAGTGAATCCAAGAAAGTGGTGAAATATAAGCTGGTTTAAGGTGTGTGGGGTGGGGGGGAGGTTTGGGTGGGGGGAGAGAAGTGGAGGGGGGTGGTGTGGTTGTAGGGACAAACAAGCAGTGATAGAAGCAGATCATCAAAAGATGTCACAGACAACAGAACAAAAGAACACATAGGTGTTAAAGTTGGTGATATTATCTGAACGAATGTGCTAATTAAGAATGGATGGTAGGGCACTCAAGGTATAGCTCTAGTAGGGGTGGGGGGAGCATAAAAGATTTAAAAATATTTTTAAATAATGGAAATAAGTGGGAAAAGAAAAATTATATAATTTATTGGAAAAAAACAAAAGGAAGGGGGAAGAAACAGAAAGGGGTTGGGGATGGAGGAGGGAGCTCAAGACCTAAAGTTGTTGAATTCAATATTCAGTCCGGAAGGCTGTAAAGTGCCTAGTCGGAAGATGAGGTGTTGTTCCTCCAGTTTGCGTTGGGCTTCACTGGAACAATGCAGCAAGCCAAGGACAGACATGTGGGCAAGAGAGCAGGGTGGAGTGTTAAAATGGCAAGTGACAGGGAGGTTTGGGTCATTCTTGTGGACAGACCCTCCCAGGCAGTGCATTCCAGACCGTCACCACCCTCTGGATAAAAATGTTTTTCCCTCACATGCCCCCTAAACCTCCTGCCCCTCACCTTGAACTTATGCCCGCTTATGAATGACCCTTCAACTAAGGGGAACAGCTGCTCCTTACCCACCCTGTCCATGCCCCTTATAATCGTGTATACCTCAATCAGGTCACCCTTCTCTGCTCCAATGAAAACAACCCAAGTCTATCCAACCTCTCTTCATAACTTAAATGTTTCATCCCAGGCAACATCCTGGTGAATCTCCTCTGCACCCCCTCCAGTACAATCACATCCTTCCTATAATGTGGCGACCAGAACTGCACACAGTACTCCAGCTGTGGCCTCATTAAGGTTCTATACAACTCCAACATGACCTCCCTACTTTGTAATGTATGCCTCGATTGATAAAGGCAAATGTCCCATATGCCTTTCTCACCACCCCACTAACATGCCCCTCCACCTTCAGAGGTCTATGGACACACACACCAAGATCTCTTTGTTCCTCAGAACTTCCTAGTGCCATGCCATTCATTGAATACTTCCTTGTCAAATTACTCCTTCCAAAGTGTATCACCTCACACTTTTCAGGGTTAAATTCCATCTGCCACTTATCTGCCCATTTGACCATCCCGTCTATATCTTCCTGTAGCCCAAGACACTCAACCTCACTGTTGACCACCCAGCCAATCTTTGTGTCATCTGCAAACTTACTAATCCTACCCCCCACAGAGTCATCTATGTCGTTAATATAAATGACAAACAATAAGGGACCCAGCACAGATCCGTGTGGGACGCCACTGGACACTGGCTTCCAGTCACTAAATCATCCTTCTGTCATCGCCATCTGCCTCCTACAACTAAGCCAATTTTGAATCCACCTTATCCATAGCCTTCATGCTGTCGTGAAACCAGTCAAGCCATATTGTCCGTTCATGCCACCAAACATGCCCAATGCCGACAGGTACAGAAAATCCCAGCCTATGTCTTTGCAACACCATTTTGAGTTAGCCAAGAGTGGAGCTATGTGAGAGTAGAATAGAGGGACATCTGACCTGTGGTTGACACTGACTGACTTAACTAAGGGACTTAGCACCTTGACACGTTTTGAGCTTCACCATATTGAAGTGCACTTACTTTGAAGTGCCTTTATTTAAAGTTAAAGGCTAACACA
This sequence comes from Carcharodon carcharias, assembly GCF_017639515.1. Taxonomy (NCBI): domain Eukaryota; kingdom Metazoa; phylum Chordata; class Chondrichthyes; order Lamniformes; family Lamnidae; genus Carcharodon; species Carcharodon carcharias. The sequence goes on along the minus strand of NC_054479.1, from coordinate 15,114,105 downwards.
CCAGTTTAGTATTTTAATTGGTGCATTTCTAGAAAGTGGCTGGCTTAGAAGAAGTACTTGCATTTATATTGTTCCTTTCACAACCTCAGCCGATTAAGTACTTCTGAAGTAAAAACAGAAAATGGTCAGCAAATCTGGCAACACCTGTGGAGAGAGGAACAGAAACATTTCAAGCCAATGACTTTGAATTTGCTCACAAAGTTCCACAAACAGCAACGAGCTTAGTGGCCTCAGGTAAGAGTTATGTGTACTTCATGGATATGGGGATTTTGAAAAGACCTTTGACAAGGCACTGCATGGAAGATTTGTGACTAGGGGGAAGGCAGTTGGAATCAGAGGGCTAGCTGCAGAATTGAAAGCAAACTGGCTACCAAACAGAAAATGGAAAGTACATGAGAAAGGAGGAAATGCAAGGATATGTTTAAAAAGGTCAACAGAACAGGAGGCTTTTGTGAGGCAAAAACACCAGTGTTTTCAGTACTACATGGTTAAGAGTTAAATGTTGGCCATCATACATAAGAGATATCTTCTGCTCATCTGTGTTTATTGTCACGGGATCTTAAACATCCATCCGAGATATGCCATGGTTCAACGTCTCACCTGAAAGATGACACCTCTGACAGTGCAGCATTCCCCTAGTTTTAACACTGAAGTGTTGGCCTGTATTTTCCACTCAAGCTGGAGTGGGGCTTCAGCTCAACTTTGACCTCAGGAAGGAGTGCTACCAGTGAGCCACAGGTCAGAGAGAATATAGTGGGGGATTATCCCACACAGAAGAAGGAAAATATATTTTCTGATGCTTTATACATAAAGAAAAGATCAGCTAGTCCAATGAGTGTGCCATCAAAACTATCTCTCTGCCAGTCACACACATCCTTTTTCCACACTGAACACCAAACTTGGCCCCTCCACCTCCACATTCATACAATCTAAAAGCTTTAAAAAAAATCCTCAGCTGATTTAAGCAATTTCTCAGAATGTATTTTTTAACAGCATGCTACAGGCAATTGAGCAAGGTCCCAGTGATCATGCCACTAATACTGATACACTACCAAATTCGCCTTACCTTCCAAGTGACGACTTCCACTCACAAGAATTTGTCAACTTGTCCTTAACCTCAAGAAACTTAAGTCAATTTCCAAGAAGGAATAACTTAAAAATGATTGTTCTTGAGTGTAATTCATTGGGTGTATCCCAGATATTGTCAGGAAATCTTAAAACCTTAATTAACATGTTAACACACTGCCCCCATAACTTCCAAGGAATCAAAATATACAACTTCATGAAGAAAGTGTTATATGCTCATGAAAATTAAGTGTATTTGAAAGGGGTGGGCAGATGCTGTGAATTTACATCGCATTTACAGCACAGAACCAGGGCATTTAGTTCAATGGGTCAGTGCTGGTGTTTTTTGCTCCACACAAGTCTACGGCCATCTTGCTTCACCTGACCTTTGTATTTCTTTCCCTCTTCTGTCTTTTCTGTTTGGTAGCCAATTTTTTTTTTAATCAATTCTGCAGCTACTCCTCTGATTCCAACTGCTCTGACCTCAATCACGAAACTTCCGTGCCAGAGCTTGTCAAAGGCCTTTTCAAAATCCCCATATCTATGAAGCACACATGACGCTTTCGCTTTGATGGTTTCTGGAGCCCTAGACGTTCTTTTTAAAATTCAGGATTTAAAAAATTTTTATTTGTTCGTCATGGGACACAGGTGTCGCTGGCTAGATCAGCATTTATTGCCCACCCCTATTTTGTTTTTTTCATTTGTGAGGTATGGCTATCGCTGGTTAGGCCAGCATCTATTGCCCATCCCTAATTGCCTTGAGAAGGTGGTGGTGAGCTGCCTTCTTGAGCTGCTGCGGTCCATGTGGTGTAGGTACACCCACCTTGCTGTTAGGAAGGGAGTTCCAGGATTTTAACCCAGCAACGGTGAAGGAACAGTGATATATTTCCAAGTCGGGATGGTGAGTGGCTTGGAGGAGAACTTCCAAGTGGTGGTGTTCCCAGGCATCTGCTGCCCTTATCCTTCCAGATGATAGTGGTCATGGGTTTAGAAGATGCTGTCTAAGGAGGCTTGGTGAATTCCTGCAGTGCATCTTGTAGATGGTACACACTGCTGCCACTGTGCATCGGTGGTGGAGGGAGTGAATGTTTGTGGAAGGGATGCCCATCAAGTGGGCTGCTTTGTCCTGGATGGTGTTGAGTTTTTTGAGAGTTGTTGGAGCTGCACTCATCCAGTCAAGTGGAGATAATTCCATCACACTCCTGACTTGTGCCTTGTAGATGGTGGACATGCTTTGGGGAGTCAGGAGATGAGTTACTCACCGCAGTATTCCTAGCCTCTGACCTGCTCTTGTAGCCACAGTATCTATTTGGCTAGTCCAGTTCAGTTTCTGATCAATGGTAACCCCCACCCCCCCCAGGATGTTGATAGTTGGGGAATCAATGATGGTAATGCCATTGAATGTCATGGGGCGATAGTGAAGTTCTCTCTTGTTGGAGATGGTCATTGCCTGGGACTTGTGTGATGTGAATGTTATTTGTCACTTGTCAGCCCAAGCCTGGATATTGTCCAGGTCTTGCTGCATTTGGACATGGACTGCTTCAGTATCTGAGGAGTCGCAAATGGTGCTGAACATTGCGCAATCATCAGCGGACATCCTCACTTCTGACCTGATAATGGAATGAAGGCTGTTGCTAATGCACCTGAAGATGGTTGGGTCTAGGACACTATCCTGAGGACCTCCTGCAGTGATGTCCTGGAACTGAGATGATGGACCTCCAACAACTACAACCATCTTCCTTTGTGCTAGGTATAACTCCAGCCAGTAGAGAGTTTTCCCCATGATTCCCATTGGCTCCAGTTTTGCTTGGGTTCCTTGATGCCACACTCAGTCAAATGCAGCCTTGATGTCAAGGGCAGTCACTCTAATGTCACTCTGGAGTTCAGCTCTTTTGTCCATGTTTGAACCAAGGCTGTAATGAGGTCAGGAGCTCAGTGGCCTTGGCGGAACCCAAGCTGAGTGTCAGTGAGCAGGTTATTGCTAAGCAAGTGCCACTTGACAGCACTGTTGATGGGTGGCGATGGTTCTGTCTGGGACATTATCTGCGAGGTATGATTCCGTGAGTAGTATGTGAGACAGCTCTCCCAATTTTGGCATAAGCCCCCAGATGTCAGTAAGGATGACTTTACAGGGTTGACAGGGCTGGAGTTTGCTACTTCATTTCCTGTCCCATTGTTGTTTCCAGTGTCATTGAGAAGGTGGTGGTGAGTTGTCTTTTTGAACCACTACAGTCCATGGAACACACACAGTGCTGTTAGGAAGGGAGCCCCAGGAATTTGATTCAACAATAGTGAAGGAACAGCAATATGTTTTGAAGTCAGGCTGGTGTGTGGGGGAACTTGAAGTTAGTGATGCTCCCACACATGCACTGCCCTTCTCCTTCTAGTTGGTGGAGGTGGCGGGTTTGGAAGGTGCTGTTGAAGGATCCTTGGTGAGTTACTGCAGTATATCTTGTAGATGGTACACACTGCTGCCACTGTGCATTGGTGGTGGAGGGAGTGAATGTTGAATGTTGGATGGGGTGCCAATCAACCGGACTGCTTTTTCCAGGATGGTGTCAAGTTTCTTGAGTGTTGTTGAAGCAGCATTCATCCAGGCAATTGGAAAGTATTCTATCATGCTCTTGACTTGTGCTTTGTGGGCAGGCTTCGGGGAGTCAGGAGGTGAGTTACTTGTCACACAATTCCCAGCCTCTGACCTGCTCTTGTAGCCATAGTATTTATATGGCTGGTCCAGTTCAGTTTCTGGTCAATGGTAGTGCCAAGTATGTTGATCATGGGGGATTCAGTGATGGAAATGTTACTCAATGTCAAGGGAAGATGGTTGAATTCTCTCTTGTTGGGGATGGTCATTGCCTGGCACATGTGTGGTGCAAATACTAGTTGCCACTTATCAGCCCAAGCCTGGATATTTTCCAGGTCTTGCAGGATATGGACACATTACAATAAATTACATTTTAAACCTGTTTGTTCACAGGTTTGTGCCTTGCTGATGTTTTGCTGTCTAACCAGCTTATCCTGATAAATAGTTTGTGGTGTGCAATTCTGCATCTGACTTTTCAACAAGTGATTGGTCATTAAAATAAATTTACTGTGGCTGTTCAATTCAGAACATACAGTGGCTCAGAACTTGTTGGAAAAATAATGGCAAGTTCATGAGACCCACCATTGTAAATATGTGGAAAACCTGGCAATTTGTGGCATGGAGGAAATACACTGAATTGCGAGTCACCACAAGTTGCACCATTAGCCTCACAAAACTGGATGTTCAGCATCATTCATGACATTCAGGGAGTGTCAAAAAAATGGTCGATGTGTGCTGTAATTGCCAATTAGTTCTGTTGCAGCTATTTAAGGTTAGCAATTCATGTTGCAAACAATCCTGTTAATGACGCAATTTATGGTCCTGACATTTCACTCAAACTTGACGGCCCAGAAAGCGGGCAATGAAGAAACATGCATTTAGATAGCACCTTTAAAATAGCAATACACCTCAAGGTATTAGCAAGGGTGCTATTAATAAAAAACTCTGACATCAAGCCACAGGAGGACATATCAGGATAGATGACAGCTTATTAAAAGAAGTAGGTTTTAAAGAGCATCTTAAAGGCGGAGAGAGAGTAGTGTGGTGGAACGGTTTAGGGAGACAAGCCCTGAGCTTATGGACAAGGCAACTGAAAGCACAGCTGCTAGTGGGGAATGATCAAAATCAAGGATGTGCAAAATGGCAGAGTTGGAGGAGTGCAGAGCTCTCAGAGGGTTGTAGGGCTGGAGAAGATTACAGAGATAGGAAGGTGCAAAGTTATGGAATGTATTCCAAACAAGGATGAGGATTTTAAATTTGAGATATTGTTGAACAGGGAGCAGAGAGCACAATGATGATCAGTGAAAGCCTTGGAACGATTTAAGATGTGGGCGGCAGAGCTTTGGATGAGCACAAGTTTATGGAAGGTGGAAGGTGGGAGGCCGTCCTGGAGAGCATTTCATAGTCAAGTCTGAAGGTGAAAAATGTGTTGATGAGGAGCCAGGGTTGGAGGGAGTGATGTTACGGAAGTGAAAGTAGGCAGTCTTGGTGATGGGGCAAATATGTGGTCAGAAGTTCATTTCCAAGTCAAACACAACACCAAGGCTGTAAAAAGTCTGGCTTAACTAATGCCAGGGGTAGGGATGGAAATGGTGATCAGAGTGGAGTTTGTGGTAGGGGTCCAAAGGCAATGGCTTCAGCCTTTCCAATATTTCACTGAAGGAAATTCTTGCTCATCCAGTACTGGGTGTCGGACAGGCAATGGCGATCAAGAGAGGTGGTGCTGAGATGGAGCTAAGTGCCATCAGCATTTGTAGTTGAGAATTAGCCTAGTAAAATTGGCCTTTTCCCAATTTAAAATTTTTACTAAAGTAAAATACTGAAGATGCTGAAAGCCTGAAAATGCTGGAAGTACCCAGCTTCTGTGGAAAGAGACAAAGAGGTAATGTTTCAGGTCTGTAACCTTTCATCAGAATTCTGAAACCTTAACTCTGATTCTCTCCTCACAGATGTTGCCTGACTGACTGAGCATTTTCTGTTTTCACTTAAAACTTTTGTTTTATCTTTGTCTTTTTTTCTATAACTATGCTAAACCTAACCAACTTATGAGGACCACCAAAATGGTCTCTCACTGATACTCATCCCACCTGCCCAGCTTTATTTCCTAAAACTAACCCCAGAACTGCCCCTTCTCTTAGGCTTGCAAAGATAAAGTTCTCCTAAATGCATTTTAAGAATTCCGCACCCTCAAATCCTTTTACTCTGATGTTATCCCTGTTAATATAAGGGCAGTTGAAATCCCTTCGGATTGCTGTCCCATTGTTTTTGCACTTCTCGCAATTTGCCTATTCATTTGCCCTTTAATCTCAATCCTTACGTGTCTTTGGTTAGGGAGGTAATTGGACTGGATGTTCAGGAGATTCTTGACGTCCTGTTGACCTCAATTCGCACTTCCAGTCATTTACACCGCAAAAACAAAAATGACCTGAGTGATAAGGTTAAGAAAGATTCCAAAAATAAAAACAAAAAAACTGCGGATGCTGGAAATCCAAAACAAAAACAGAATTACCTGGAAAAACTCAGCAGCTCAACAGAACTGTTGAAGGGTCATGAGGACTCGAAACGTCAACTCTTTTCTTCTCCGCCGATGCTGCCAGACCTGCTGAGTTTTTCCAGGTAATTCTGTTTTTGTTTAAGAAAGATCCCATTCACGCTTTAGTCTTTAACGTTGCGGTAATAATTTCTGTGCCATTTCCAGTGTCAATGTTGAATGAAAAGGTCCTTTGCAAAGCTTCAAATGAACGGTTAAGCTTTTTTTTTCTCTCTCTCTGCAACGGTGGCAAGAGGAATATAGCTGGAAGTCTAAATTTGTAAAAGAATCGGATGACGGAGGGCTATCTTTCACATAGTTTAACGAAATGTTAATTCCTCGGAGCCCAAAAATCGCTCCTGGTAGTGTTTTCTCGCCAACAAGCCAGGTGGCTTATGAAGTGACTCTCATCTCCTAGCTCGTCCTTTTGAATTGAGCTTCCCTGATGCATCGAACTGTTTAAAATTTGATACGGTTTCCCTCGTGCGCCTTATGCATTTTCGCGACCTTCAGGCGTCCACCTCCTCAGTGGCTCAAGTGCAGAGAGAGAGCCTGGCAGCTCACTTTAACGTCCGGCGCTTTTCTTTGGCATTCTCACCTCTGAGACTCTGTTGAATCCACCAAGACTCCTCCAAAACTTTGTCCCATCCCAGCCCAGTCCCCAATGCTTTTTTACCCCACCCCCCCCCGACCCCTCCGCCTCTTTCCATTCCTGGTCCACACTCTCCTGTCCTGTATCTCTTCTCTCTAACACCTTCTGCCCTTCCCCACCACCCCCTCCGTTCTCTCACACTCTTTTGTGTTTCCTTCTCTCTCCAGCTGCCACTCAGTGCTGCCTGACGTCAGTGTGACCAGAGAGTGAGAGGAGGAGGGAGGAGAGAGAGAGAGAGAAAGGTTATAAGAAGCGGACGGAGAAAAAAAGACCTCAGGAAATCAGGAAAACAGGTGCAAACCTTTGCTTTATCTCCCTAAACCACTCCCGGTCTGCGCGAAACCCTTCACCCAGCCGTGCCAGTCGTGTCTCAGTCGGACCCCGCCTTCCTGTGCCCACCTCTGTGCCCTTTTCCCTGGCAGGGGTTTTTGCCAACCCGCCTGTTACTGAGCAGCCGGATGGTTGATATTAACCACCACACCTCTTCCCCCCACACCCCCACCCTACCGGTGAACCTTTCATCATCTTTTGATCAAGGCGGAGCTGGTCCGCGGAGATTTTGCAAATTCACCCGAGTCTTGGAAATTGACACATCCGCCTGGTAGTATATAAGGTGCAATTTTAAAGCTATATATTTTTGCCGGGGGAGAGGGGAGAGGCTTATGGCTGGGCAGTTTTGTCCCCCCGCCTCCCGCGCACTCCGCTACCTTTGAATTATTTATTTAGCCGAGATGGGAATATTAAGGCCATCTGTTATTTATTTATTTTTTAGACAGCCTTGCTTCCAGCCTAGAGACAACCAGCCAGTAATCGGAGATGAAATTGCAAATGGATTATGTCGATATGACATGAAATTGATAGTGTGCGGTGACAATATCTGGTGTTCGGTCATGAAGCATCGAGCCGGATAACAGCAAATGTATCTGTGTAGCTAAATATTACTGGGCGTGACAGTCTTTGTATCATATCCTTATTTTACATTCACGACATTAATCTACCTGTGCAATTATGGGAAGCCTGTATCAGTTGCCCTAGTTCCGACTCTTCATCCATATGTACACATGTTCTGTTTGTGATCACTCCACCAGATATGAACTACCGGAGTTTGCTTTGGGGAGAGAGGTCTGACTTAAGATTTTTTTTTAATTAAGTGTCTCTGTTGCAGTTGGTATCCTCCCAAAATATTTGGAAAGTTTTTTTTTTAAAGATTTTATTTTGAAAAAATCATGAGTATTTCTTGCTACCCAGTGAATGTGTGAAGCAGTCTGAATCCAAATTCAGCAAGACCTGGACAATATCCAGGCTTGGGCTGACAAGTGGCAAGTAACATTCGTGCTACACCAGTGCCAGGAAATGATTATCTCCAACATGAGACAATCTAACCATCTCCCCTTGGCATTACCATTGCTGAGTCCTCCACTATCAACATTCTGGGGGTTACCATTGACCAGAAACTGAACTGGACTAGCCATATTAAATACTGTGGCTACAAGAACAGGTCAGAGGTTAGGAATCCTGCAGCAAGTAACTCACCTCCTGACTCCCCAAAGCCTGTCCACCATCTACAAGGCACAAGTCCAGAGAGTGATGGAATACTCCTCACTTGCCTGCATGAGTGCAGTTCCCACAACACTCAAGAAGTTTGACACCATCCAGGACAAAGCAGCCTGCTTGATTGGCACCTCCACCCACTAAAATTCATTCCCTCCACCACTGATGCACAGTGGCAGCAGTGTGTGTACCATCCACAAGATGAGCTGCAGGAGCTCATCAAGCCTCCTTAGGCAGCACCTTCCAAACCCTCAATTGCTACCATCTAAAAGGACAAGGGCAGCAGATTCATGGGGACACCACCACCTCCAAGTCACTCACCGTCCTGACTTGGAAATACATCACTGTTCCTTCATTGTCGCTGGGTCAAAATCCTGGAAATCCCTTCCTAACAGCACTGTGGGTGTACCTACGCCGTGTGGACTGCAGCGGTTCAAGAAGGCAGCTCACCATCACAGTCAAGGGCAATTAGGGATGGGCAATAAATGCTGGCCTAGCCAGCAATGCCCACATGCCATGAATGAATAAGGAAAATATATGAACTATTCAGACCTAGAGTGATTCCAGGTTTTGATCCCTGGCTCAACTGACAGGGAGACAGGGCATGGGTTTCCAAGAATAGGGATAGGCCATTCAGCCCCTCCAGCCTGTGACCTGAATCAATAAGGGAAGCAGCCAGTCATTGGGTAAGTGCAAATTCTTTTTTTCCTTGTGAAACTGTTGGAATCGGCATTGGGAGGGGATGGAATTGAGCAGCCCATTCCAAAGATCGAGATTGCCTTTGGAAAGATTCCAGAGCAGGTGCTGAAATGGAAGGCTGACCTCTTTTGGGGCAGAAGGACAAGATGAGAGGAGCTGGCTGAAAAACTACTTCTCTCCTTCAAGGCCAAAGTATCCATCAACCTGAGGAAAGTGGCTATGATGATCAGTGTCAACATTTGTATTAGCAGCCTGTGGCCATTGTATCTATGCCGGGGAATTTACTTTCAGCTTGCAACAGATTTAATTTATGCCACTTGCCATTCTTTCATACATTGCCTATTCTTGATCCAGGCAAAACTGGTAGCTGTTTCCCAAAAGAGCAACCATTATCCCACTTAACTCCCACAGGTACATACAATACACAATAGCATTACGACACATAATATATGGCTAAGCAAGAAAAGAGAGATTGGTATTCGGAAGAGCCTAGTCATGAAGCTCCAGCCATGATGATATGGGACAGACAAAATGGACTTTTCCTGCTTGCCAATTATATTTGGAACAATGGGTTATTGAGATCTTCAGCTTCAATGAGTAGGAGTCCCTCTTGTCCGGGTTCTACACGTTGGGAGTGAGAGAAACTTGAGGCAAGGCTTCACAGACTTCATTGCTGCTCCAGTGGTCTAGTCTCATTCACTGGTTATACTGGGCCAGTGCTCCGCAGTAGGGGTGAGCCAGCAGTGGGCTTTGCCCTATCTAGTCCCATTTTGTTTTGATATTGGTGCCACAAGCAGACAGAATGGGCCTGATTTTCACTCAGTCCAAAAACCATTCACTTGCACACTTAAAATTGAGCCCAACATTTATGATGAGAAGCCTGGCAAATTGTGTGTTCTTTCCAAATAAAACAGATTTGAATATTCTTGGCTCCTTATTAAGGTTTTTGCATATCTTTTAATGAGCACTCTGAAGTTCATTGCTTTTCCTTGAAAGAAAAACACAGGCTCATAACAAGTTATCCAATCTTCTGCATGTGTCCAATTTGTCACAACCCAAGAGCATTAGGAAATTATTATCAGGTTGTTGTGTCCTTGCAGAGAAGTCCTTCTTGATGCACCACTTTGATGTTTTTTGCCTTGGTGCCTAGACCTCCATGATGTGTAATAGGCTAGATTGAATCTCTAAGCCAGCGGTGGACTGAATAAGACAGGGCGAGGATCAAGAAAACTGGGGTGCTTCATGTGGTTTTCAAAGAACCAGCAAGTGTCAGGACTCCAATGCGTTGCTGCTGTTGTCTAACTCTCTGCCTCAGGGGGCAATAGAGATGGGGGTCACTGAATATTTTTAAGGCAGAGGTAGATAGATTCTTGTTAGGTAAGGGAATCAAAGATTATTGAGGATAGTTTGGAATGTGGAAGTCGAAACACAAGCAGATCGGGCATGGTCTTATTGAATGGTGGAGCTGGCTTGAGGGGCCGAATGGCCTACTTCTGCCCCTATTTCGTATGTCCATATGTAATGTTGAATGTTTCATTTGCAAGGGGCAGGGGACTTGCCAGCTGACAGACTAAATAACAAATCGGCAGAGAATCCTGCAAGCAGAAAGTGAACCAGCTACTGATCTGCCACAATTGTTATCATGAGAACATGAGAAATAGGAGCAGGAGTAGGAGTAGGCCATAAGGCCTTTCAAGCCTGCTCCACCATTCAGTATGATCATGGCTGATCTTCCACCTCATCACCACTTTCCAACAATATCCCCATAATGTCAACATTCTTTTAGTGTCCAAAAAATCTAATGACCTCTGTCTTGGGTACACTCAATGACAGAGCACCCACAGCCCTCTGGAGTAGAGAAATCCAAAGATTCACAAGATCCTGGGTGAAGAAATTTCTCCTCATCTCAGACCTAAATAGTCAACAGCTTCTCATGAAAGGTCTGGGTTCTCCCGGCAGGAGAAACAGCCTCTCGACATCTAAAAGCCTCTCAACATCGTGCAGTGTGCCGCGGCAGTAAGCCTATTAATGATGTGTTAGGCAGTGTGGGAGCTCCTGCAGTATCAAGGTGAGTCTATTCAAGGGAGTAGCTGATCCATAGAGACCAGAAAGAAATTTGATAGCCGATCTCAGCAGGCAACATTTAATGTGATAAAAACAAAAATATTTACATTTAATGTATTGCAGCAAGTTTAGATGGAGGGTGTGGGGATGGTATATTAGCCAAGGATTGCTATCTAATAATCTTTGCTGCAAAGTGCACATGAGGGGAGGACAGGAGCAGCTTCTGATGTGATAACCTCACAGTGGAATAGCCTGCCGGTATTAAACAGACTGATTTTTAACGAGGTGTAAGTGGATGGGTTTTGAAGGAGTTAAAACCTCACCCAAGTGTCAAAAGTTCACCGATGAAGAGCTGTTGCTGGGGCAAGATACTGGAAGCTGGTTGACAGATGTGAAATCATAGTCCAGCAAGTGCCAACACCTGTAGGAAGAGAGAGAACAAGCCTTGTGAAAAAGAGTTAAGCCAACCTATTGTGTGAATGATGGTCATAACATGCTAAATAAGAATGTTGACTTTGTACCAGCCAACACTAAAGGGCTAATTTCTGATCCCTTCTCCTAGTGGAAATGACCTTGAAAGGAGCATAAGCTGGAACAAAAGTTCAAACATTACAGCCTCGTTTTTCTGACCTGACTCCTACATAGCCGAATTTTATGTCTGCAATATAAATATGCTGCCTCATTAATCAATACTGAATTTACTTCTCTCTGTTGGGTAACAGCGGAGCTTTTACTGACATCCCTCAGTTGGCGGTTAAATTCTGGAGGATGTTTGGGAAACCTGTTCTTTCTGGTTGTCTCTTAATGACACGAACACTACCTCCCTCCACATAGAACTTGCCTCCAGGCTAAATCCAGGCCAATACCTCAGAGCCAATAGGACAACTTGAAGCCGCTTAGTTTGAATGGTTTCTGTATGATGTTTTATTTTGATGTCGGGATATCATTACAGTTTGGAAGAGTTATTGAGTCCTGGTGCATGAAAGGACTGAGTCTTCTCCAGCACAGCTGAAGCAAAATTAAGTTAGTTGATGATTTCAAAAATTAAATTAGCTTATACATTATCCAAATTAGTCCTAAGATCTACCCGATGTATACTATTCAAACAGGCACAAAGTGGGGGGAGGTGATGGTGTTGTGGTATTGTCACTTGACTAGTAATCCAGAGGCCCAGGGTAATGCTCTGGGCACCTGGGTTCAAATCCTGCCACAGCAGATGATGGGATTTGAATTCACTAAATATCTGGAAATAAAAGTCTAACAACGACCATGAAACCATTGTTGATTGTTGTAAAAGCCCAACTGTATCACTAATGATCTTTATCTATCGGTGACCTACATGTGACTCCAGATCTGCAGTAATGTGGTTGACTTTTAAATGGCCTAGCAAGCCACTCAGAAACTGTGACAAAGTCACAAAAAAGGAATGAAACCAGACAGACCTGTGGCATTGACCTAGGCACCAGAAACGACAACAGAAATCATAGCCCTGTTGGCCCTGCAAAGTTCCCCTTACTAACATCTAGGGGCTACTGCCAAAACTGGAAGGGTTGTCTCACATCTTCACAGAATCATACCTGACCCAGCAGAGGTGGCTGCACAGTGGTATACAGTCAGGAGGAAGATGCCCTAGGATTCCTCAACATTGACTCCAGACCCCATGAAGTCTCATGGAATCAGGTCAAACATGGGCAAGTAAACCTCCTGCTGATTACCACATACCACCCTCCCTCAGCTGATGAATCAGTGCTTCTCCATGTTGAAAACCACTTGAAGGAAGCACTGAGGATGGCAAGGGTGCAGAATGTACTCTGGTTGGGGGACTTCAATGTCCATCACCAAGACTGGCTCAGTAGCACCACTACTGACTGAGCTGGCCAAGTCCTAAATGACATAGCTGCTAGACTGAGTCTGTGCTTAGTGGTGAGGGAACCAACAAGAAGGAAAAAATATTTGACCTCATCCTCACCAACATGCCTGTTGCAAATGCATCGTCCATGACAGTATTGGTAGGAGTGACCACCGCACACAATCATTGTGGAGACAAAGTCCTGCCTTCACATTGTGTGGCACTACCGCCATGCTAAATGGGATAGATTTCGAACAGATCTAGCGACTCAAGACTGGGCATCCATGAGGCGCTGTGGGCCAGCAGCAGCAGAATTGTACTCGAACACAATCTGTAACCTCATGGCCCAGCATATCTCCCAGTCTAACATTACCATCAAGCCAGGGGACCCAACTTGGTTTAAAGAAGAGTGCAGGAGGGCATGCCAGAAGCAGCACCAGGCATAGCTAAATATGAGGTGTCAACCTGGTGAAGCTACAACACAGGACTACTTGCACGCCAATTGGCATAGCAGCAAGTGATAGACAGAGCTAAGCCATCCCACAATCAATGGGATCAGATCTAAGCTCTGCAGTCCTGCTACATCCAGTTGTGAATGGTGGTGGACAATTAAACAACTCAGTGGAGGAGGAGGCTCCACAAATATCCCCATCCTCAATGATGGAGGAGCCCAACACATCAGTGCAAAAGATAAGGCTGAAGCATTTGCTACAATTTTCAGCCAGAAGTGCCAAGTTGATGATCCATCTCGGCCTCCTCTGGACATCCCCAGCAATGCAGATACCAGTCTTGAGCCAATTCGATTCACCCCATGTGATATCAAGAAACAGCTGAAGGCACTGGATACTGCAAAGGCTATGGGCTCTGACAATATTCCAGCAATCATACTGAAGACTTGTGCTCTAGAACTTGCCATGCCCCTAGCTGTTCCAGTAGAGCTACAACTCTGCCATCTACCCAGCTATGTGGAAAATTGCCCAGTTATGTCCTCTACACAAAATGCAGGACACATCCAACCCAGCCAATTACCCCATCAGTCTACTCTGAATCATCAGTGAAGTAATGGAAGGGGTTGTCAATAGTGCTATCAGGTGGCACTTGCATAGCAATAACCTGCTCACTGACACCCAGTTTGGGTTTTGCAAGGTGAGGTGAGAGTGACTGCCCTTGACATCAAGGCTGCATTTGACTGAGTGTGGCATCAAGTAACCCTAGCAAAACTGGAGTCAATAGGAATTAGGGGGGGAAACTCTCCACTGGTTGGATTCACATCTAGCACAAAGGAAGATGGTTGTGGTTGTTGGAGGTCAGTCTTCTCAGCTCCTGGTCATGAATGCAGGAGTTCCTCAGGGTAGAGTCCTTGGCCCAGCCACCTTCAGCTGTTTCATCAATGACCTTCCTTTCATCATAAGGTCGGAAGTGGGGATGTTCACTGATGATTGCACAATGTTCAGCACCATTCATTACTCCTCATATATGGAAGCAGTCCATGTCCAAATGCAGCAAGACCTGAACAATATCCAGGATTGGGCTGACAAGTGGCAAGTAACATTCGTGTCACACAAGTGTCAGGCAATGACCATCTCCAACAAGAGAGAATCCAACCATCGCCCCTTGATGTTCAATGGCATTACCATCACTGAATCCCCCACTATCAACATCCTGGGGGTTACCATTGACCAGAAACTGAACTGGACTAGCCACAGGGGACCTGTGTGTGAATATATGCAGCTTCTAGCACGTGTTAGATAGCCACACTGCAAGCCCAACTGTTAATCTTAAATTGGTTGTCAGTGTAATTCTTAGCACAATCAAGATTATTTTTTTAGCAAGTGCTGTCCAATCACAGAAGCACTAAAATTCATTATTTGCATTAAGTTTTTTTCTTTAAAAAGGGGCACCTATGAGATTAACAAGTTGTGTCTGTGCACAGAGACCTTTCCTCCACTTGGCAACCTCTGAGGGTAGTCCATTTCAAAATTAGGAAGTCACTGTGTAAAGCATCATATGGCACATACTCAGATCACCACATGCTGTCACCAAAGTATGCTGCAGCAATCTTGAGAGTAGCCCTTATCCTAGGCAGTGCCCTTCAGAAAATCACAGCGAGTAAAATTATTTCAAAGCTTCTACCAGGCTGCAAAAAGGTAATTATCAACCATTAACATTTTTCTTTACTTTCTTTTTTTCACAGATCTGCCATCCTTCAGAAATGAGACATTCTCCGCTGCATCGGAGAATAGAATAAGATACAGATAAACCGAGCCTCCAGCCCTAACTTTTAACACAGAATATTTGGAACACAATAAGAGAGCAGTAATGGTGAGCAGGTTGCCTGGCTGCAACTCCCTGGCTCGATTCTGCCAGAAGCTGACCAGGGTGAAGACGCTGGAGGCAGATATGATGGAAACCACCCTGAATAGGTGCCTGTCTACGCTGGACCTGACCTTGTTTGGCTTTGGCGGCATGGTTGGCTCTGGCCTTTATGTTCTCACTGGCACAGTCGCCAAGAATGTTGCCGGTCCTGCGGTCATCGTTTCTTTCATCTTTGCAGGTTTTGCCTCTTTGCTTGCCGCCTTGTGCTACGCCGAGTTTGGCTCCCGTGTGCCAAAGACTGGCTCCGCCTACATGTTCACCTATATCTCAGTGGGCGAAATCTGGGCCTTTATGATTGGGTGGAACGTCATCCTGGAATACATCATTGGTGGAGCTGCTGTGGCCAGAGCTTGGAGTGGCTACCTGGATTCTATTTTCAACCACAAGATTCAAAACTTCACCGAGACGCACATTGGCAGATGGAACGTGCCCTTCTTTGCCTCCAACCCTGACCTGCTGGCCGCTGCGCTATTACTCATTGCCACAGCGTTTGTCACTTGCGGGGCCAAAGTGGCCTCTTGGCTGAATCACGTGTTTGCAGTCTTCAGTATGGGAGTGATCCTCTTCATCCTGATATTTGGATTCATCCTAGCTGATCCAAAGAACTTCAGCGCCGAGGAGGGCGGCTTTGCCCCTTTTGGATTTTCAGGAATCATGGCTGGCTCAGCAACCTGTTTTTATGCATTTGTAGGATTTGATGTCATTGCAGCATCTGGTGAAGAGACTCGGAACCCTCAAAAGGCTATCCCTATAGCGACAGCAATTTCTTTGGTCCTGGCTACCTTAGCATACATCTTGGTTTCTGCAGCACTCACTTTGATGGTTCCTTGGCACAGCTTGAACCCAGATTCGGCCCTCTCAGATGCCTTTTACAGGAGAGGCTATGCCTGGGCTGGATTCCTTGTGGCCATTGGATCTATTTGTGGTAGGTATTCGGAAACCTGAATGGAGTATTTTTTTTTTGTATTTTTCTAAGCTGTGTGCCGAGTGAAGTAATATCCAAATGTTTGATTCGCAGCTGCTGCTAGAGAAACATGGTCAATGGCCACTTGTCCTTCTCAGTTTTTTTCTGCCCAAAATGTTTCTCATGTAAGACATACAATAATAAACTGGATTTTTCATCCCGTCCCCGACCACCTATAGTTGTGATGAGTCTCAGTGCGAATGCCCACAGGGGTCTCTGCCTGAGCAAAGTATTGTGTAATGTACCTTTGCTTATTCACAGGAAGGTGAAAAATCTGTGCTTCTGTCTAGTCAAGAAGCCATGACGGAAAGCCAAGAGTTTTCGTACAGTGGTACAGCACAGAAGGGGGCTATTCGGCCCATTGTGCCTGTACTTATACCAGTAAGATTGAAAATGAAATAAAAACAGAAAATGCTGGAAAAACTAAGTAAGTCTGGCAGCATCTGTGGAGAGAGAAATAATTAATGTTTCGGGGTCCGTATGACTCTTCTTCAGAGTTTTCCCAGAATTTTCTATTTTTATTTCAGATTTCCAGCATCCACAGTATTTTGCTTTTAAGACTGAAAATGAGTTGGACAAGAGATCAAGAGGCCACAACATTGGTAGATAAAATTTAATGCAAAGAAGCGTACATGTAAGAAGTGAAAGATAGATGCTGCGTACTTCATGGATGGTGCTGAGGTAACTGATGGCGACACTGCAAGAGACAAGGAGACTCGATGCTATACGAATGAAGAGCAGCAGTGAACAAAACCCATAAAATGTTGAACTGCATTTTCAACACAGTAAAATATAAATCAGAGGAGTTAGTGGGCAATGTTCCTACTAAACTGTGTGCATGCATGGGCGCACTGTTGCCTGGAATGTACTGCCCAGGTTTTGTTCCATATTAAATACTATGCACACGCAACCATGCGCAGAAGATTTCAAGGTACTACACATTGAAAAAACTGTTCATGCATGACAGAATTTTACAGGGAACGTTGGCCACTGATGCCTGCCCCAAACTGCCAGTCAGCAAGTTACAAAGTACTGCCAAGTATTTGTACTCAGCCTAACAGGTTTAAGCTCCAAACATGCCTCCACCACCCACCCCCCCCGCCTTCATCTCACTTCACCAACACGCCCCTCAATTCCTTTCTCACTCGGGTTTATCTAGCTCCCCCTTAAATCCATCTATGCTGGTGATCTTAACGACTCCCTCTGGAGGTGAGTTTCTAATTTTGACCACTCCCTGGGTCAAGAAGTTTCACCCAAGTTCCTTACTGGATTTATTAGTGACCGTCTGATATTTATGGTCTCTAGCTCTGGTCTCGTCCGTAAGTGGAAACATCTTTTTTATGTAAGCCCTATCAAATCTCTCGATAACCTCGAAGAGTTCTATAAGGTCACCCCCTCAGTAACCTCTTTGCAAGAGAAAAGAGCCCAATCTGTTCAACCTTTCCTGATCGTTATAACCTCTCTGTTCTAGTACCAATCTAGTAAACCTTTTGCGCCCCTTCTCCAGTGCCTCTGTAGCCTCTCTATGTTAGAATGGCACCGTGATGCCCTGAGGGCAAAGAGGAGGTCTTGCAGTGGCTTGATGGAAATTTTAATTGTCAGATATTTTGCCACTTGAGGAATGGAGATTCCTCCTGGAGCAAATACCTTTCCTAGTAAAGCTTTAGGTCCGTTTTCCCAAAGCCTAAGAATTTCACAGGGTCACAGTAAGGTTGTGGGGAGGAGGGAGAGCATTAATAAATAGAGGTGCTTAGAAATTAAGAGAATTGGAGGAACAACATTCAGAAGAACAATAATCCCTGAACAATTAATGAAATAGTGAGAGGCCAGAGCATTGTCATAATGGATTATCACGCAGTAAAACTGTGATCAACTACAGAAGATTTCTACCTAAAGAAGTATTGTGCTAGCAAACTCCTACTTTGATTAAACTGACTGTAAGAATATGATTTACTCTGGGCAATCTTGTGGATGTTCATAGACACAGTGAGGAACTTCAGATGCTAACAAACCGGCAACTGACCTTGCAGTGTTTCATAAAGAGCAGTCCACTCTTGATCGACTCGAGCTATTGGGATTATCAAACCCTGTTCCTAAATAACTTTATCCTTTTACCTCCCCCTCAGTAAAATAAAGTTTAACATTCACAAAATAATGGCTGACTGTTGGTTTCTTTAAACCTTTTTGCCTCTCCATCACTCTCGCCTCCTTTAAAGACCTTCCTTAAGATCTTTTGGTCACAAGAACACAAGAATTAGGAGCAAGAGTAGGCCATTCAGGCCCTTGAGCCTGTTTTGTCATTTGATAAGATCATGGCTTCTATGATTGTGGCCTCAACTCCACTTTCCTGTCTGCCCCCCATAACCCTTGACCCACTTGTTGACCAAAGGTCTGTCCAACTCAGCCTTGAATGTATTCAATGATCTAGCTTCATTGCTCTCTGGGGAAGATAATTCCACAGACTAATGATCCTCTGTGAGAACAAAATTCTCATCTCTGGCTTAAAAGGGAGACCCCTATTTTTTAATCTATGTCTCCTAGTTCTAGACTTCACCACAAGGGGGAACATCCTCTCAGCATCTGCACTGAGCCCCCATAGGATCTTTATGTTTCAATAAGATCACCTCTCATTCTTCTAAACTCAAATGGGTATAGGCCCAATCTGCTCAACCTTTCCTCACAAGATAAGCCCTTCAACCCAGGAAGGAGTCGAGTGAACCTTCTCTGAACAGTTTCTAATACAATTATCTCCTTTCTTCTTTCCTGATGTCTCCCTTTTTGGCTCAATGTTAAATTTTTATCTGATTATGCTCCTGTGAAGCACTTTGGGCCATTTCACTACACTAAAGCTGCTAAACAAATGCAAGTTATTGTTATTGCTGGTAAGGTTTAAAATACAGCATGGCCTGACAGACATGAAATCGCTGTGTGTTACCTTGTTATTGACAATTTTGTTGTCCAATAGTATTTCTTTTTAAACCCATTCTCACAGGCAATGCCAGCATTTATAACCTATCCCTAATTGTCCCCAAGAAGGTGGTGGTGAGCCACCTTCATGAATTTTTTTTTTAATTGAAAAGTGCACTTTATTCATAAAATATCTGGAAGAACATTACAAAACATTTCTAAATGGACATCACAAAAAATGCAACCAGATTCAACTTTTACACATGGATCACGAGGAGCTTCAATACAATCAATGAATATTACAATCATTCCAATATGGTCATTACAATCAGACAGTGCAATGGTATTGGAGTTATCAACATACATCATGTTGCACTCTCAGGTGCTTCAATACAATTATAATATAATTAGTATTCAGTGCATACCTTCATTGTGAGCGGTACAGCCCGAGAGGTCTATACAATTCCCAGCCCCTCGGTGCACTATGGCAGAAGGGTCTTCCCCCATTGCGCCTTTGCACCTTCATGAAATGCTGTATCTATGTGGTGTAGGTAGACCCACAGTGCTTTTTTCTGTTGCAGTTAGTGGCTTGCTAGGCTATTTCAGAGTCACATGTAGGCCAGGCCGGGTAAGAATGGCAGCTTGTTTCTCCCCTGAAGGGCATGAGTGAACCAAATGGGTTTTTAAACAACAATTCAGTAGTTTCATGATTGTTATTAAAGAGACTAGTATTTTATTCCAGATTTATTAAGTCATTGTATGTAAATCCTCCCAGCTGCCCTCGGTGGGATTTGAATGCATGCCTCCAGAACATTCCAGGCCTCTGGATTACTAGTCCAGCAATTATACTAATATGCTATCATTCCCGGAATGACTAGGTCATATGATCTGCTGGAACAGTGATAGAGGATAAGGTGGCTGTTGTTATGTCATTGAAATTGGGAAGTATTTCAGAAACTAGTTATGAAAACAATTGAATGTCTATATGTCAATAGTTCAGTGGTGCAGCCATTAGCCATACAAACCAAGAAAGCTCCCTCTGTGCTGAGTTACCCGATTGCAGCCAGGGCGGAGATAGAGCAGGGCAATTTATAGAGTCCTACAGCATGGAAGATGGCCATTTGACTCAGAGTGCCTATGCTGGTTCTTTCAAAGAAGTATCCAAATAGTTTCACTCTCTTGCTCTATTCCCATTGCCCTGCAAGCTTTTCCTTAACAGGTCCAATGTCTTTTGAAAGTTACTATTGCATCTGTTTCCACCACGCTTTCAGGTAGTGCATTCCAGATCACAAAACGTGATGCACGAGGAAAAGTTCTCCTCATCACCACCGCGGACTCCCAATTCTTTTGCCAATGATCTGAAATGTGTGTTCTCTGGCTATTGATCAACCTGGAAACAGGTCCTATCTACACCACCAAAATCCTTTATAATTATGAACATCTTTATTTAATCTCCCCTTAACCTCCTCTGCTGCAAGGAGAACAATCCCCAGCCTCTCTATTCTCTCCACACGACTGAAGTCCCTCATCCCAGGTACCACTCTAGTAAGTTGCTTTTGCACCCACTCCAAGGCCTCATTGTATGTGGGCAAGGATAGAGAAAGCCAGCAGACTCTGTTGTAACTCCTCCCTTAAGCTTAAGTAGCTTGTCAACACTCATGCTCATGAGAGCCAGAAGGCACTGGTTTGTGATTGGCTAAAGAACCAGAAGTGACATGAGGAAAAACATTTCTATGCAGCAAGTGGTTAGGATGCGGAAGGCACTGCCCAAGAATGTGGTGGGGGCACATTCAATCATGGTTTTCGAAAAGAAATTGGATAATTATCTGAAGAGAAAAAATTTACAGTGCTACTTGGAAAGAGGGGTGTGTGTTGGGGACCAGTTGAGTAGCTGGAATGGCACTACGGGCTGATTGGTCTCCTTCAGTGCTGCAGCCATTCCATGATTCTAAGTGAATGGAATTTGGAGATACAGGCCGGGATTTTCCAGCCCTGTTGCAGGTGGGACCTGCCACAGGCGAGGCGACGCCCCAGCCAGAAGTCCATTGACTTGTGGCGGGACTGGAAGATCCCGGCAGTGGGTGGGTGTGGAAAATCCCGCCCACAGAGCCTGTTTTTATTTGCACCACCAAATTCATTCATAGGAACAGGGGTGGGCCGTTTAAACCCTTAAGCCTGTTCCACCAGAGAACATGGCTGATCTGCAACCCAACTCCATGGACCTACCTTTGCCTCATATCCCTAAATACTTTTGATAAACAAAAATCTATCAACCTCAGACCTAAAATGAATGATTGATCTAGCCTCAATTGTTGCCTGCATAAGAGAATTCCAAGCTTCCAAAGCACACTTTGTGCATAGAAGCGTTTCCTATTTCCACTCCCGAAAGGAATGGTTCCATTTTTAGACCATAAACTGCAGTCCTAGACTCCCAACCAGCAGATTCTCGCTGACTGCCCTATCTGAAATTTTCAAGATATTCAAATAATCAAATGACCCCTTAACCTTCCAAATTCTAGGGAATACAGCCCTTGTTTGTACAATCTGTCCTCCTAATTTAACACTTGGAATCCAGGGGTCACTCTGGTAAAACTATTCCACACTCCTGTTTCACTTATAATCTTAATGCTGGTCAAGCTCTCATTAACTGTGTGGCCAAGTTTCTGTAATTTACTCAGCTTGCAGCCCATTACTGGAAACATCACAATTTTGAATTTCTTCTAGTGTTTTAAAAATTCAGCAGGTGAAAAGAACAGTAAAAGTTGAGAATTAGTTGCCATTGTTACATTTACCTGGTGGGAAAAGCATCTCAATGTTCAGCTCTCAGTTGCCCATGTGGACATGTGGTATTACATTGGGTAATACTGTAATTACAAAGTGAAGTAACTAAATTGTGTAGTGAGGCGTTTTAGTAATATTTGGGCTGACTTCTTGGTGAATGAACTATTTTAGCTCCCTCAATGGCTCAGTTGATAGATGTAGTGCCCGGTGGTAAAGCCCTGCTCTCCAGAGGGCCTCAGCTTTGATCCCTGATCTTGGCTGACCTAGTTGTTCAGAGCCAACATCACGGCTGAAGTGTTAACTACTAACTGAGATATTGACTAAGATCAGATAGCTCTGCAAAATTAGGGGGAGGGAAAAATCAGCGGGGACTCCCATTTCTGATTATTACCCAGTGAGTATGTACTTGAAGATGCTTTTGATTGGGTATAGGGTGAAGATAGCATGTTGTAATGCCTGGTACAGTATTTATTCACATGAAGATTTGGATTGAAACATACAAAATACCGAGGGGTCTTAATAGTGTGGATGTGGAGAAGATGTTTCCTCTTGTGGGAGAATCTAGAACTAGGGGCCACTGTTTAAAAATAAGGGGTCGGCCATTTAAGACAGAGGTGAGAAGAAATTTTTTCTCTCAGAGGGTTGTGAGTCTTTGGAACTCTGTTCCTCAAAAGGCAATGGAAGTGGAGTCTTTGAATGTTTTCAAGGTAGAGATGGATAGATTCTTGATAAACAAGGGGATGAAGGGTTCTCGGTGGTAGGCGGGAAGTTACAGGCAAATCAGCCATGATTTTATTGAATGACGGAGCACACTTGAAGGGCCGAGTGGCCTACTCCTGCTCCTAACTCGAATGTTTGTATTGATTGAGATAGCATAGGATTAAATGGTGTCTGTGGCACAATCTAAGTCACCATCCTGAAAGTAGCATAAGACTGAAATGGGATGAGACGAGGAACAAAATGATTCAATGTTACCAGAGCTGATATGTCTTTTTGATTATTATTTTTGTTTCCACCTATATTCAAGCAATGAACACAGTTATCCTCAGCAACCTGTTTTCTGTCCCTCGGATTGCATATGCCATGTCTGAAGATGGTCTGCTTTTCAAGATATTTGCACGAGTAAACCCAGTCACCAAGGTCCCTGTGATCGGTATCATTATATTCGGAGTCCTGATGGCCACCTTGGCAATGGCGTTTGATCTGGAATCCCTAGTGCAGTTCCTTTCCATCGGAACACTCCTGGCCTACACATTCGTTGCTGTCAGCATCATCACGCTACGCTACCAGACAGATAAAGCAAACTCCTCAAAGCCACCCCAGCCCAATCAAAGCCCTCAAGCCCAGGACGGTGGTGGGCTGAAAGAATACGAGTCATTTTCGGATAAACTCCAGTTGGTGGAGAGGCAAAAAGTGGCCAAAGAGCGAAGGGAGCCTGGCCAACTGAGGTCCTCCTTCGAGCCTTATTTACATTTCCTTGGTGATTTTGTGGCCGGAGAGATAGTGATGGTGGCAGTTGTCTCACTGGTGCTCTGTTCAGTCTGCCTGTGCTGCATATTGGTATTTGGTATCAGTCATCTCCACCTTCCTCAATGGGCTTATATTCTGTTCATCGTGTTCTTTGCAATCGGGTTTCTCCTCAGCTTGTTTCTCATCTGGATCCATGAACAGCATCAGAAATCGAATACCTTTCAGGTGGGTCCTTGCATGTTAAAACTCAGGAATGAAATGCTTTTTCAGTTCAGGCATCCTAGGTCATCATTGAGCACAGGTAAAGCATACTGTGGCATAAAGTAAAGACTCAAATTATGAATTTCAAAATTGCGCTTGTATAGTTGTCTGTCTATTAAGGCCAAAAACATGTGAATGGAGAAAATCCAGAACATCCAGTGCTAAAGTTACTAGAGAACTGTTTCTGTGCATCTAGATAACATTAATCACTGCACTCTGAAAATAAAGCATTATGCAAAGTGATTTGAGAAGCTTGTCGATGAGACAACAACATGAAAGTATGATACTCTCCTTAGAGCAGGGAAGGTTTAGGGGTGATTTAATATTTTGAGGGGGTTTTGAGAGAGCAGATAGGAAGAAACTGTTTCCCATGGCAGGAGAGTCAGTAGCCAAAGTGCACAGATTTAAGATAATCAGTAAAATAAATGGGGAGATGAGGATAATTCTTTTTAATGCAGTTACCAGTTGGAAAGCACTGTCTGAATGGGCGGTGGAAACAGATTTAATAGCAACTTTCCAAAGGGAATTGGAGATAGACTTGAAAAGGAAAACAAATTGCAGGAGTACGTGAAAAGAGCAGGGGAGTTGGACTAAATGGATAGTTCTTTCACAGAGCCAGCACAGTCACACTGGGCCGAATGGCCTACTTCAATGCTGTATCGTGCTATGATGATGGGAATTTCTTTACTTGCAGCAGCTGTCTTCCCAACATTCAAAGCCTGGCTAAGCAGTTGTAAGAGGGCATTATTATTTATTATTATTTGTAAAGAGCTGTTTGGAGTTTATAACTAATTATGAGAATATTACAGAAGCCATAACACAGGAAGCTGATCATCTGCTTGCCATCTAATTTCCTCCAATGCCAGAGTGCCAGCTGAGGAACTCCCAAGGCATAAGGGATCTGGCAAGATGCCAGCGGTAAGGCTGCCACCTTTATTCGGGCATGAGATCCCAGCCGATATTTACAGGCCTGCAAAACATTTGCGCCAGCCTGTACACCACTTTCTCAACCATTGCAGTTGATTTTTCTTTCTTACCAACGTTGCACCAAATCAGCAGAATGAGGCACTGCACTAGGAGCCTTGAATCGTTTCCTAGTCTAGAGTATCCTTTGAATAGTACGTATAGTCCAGTGATGTGTTACAGTACTGCTGCCTGACCTGTGGTCCTACACTAGGACATCTTTAGCTAAAGAGGTGGTAGAGGGGAGGCAGAAGTAGACAGATTTAATTTGGTCCCCGTGTTAATGTCATGTGTTCTGTGCATGCTTTTACGAGGCACTTACTAAAAAAAAATGTTATTTGTGGTTAAATTGTAAAATCTAAGACAATTTGTGAATCAGAGGAGTTGGTTGTAGTAGAGGAGTTTCTCTGCAGTGCAAGCTGAGGAGCTGGGAGATGCAAAGATGATGTACTACAATGTGACCAATGACCAGTGGAAGATACGTTTACATAGGCAATTTACAGGAGGCATCTGGAGAGATGAATTTATAGTGGGAAGTTAGCACAAATGTGAAAATGAAAAGGTTTTGCGGACAAGAAGCATACACAAATATGAAATATTTATACAGATAAGCTGCACAATAATGTTGCTACATCAATAATCTTGTTGAGAGACCTACCCCCAAGTATGTGAGGTCTTGTTTGAGATGCAAAGCCCATTACAGGTCTCACAGATAGCAGCAGGAAGGTCCATTCCCACTATGATAACTCCCTACAAAGATGTGGATTAAGCACTTGTGAGTCAGGTATCCATCACGTTGCATGATATACTCTCTTCTTAGAACTGGAAAGTACCATGCTGTCTCAGTCCCTTTCTGAAGGCCCATGCATGCCAACTCTCACCACAATGCACCCCCGATGAGGAAAGAATTAATTGACGCCAGACCAACAATGAAAGTACAACATCATTGGGCTCCCAACTGTACAGAATTGTGACCCAATCTAAAACAGCCAGAGGAAATATGGGATAGCTGCAGCTGCGCAATTCCTTACTCCTGAAACTTGTTAAACCATGGTTCAAGAATGCTTATTTGTCCCATTAATATGTGTTAATACAAAGATTTGTGCTGAGAGTATTTACCAATACTATTATCATTGTGACAAGTGTAATTTTTTCTTCTGTTAGAAGAAATGTTTTTTTAAATTGATACCTTAGTAGTTGAATATTTTCCTTTTTGCTTGTTTCATGAGAACATAAGAAATAGGAACAGGAGTAGACCATTCAGCCCATCGAGCCTGTCCTGCCATCCAATAAGATCATGGCTGATCTTCTTGTGTTTCGATTTCCACATTCTCATCTAACCCCAGTAACCTTTAATTTCCTTGCCTAACAATAATCTACCTCTGCCTTAAAAATATTCCACCACCTTCTGAGGCAGAACGTTCCAAAGTCGCACAACCCTCTGAGAGAAAACATTTCTCCTCATCTCTGTCCTAAAAGGACGACTCCTAATTTTAAAACAGTGCCCCCTAGTTCTGGACTCACCCACATGAGGAAACATCCTTCCAACGTCCATCTTGTCAAGGCCGTTCAGGATCTTGTGTACTTCAATCAAATCACCCCTCACTCTTCTAAACTCCAGTGGAAACAAGCCCAGTCTGTCCAACCTTCCCTCACAAGACAACCCACTCATTCCAGGCATCAATCGAGTAAACCTCTTTTGAAGCGCCTCCAATGCATTTACCTCCTTCCTTAAATAAGGAGTCCAAAACTGCACACAGTATTCGATTTCAATTTGCAATGTTTGTTAAGATTGTCCTTCTGAACTAAAAGAAATTCTAATAGAGAGGCCAAAGACTTCCCCATGATGCCACGTCACTTTGAGTTGATGCGGTCTGCATTAATCTTTGTTTTCCTCAGCTACTACACTCACAGTCATGTTGAATTCAACTGTTTCACAAGTGTTAAAACCTTTTAAATCCTTAACAAGAGGTGGGTCATCACCTTTTGATCAACTCAGACAGTTGTTTAAGATTAGACTTAACTTATTTTGCCCACTCCCTCTTACCAGCTATCTCTTTTCCAATTCTGAATACTGAGGCAAGATTGCACATGCGGCAGTCGCGGTCTCCCACCTGATCCGAGTGACCACTCTTCCTGTTGCAGCCAACAGAATGACAATGACAGGTTGACTAAACAACAGCTCGACACAGTTGGGCACAAACCTGATGTTCACCCACCAGCACTTTCCAAATGGACTCATTGGATAGCTCCCATAGTAGCCGTGACCATTTCTCTCCCTTCCTAATCCAGGAAGAAAAGAAAGATTTACCTTTACATAGGACCTTGCACAACCTCTGGACATCCTGCAAGGCTTTGTAGTGTAGTCACTCCTATAATGTAGGAAATGCAGCAGCCAAAATGCTGTTCTTTCAGTGTGGCTTGGTCAAAATCCTGGAACTCCCTGCCTAATGTGGGTGTACTTATACCACAAGGACTGCAGTGGTTCAAGCCTTCTCAAGGACAATTAGGGATGGACAATAAATGTTGAACTAGCTAGTAATGCTCACATCACATGAATGAATATTTAAAGCACAGCAAGTTCTCACAGATAGTAATGTGACAAAGATCAGATCACCTGTTTTAATGATATTGGTTCACGGATGAATAATGGCCAGGACAGCAGAGAGAACTCCCCTGATCTACTTTGAAAAATAGTGCCATGGGGTCTCTCATATCCACCTGAAAGGGTAGACGGAACCTTGGTTTTAAATTCTCATCTGAGAAACAGTACACTTGACAGGGCAATCGTGAGTCTAGATTTTGTTCTCCAGTCATCAGAGTAGGACTTGACTCCACAGCCACAGGCAAGAACATCATGCACTGAGCCACAGCCGACGCCCTCAGGGTACTGGGCCAATCGTAATGATGTTATCACCTCCAAAACTGAAATCAACTAAAGTGTAGACTGGTTTTGAGGCATCCAGCCATCTGGTTTCTATGGCTTGCAGTTTCAGTTATAAGTTCATGAGGGGATGACATGGTAATTTTTAATAAAAATTAAGATGAGTTGTATCACTGATCAGACCTTTACGACTTTTCATTTTGCAGGTTCCACTGGTGCCCTTGGTTCCCGGTATCAGTATTTTAATGAATGTGTACCTGATATTAAAGCTGAGTTTAATGACCTGGGTGAGGTTTTCCGTTTGGCTAGCTATAGGTATGACAACTTTATTTTAAAAAAACTTATTTCTACACATTGAGCATTTGCTTTGCCAGGTTCCATTGATTCTGTTTTTGTTTTCCATTGATGGTGTGTTGCCATGGTATGGCAGGTTATTGGCTGGGGAATCTGATCTATAGCTTCCATAGCTCTACCTCCTATACAGCCCTCCACGCCATCAAAGGATCATAAAGTTACTGGTAATCCATCATGACTAATGAATTAACAACCAGTGGTAAAATATGAGCTGTAGTCTTTTGCCATGTAAAATTGCCTAAAATGTCTTTATTCTGTCAGTTGTGGTCTGGAATACATTACCAGAAAGGGTGGTGTAAGAAGATTTGAGCAGATGAGTGGGACTAATTAATAGCTCTTTCAGAGAGCCAGCATAGACATGATGGACCAAATGGCCTCCTTTATAGTACCAATGAATCATGGATTGGTTTAATAATGATGGAAGCCATTCAGCCTGTTATGTCCATGCTCTGCAAAAGCAACTCAGTTAGTCCCACTCCCTCAAGTTTTTCCCGTAGCCCTGCAAATTTTATCTCTTCGGAGAGATAGCCAAGTCCCTTTTGAAAGCCTTGATTCAATCTGCCTCCACCACAATCTCAGGCAGAGCATTCCAGATCCCAACCACTTGCTGCATAATTTTGTTTTCCTCAAGTTGCCTCAGTTCTTTTGCCATTCACCTTAAATCAATGTCCTCTGGTTCTCGATCCTTCTGCCAAGGGAAACAGTTTCTCCCTGTCTGCTCCGTCTCACCCCTCATGATTTTGAACATCTTTATCAAATCTCCTTGCAAACTTCTCTGCACACGAGAACAAAAGAAATAAGAGCTGGAGTAGGCCATTGGCCTCTCAAACCTGCTTCGCCATTCATTAAGATCATGGCTGATCTGATTGTGGCCTCAACTCCACATTCTGCCAACCCCCAATAACTTTTGACTCCCTTGGTGAGGAATTTATCTACCTCTGCCTTAAAAATATCCAATGACCCTGAGTCCCCTGCTCTCTGGGAAAGAGTTTTCAATGATTCACTACCCTCTGTAAGAAGAAAATTCTCCTCATCTCAGTCTTAAATGGAAGACCCTTTATTTTTAAATTGTATCCCCTAGTTCTAGCCTCTCCCTCAAGGGGAAACATCCTTTCAGTATCCACCTTGTCAAGTCCCCTCAGGATCTTATATATTTCAATTGGATCACCTCTCAGTCTTCCAAACTCCAATGGTTACGTCCCAGCCTGTCCAACCTTTCCGTTCTCTTGCCCCACCCCCATCCAAAGTATCAGTTAAGTGACCTTCTCTGAGCTGCGTCTAATGCATTTATATCCTTTCTTAAATAAGGAGACTAAAATTGTACGCAATAGTCCAGATGTGATCTCACCAACGTCCTGTCCAACTACAACAAAACATCCTTACTTTTATATTCTATTCCTCTTGCATAACGTTTCACTCCCTTTTAGATATGCTCTAAGCAGAACTATCCCACCTTCTCCAATCTACCCACGTAACTAGAGCCCCTCATCCCTGGGATTATTCTCATAAATCATTTCTGCATCCTCTTTAAGGCCTTCACATCCTTCCCAAAGTATGGTGCCCTCTGTAGCTCCAGGTGTCCTTCTGTCAACTGTTTTTTTTAAACTTTATTACTCATGCGATAAGTGCAAAAGGGCATTTGTCTCAATTTAGCTCATCCATGCTGTAAGACCCTTCAGTTCTAATCCAGCTATTTCTTAGATGCTTCCAGGGATTAGACTTGCTCTATTAAACCCAGAATTCTAACTTTTGCGTTGGTCATAAGTTGTGTGAAGATTTTCTTGGCATCAATTCTAACGTTTTCCTTTACTAGTTTGAACCAGTGCATTTTGTCCTCCTACCACATGTTAGTCTGAAGCCCTGTTCCAGATTGAACTATTTCATCAAGCTGGGGAAAAGACTTTCATTACAGGTCCCCCACTGTCAGCATGAAGAGCTCTCACACAGCCAGATGCAGAGTAAAGATCCCTCTGCCCCAGCCGTGTGTCTCAGTTCCGGCCCCCGAAGAGCACTCCCTATAGCAGCAGCATGACTTTCTTTCCCGATTTCCATTTCCCTTACTTTACCGGTTGGCCTTGCCAAATTAGAGCAGCTTTTTTTCTATGAGCCCAAAGCCACTAGAAACTGAATACCCATTCTTACCACCAGCCAAGCAAGTAGATTTTCAAGATGGACACACGAAATGAGCAGAAGTAGGCCATTCGGTCCCTTGAGCCTGCTCCGCTATTCAATAAGATCATGGCTGATCTGTTTGTGATTCAAATTCCACATTCCCAGCTATCCCCAATAACCTTTGATTCCCTTGCCTTAAAAATATTCAATGACTTCGCCTCCACCACCTTCTGAGGCAGAGAGTTCCAAAGTCGCACAACCCTCTGAGAGAAAAAGTTTCTCATCCTGTCCTAAAAGGGCGACCCCTAATTTTAAAACAGTGTCCCCTAGTTCTTGACTCACCCATAAGAGGAAACATCTTTTCCACATCCACCTTGTCAATATCGTTCAGGATTTTATATACTTCAAGTCACCTTTCACTCTTATAAACCTTTCCTCATAAGACAACCCACTCATTCCAGGTATCAAACTAGTAAACCTCCTCTGAACTGCCTTCAAAGCATTTACATCCTTCCTTAAATAAGACCGCACACAGTATTCGAGATGTGGTCTCACCAATGTCCTGTATAACTGAAGCATAGCATCCTCACTCTTATGTTCAATTCATCTCGTAATAAAGAATAGCATTCCATTAACCTTCTTAATTACTTGCTGTACCTGTACACTAACATACTAACAATCTATCAGGCTGGGCTGTATTTGAATCAAGAATCTGAAAGGCCTTTGTCAAACCCAGTCCACCACCAAGTCCCTCCTTAAAAGCTACATCTTTGACCAAGCTTTTGGTCACCTGTCCTTATATCTTTCTACGTAGCTCAGTGTCAAATTTTGTTTGATAATCATTCCTATGATGTGTCTCAAGACATTTTACTATTTTAAAGGTGCTATATAAATGCAAGTTGTTGTTTTAAACTATTGACTATCTTACATGGTCTTATGACAACCTATCTCAATTTCCTTCTTTCAAGGAAAGTAAGGACAGAATTAAATTAAAATGAACAGATGGAAAATCATAGAATATACTCTTCCAATGTTGTGGGTGGAAAGTCAAAGCATCATGATTGATATAGCATAGAGGGAGACCATTCAGTCCATCTGCCTGTGCTGGCTCTTTGAAACCATCCAATTCGTCCCACTAACTCCTGCTCTTTCCAATTAGTCCTATAATATTTTTCCTTTCAAATATTTATCCAATTCCCTTTTGAAAGTTACTGTTGAATCTGCTTCCGCCATCCTTTCAGGCAGTGCATTCCAGATCACAACAACTCGCTGTCTAAAATAAATGCTTTCCTCATGTTGCTTCTGGTTCTGCTTCTTTTGCCAGTCACCTTAAATCTGTCTCCTTTCGTTAGTGACCCTTCCACCACTAGAAAGATGATGGAAGGATTATAAATGGAGTCAGTTTTCAGGCATTATGATGGGCCTAATGGACTTTTCTTGCCGTGGAATTTCTCATGCTCTTCATATAAAAAAGTCTATTTTAGCCCAATTTTATTCATTGCTTAGCCCTGTGACAACACCAATCAGTCTCACATTTGTCTGTAGTCATCATGCCTGATTTGTCAAAGAAATAAGAAGGAGAGTTTTTTTTAAAAAAGTGAAGTGTGGAGCCACAGTAACTAAGAGTGGAATTTTATGGCCCTTACCGCCAGTGGGATTTTCCGGTCCCGCCAAAGTCAATGGACTTTTGAATGGCTCGCCGCATTTTACAGCCCCACCCCCAACTTTAAGGGGGCCACCCTAAAAGTCTGAGAATGGCTGCCTGCCAAAAAACTGTTGATGAATGCTCAGCTCCCCTTGTTCCAAATGAACTCAACTCAGCCAAAGAGACACAATTCGCCTCAGTGCCGTTGGTGTGAGGTTGAGGGGGAGGGGTGGGAATCGCCTGAACTTGCACTTCTGATCATTAACCCCTAGAAAAATCAGAGCGGAAAAGCTGGGCAAGGAAAGGATTATGCATGGCCTGGATGTACCCACACCCTGTCAAATCTCCTAACCACGGGCAACCAGCTAGGCTCACAAAGAGGAATAGCCACATGGCCTACTTATATTTGTGGGATTGTGTAGCATACCCAGAATCGCCATCTCCTGAAGAAGATGGGAGAATTTGAGGGAAGGGGGGGCAAGCAAGGTAAGGGACGGGGTGGAAAAAATGGTGCTATATATTATGGAGAAGTTATCACAAATATTCAGCCAAGGCTGTCAAGTGTAAGCCTACGGAAATTTAGGCATATGACAATAAATTACAATCAATATTGCTATCATACAATCGATTCCACATATGAATTATTATATGTGGAGAAGATCTGGCAACATTGGACAACCTTAGGTGTGGCCCTAGTATCTCCTCATGTGTTTCAGGATCAAATTTTGCCTGATAACTCTCCAGAGAAGCAGAATGGAATATTTTACCACATTAAATGTGTTCTATTAATGCAAAATGTTGTTGTTGAGAACCACCAGTGTTGGTAAACGTGGCAACTTTGAAAGCTCCTAACACTCTCATCCATTGACAGGTCTTCTCATCTATTTTGGCTATGGTATCTGGCACAGCAAGGAGAGCCTGAAGGAGGCAAAACCACAGAATGTCATCGCCCGTTATGTTGTCCTTCCTAGTGGCAGCTTGGTGGAAACGGTCCAAACCGTTCAGCCTGACCCACAGGACAACATGGGCGTGGCAGAAGTGACCGGAGAAGAAGTGAGTAGACAGTAGCGAATTTGGCCAGTCACACTTCGATGGAGGACTCCCCTCACCCTACCCCCACCTTCCAAGCACTGATGTTATTCCAGGAGCAGTCGGATAGAGCTGCACCAGAGTATTTTCACCATGTTGTTGGTAAACATGTGTCGCATCTTTCTCGTTTCACTCATGATGTTTGACAACACCTGCTGGTTTCTTTTCCAAATTAAAGGGAAAGGGGGTATGTAAAGTAAATGGGATATCATCTCTACTAAGGTAGCAGAGTGAAGAATGTCATTTGAAATCATTAAACATTCATGCAGAAGCATCCCAAAGGTATCACTTCAGGGCCCAAATCTTCTGTACATCAATGAATTATTATTTTTTGCCATTTGATTCAATTGAGACAACTTCTCCTTCTTTCCTTCATCTTTTTATCCAGTGGAGTAGAGGAAAGATCGAGAAAGCAAAAAAAAAAACAGCCTCTCCCCATAGCTATATATTAAAGGGCGACATATACTTGCAATATCATTACTTTCTGTGAGAAATATTCAGTATGGCAAAGATTTGATGGGGCAGCATACATTGTATCAAAATTATTGATTACTTATCATGCAAGCCTATGTAGGTTCAGGGATTCTAAATCCTTCACTCATGATTATGGCCTAGGAACCATTTCTGGCCTGACTGATCTTCACTATGGCCCAATTGGCAAACTCACCTCCATGAATGATCCATCCACATTTACAATGTTGATTTTATTTGTAGTTCTTTCAAATTATTTTGCTGCCTAGCATCCCTCATTATAGTTTTCCAACTTTCCCCCTCACCCCTCTTTGCTTACCCTCTCCTCTTCTCATCCTCCTCCCCGCACCTCCATTCATTTGCTCCTCCTCCACATCCTTCAGCAGCTTGCAGCACATTATCCTTCCAACCTCTGCCCCTGCCCTACGTTGCTTCTTCATCGTCAAAGCCATGGGAATCAACAATATTGTTTGCTTTCATACCTCTCTGTCACACTTTAACTATGGCACTTATAATGTTTGTGTCCTAATTCAAAGAGCAGCAGATCCATACATTACCAGTATCCTCTTAATTGACCTCTTTATGAACTAACCAAGTGTTTACTTAACAGCATTTGAATTTTATAGTCTTAAGGGAACACATAATTCCATTTTAACACAAGAGTAGTACATTGTGCTTTGCATTATATAGTGTTCCTCTTCTTATAGAACAGCATATTCTCTGACTTACCAAAAACGGGACCGCTCTAGATTTGCTAATCTTTCCAAAGCTTTATGCATAACGTGTGTTCCATTTTAAATGTCTTGGTAACTCAGAAGAAACATTTGACCTGCTTTTGTGAATGGCTCAAATTTCTCAGGAACCAATGAAAAAATCTTTACACTGAATGGCTCCAATTTGGAATCAGTCAAAGAATGCTCCACCATTAACCAATGACTTCAATGGTTTTCACTGATTCTCCTACAAGCCCCAACAATGCTACAACTCAATCTGAGCAATAACATGGGAGATTCAGGAGTAGTAGATTCATAATATTAAAGTTTTTTCATTTATTTATTCCCAGGATGTGGGCATCGCTGGTTAGGCCAGCATTATTGCCCATCCCTAATTGCCCTTGAGGAGGTGGTGGTGAGCTGCCTTCTTGAACCGCTGCAGTCCATGTGGTGTAGGTGTACCCACAGTGCTGTTAGGAAGGTATTTCCAGGATTTTGACCCAGCGACAGTGAAGGAACGGCAATATATTTCAACGTCAGGATGGTGTGAGGCAAGGAACTATATCGCTGTTCCTTCATTGTAACTAAAAAATGGTAACTAAAAAAGAGTCAACTTCAAGTCAGGTAACAAAGGCTGTTTTGAACTGATCCTTCAAGAATGTAAAGTGATAGAATGTCAATCTGCCTTCTTGGCATAAAACTGGCACCGTAGATCGGCTGCCCAGTATAAAAGGAAATGCATGCCATTGATATCAATAAGATGGGTGGCTGATGGATCAGCTGATTTTTTCATTCATTTTGTATGCTTACATAATCTGCAACTAGTTGGCGAGTGCAAAATCTACCGTCTAAATCTAGCATCTTTTCATTACAATGTTTAGTTTGTTTAATGAGCCTAAAGTCCTAGCCTCAGACCATCCTTCCCAGTAACTTGTTCCAGCCCCTGAACTGTGCTAAATATTTTGTTTACAGAAAGGGGGGCTTGGGGAGGGATTGGGCCAGGGGATCAGGGAAATGGGTTAGACTTCACCCCACTTTCCTTTAGATCTGAATGAGCAGCTCAGTGGAAATGTGATTAATTAATAAGATTTCTGTGCTGAGGGAGACAAGGAAATTCCCTTAAGTTTCATTTGTATATAAACCTTTCAGCCCCAAAAGAGGACAACCTTTCTTTGGTACACCTGGTCCAGCTTTGCATGAGGGTAACTCTTCTTGACTGTGCTGTTTTATTACATAGAATGATACAGCACAGAAGGAGGCCATTGGGCCCATTGTGCCTATGCCAGCTCTTTGAAAGAGCTATTCAATCAGCCCCATTCTCCTGTCCTATCCCTGTCGCCTTTAGATTTTTTTTCCCTTTTCAAGTATTTATCCAATCCTCTTTTGAAAGTTACTATTTGATCTGTTTCCACCATTCTTTCAGGCAGTGTATTCTAGATCACAACGTCTCACTGCATAAATAAATGTTTTCTCATCTTCTCTCCACCTCCCTGGCTGTTTTTTGACCAATTATCTGAAACCTCTGAACTCTGGCTATGGACAGTCCTTACAATTAATTAATCTTTTCATTTGCTGCTGCCTTTCACAATTTGGAGATTGAAGTGATCTCTGCTCCCAAAGGACAAGCCTTTAAAAGACTCCCCTTTAAACAGCAGCAGCTTTATAGTTATATGCTGAAAATCCCACCCCAATCCAGAGCAAACCTGTGACTTATGCCGGGCCTAACGTATGCCAGTAATATGTTCGTTAGCAAAGCTCACAATGCAGTGCAAGGCCTGCATATAAGCAAAATAGAGAATGCTTTATTCACTCTCAGCTGGTCTTGTGATTTCCACACTGGTGTGGAAACATCTACCCGATAGCCACCACTGCCACATCTGTCAGACATGGAAAACAACTAAATCAATTTCCATCGCTAACTTTCTCTGCCCTCACATGCTGCTTTATTTTCTGCAATAGCCTTTGATGTAGAACTCAAAACACATACCATCCTGATTTGGAGGAAGAGTCCTATTAGCTGAGTGGCCAACTCAGAAGTACATCCGAAATGCACATCACATTTCACATCAGCTGCACTCTTTATCTAGCTGGCTGCCGGCAAGATCAGGAGTCGCTCAGTACAGTTTGTGAGTCAGATTTAACCTAGCATGCACTCTGAAACCTTTAGCTATCTAACATATTTAGCGTAACAGATGGATAGATACAGCCCTACATGCAATTCAGTGCAACTAACCCTCTTTTAAATGAGCAGATTATAGCAATGCCTGAGGAATGAGCTACATCTCGTGACAGGCTTGAGTGCTCCTTTAAATTGCCCTTCACACCCAGAAGTGGATATGCTCCACACTGAGCTGCCTCACATTAACTCCTTACTATCCATGTCTCCCGAACACATTAGTCAAAAATACTGCTTCACTCAAATTTCCTTCAAGCTGTGCAAACCGTTCTTCAAAAAAACACATTTTTCGCTCTGAACACTTGGCTCGTTCCTTTGCAAAGGTTCCATACATTCTGTGCCAATCCTTGACCAAGGGGGTGCACCGTCATCTGCTCGCCTGTTGTGCCAACTAAACCTATGTGCTTTAAGAGGCAAAACCAGAGGAGTTTTGCTGTTGCCCCTCGAAGAGATCAGGATGAAGTCACACGAGGCATTTCGGATGTACTTCTGAATTGGCCAACTCAGCTAATAGGACTGCGCCTCCGAGTCAGGATGGTAAGTTTTTTGAGGTCTACATCAAAGGCTATTGCAGAAAATAAAAGCTCATGGTGTAGGGAGTAATATATTGGTATGGATAGAAAATTGGCTGGCTAACAGGAAACAGAGGTAGCCATAAATGGGTCTTTTTCTGGTTGGCGGAATGTGACAAGTGATGTGCCACAAGGATCCGTGCTGGGGCCTCAATTTTTTACAGTTCATATAAATGACTTAGATGAAGGGACCGAAGGAATGGTTGCTAAAGTTGCTGACGACACAAAGATAGGTAGGAAAGTAAGAAGCGAGGAGGACATAAGGAGGCTACAAAGTGACATAGATAGGTTAGGTGAGTGGAGGAAGACCTGGCAAATGAAGTATAATATGGGAAAATCTGAAATTGTCTATCTTGGCAGGAAGAATAAAAAAGAAGCATATTATCTAGATGGTGAGAGATTGCAGAGCTCTTAAGATTCAGAGGGATCTGGGTGTCCTAGTGCATGAATCACAAAAAGCTAGTATGCAAGTACAGCAGGTAATTAGGAAAGCTAGTAGAATGTTATCATTTATTGTGAGGGCAATTGATTACAAAAGTCAGGAGGTTAAGCTTCAGTTATACAGGGCATTTAGTGAGGTCACATCTGTATAGCATTCGTCTCCTTATTTCAGGAAAGATGTAAATCCATTGGAAGCATTTCAGAGAAGGTTTACCAGACTAACACCAGGAATGGGCAGGTTGTCTTATGAGGAAAGGTTGGACAGGTTGGGCTTGTATCTGTTGGAGTTTAGAAGAATAAGAGATGACTTGATTGAAACCTTTACGATCCTTGACAGAGTGGATATGGAGAGGACGTTTTCTCTTGTGGGAGAATCTAGAACTAGGGATCACGGATTAAAAATAAGGGGTCACTCATTTAAGACGGTGATGAAGAGAAATTTTTCTCTCAGAGGATCATGAGTCTTTGGAACTCTCTTCCTCACAAGGCAGTGGAAGCAGCATCTTTGAATATTTTTAAGGCAGAGCTAGATAGATTCTTGATTAACAAGAGGGTGAAAAGTTATCGGGGGGGTGGTGGTGGTAGGCGGGAGTTTACAATCAGATCAGGCATGATTTTATTGAATGGTGGAGCAGGCTTGAAGGGCCGAGTGGCCTACTCCTGCTCTGAGCTCGTATGTTCATATCCATAGGCTTGTTTGTACAGTCAGTGTCACAATGTTGGAGTTACTGCATTTTTGATGAGATGTTAAACCAATGCCTCAACCATCTATTCATCTGAATATAAAGAGCTGGTGGGGGTGGGGGGTGGGGGGTGTTGGTGTTGATTGGAGGAAGTGTTTGGATTTCTGCACCAAAAGCCCTGCAGAAATGGTGGGAAGGGGAGGGGGTGGATCATTTTCAAGTTGGTTGCCTGGAGGTCAAGAGGACCATGCACCCTTTGTGGAATGTGTCCGGCTTTCATTCCGTTGCTCAAGGTGGG
The DNA here is from genome assembly GCF_017639515.1 of Carcharodon carcharias. Lineage (NCBI taxonomy): Eukaryota > Metazoa > Chordata > Chondrichthyes > Lamniformes > Lamnidae > Carcharodon > Carcharodon carcharias. The sequence goes on along the minus strand of NC_054479.1, from coordinate 15,075,951 downwards.
ATAAAAGCCGGGCGGATTCTGCATGGTGTGTGTGAACATTCCACTAGGTTGCTGCCCCGGTGGCTAAGTTGAAAATGAAACCATTGTTTTTAGTTGGATAAACCTTTTCTCCTCAGCATTTCCACTGACTTAACCGAAGTTAGGGCAGAAAATGAGAAGAACCCTTGCAGAAATTTCCGGTCTCACTGTGCTGGCAGACAATCCTCCCTCGACTACCACCCTTTGTTGGCTGTACATATTACTGTTGGTATTTGCTATCCATCTGAGGTGTTTGCCTCCATACCAACAGTGACTACACTTCAAATATAATTCACTGGTTGTGGGCACTTTTGGGGCATTGTGACAAGGCACCACATAAATGGAAGATCTTCCCTTCTTTATTTTTTTGGCACAGGATCCCAATTCTAGACAGCACCTAATATTAACTCATTGCTGCTAGATTCCCTCTGTTTGCAGACAGAATAAGGGCAAAATAGGCAAGACTTCATTCTAGTAAAACCCTGCTCAATCTTAAGTCGGGAAACTCCAACTCAAACTGTCGTCAAAACAGTTGGAATTCTTCCTCCAGTTTATAATTTAATTGCCCACCCCACTCCCAACTTTCATGCTCCATGGATGATGCATAAATGGATAACTTAATCACAGGGATGGGAAGGGCTGGATTTTCCCTGTGGGCTTCTGAATCCCACTGTAAGGCACAATGTGGATCAGAAGCCGACGTTGTGTGGGGAACAGTCACTCTTTGGAGCAGCCAATCAGTGGCCAAAGGGTGGACTTACTGTCCAATTAGGGGCAGCAGGAAGGCTCTCAATGCTGGAAGGCCAATCAGGTGCCCTCCAGCTTGAAAGCAGCATTAGAATACCATGGTACATAAGTGAGCGAAATAGCACTTCAAAATGGAGGCACCCTCTCTCCAACTTTTTAAAACTTAAAATAAATAAAGGTCTTTGCAGCAAGCTATCGCTGTGGGGTGTGATGTGGCAGTGGTGGGGTGCGATGGGGCAGTGGTGGGGGAAGACCCCTCTACGGGGTGGCCTGTGGTTGCTGCTGCACCCAGGCAGGCATGGAGGGCCTCAAGGCCTGCCCCTGGATCGCTGCTCCCATCCCCTCCCCAATGCTGGTCAGCCATTGGTCGGGGGGTGGGGGGGCCACATCCAGGCAGCTAAAGTGGCCCCCGCTGTCTCTGGGGACCTGGAGACTGACTGGAAAATCCCAGTTGCTCCCCTTCAACAGGCCTTAAGTGGCCTTTAATTTTAATGGTCTACCCGCCACTTACAGGAAAATAGTCCTCCCTCGCAATCACTCACCAACGTGGCTTCAGGATAAATGGCCGGGAAACAGGGAAAGAACCAGGGAACCAGCATACAGGCCTGCAGGGCTTGTAATACTGCCCTCCTTCCTCTGCTTCTGGCTCTATGGGAGCACAAAATCCAGTCTGAAGTTGAGTCCCTCTCCAATCTGCAACCCTTGTGTCTGACTGACTGGGATCACAAATTGCTGAATAAGTGTCAGGCGTCTTGGTTTTTCTTGCAAGTGAACCAAAAGTTCTTGTGTTAGAGTTGACTACTTTGGCTGAAGGTGTCCCTAGAGCTTTCACACCTCCAGCACCTGCCTCGATTTACTCCACCCTCGCGCTCCAGCTAGCTATTTTCTTCACCACCTTCACCCTCTAACTGAAAATCGAAAAGCCTCTTCCTGATCCAATTGGATGACTTATATGGAAATTTTTTTTAAAAAGTCAGTAGAGGTAAAACAGCCTGTCAGTTTGCCATCAGATTGACTCAGTTCAGTACAAAGTTCAAATTTGCCCTTATGCTTGGAAAAGGGAATTTAGTTGCTGATTATTATACGAATGCCTGAGTTGAAGTGCCCACTTTAGTGAATAGTTGTATGTAAAAGTTTGCTGAGTTCTGACAAGATTTTGGTTTAACTCCATTGGACCATTGAGTTGTTGATGTTTTATAATGTAAATAGTATGGCAATAGTATTTGTTTTTTCATTTCTTTATTCATAAACCATTCCACTAAAATTTTGGGATGGTAGTATAGTGGTTAGGTTACTGGACTGGTAACCTAGAAGCCTGGGCTGCTAATCTGTTCTTATGAGTTCAAATCTCACCATATCAGCTGGGGAATTTAAATTTAATCACATATACCTCTGGACTAGGAATAGTGAATTGTTGTGAAAACCCATCTGGGGTTACTCATGTCCTGTAGGGAGGAAATTTGACGTCCGCACTCAGTCTGGCCAATGTGTGACCCCAGACCCAGAGCAATGTTGTTGACTCTCAACTACTGCCTTCAAAATGGTTTAGCAAGTCACTCAGTTTTATTCTAGAAGATGGCTCGCAGCTACCTTCTCGAGGGTGATTAGAGATGGGCAGTTAGTGCTGGCCCACCTCTTGAGAATGAATAAGAGAGCTCAGCTCACTACGTTGACACTGTTACTTTCCACAGCCTGCACTGAGCATTGAAGTGACCACATGCTAGCTTCCTGGCACTGAGGGGGATGCTCATATAAAATGTGGGTCAAATGGTTTCCTTCTATGCTGTAAGTTTCCATGGTTCTTGCCCTAGGATCAACTGGCTAACCCATTTCTCTCCAGTATGCTCCTCACCTCTCCCCTGTTGAAGCAAGCCTTCTTATTGTTTCTTCTTACAATTACTACTCAAAACTATTGTTACCCAGTGCCTCAAAACAGCAGATCATCTCCTGCAGCTTCCCTTCCACATGAACTGTACCTTGGTATAATCCACACATTCCATTTTGAATTGTCTCTAGTCTTCTAAACCTTGGTGCTTGTGAGGACTGTGGCCTTTAGCCAACCCCCCACCCCCCCACCAACCCCTCTCCTAGGCTGATCAATATAAACCTGGATTCTCTTTAATTGTTTCCTTTTTGTGAATGGTTGAATCAAGAGCTCCTTCATTTCACCTGATGACAGTCCGCTCCTGTTCCAGCAGTGGCTCGTGCTAGAACTGCAACAGTCCCCAGGGAAAGGGTTCAGCGAGATTGTGAGCTGAGTCTGGGGTCCCAGGCTGGCAGGCCCCAGTCAGGGGGTTGGGGTGGGCTGAGATTGTCAGGTTGTGGTGTGGGGTGGGGTGGGAGGGGGGAGGTGGGAAAACCCAGGAGCTGGGGAGATTTACCTTGGGCTGTCCCTGTGATAGACACAAGGGACCTGAAAAGGAGGCCACCAGCCCCCCCTCCCTTGTCTGGCCACCAACACGCCAGGTTTCACCTGGCAGTGGTTGGATGAGGCCCTTCAGGGTCTATTACTTGGCCACTGAAGTGCCTCAATTGGCCCAAGGGCAAGCAGACCACCCGACACCAACCCCTGCCCCTGCTGCTGGTAAAATCGCAGCATGGTTGGGTGAGAGTGGCTAGATAGCAGGCATGGTGCCAATACCCTGGCATCCAATTTTATGCCCCCCCACTCCCCCCACCCCCCCCCCCCCCCCCCTCCACCTGCCATTCTGCCCCTGGAGGAAGGCAGGAGGGTTGGGTCATTAAATTCCAGCCTATAAGTTGTAAGCAGCTTATAAGTGTAAAGATTAACCGTGAGTGTGTAAACTGTCTAGAGTGGGGAGGGAAATAAACGCTTTCTCATATTCTAACAGCCTGGCAAACCATCTGTCAATTGTAGGATCCAGCTTGGTCTTAGCGACTTAAAACTGGCCATAACTCAAACTCAACCAGGCACAGAGCAGCGATTTCTCCCATTAAACTAAAACACCCCGAGCTTCAGGCTTCTGAGAGTGCCTGAAGATACATGTTTCAAATGCCAGGCTGAGCTGAGACGCAGAGCCACCTTACTTTTGTATAGGCTGCCCCAAACTGTAGGGAAATTTAAAATTACAAGAGGAGGTGCTGAGTGGGGCAAGTGGTTGTGGGGGTGGCAAGGGACTAGAGGTGAGGCATGGTATAGATAATGGGGCAAGCAGAGTATAGTGCAAATCGTCAGGGGGAAGGGGGGGGCTAAATTGAAAAAAATAATAAACTAGATAGGAATTAAAGGTTACATAGACAAAGAGAAAAATGGGGGCAAAGTGGAACATAAGATAAAAAGCTACTCAGGATCTCAGACTGGAGAGAGAACAAGAAGTTTGGACCGGTGAAGGCAAAAAGTCCAGCAAGATATTCTGTAACATGCCCATCTAACTTCCAAAGCATTTCTTATGAGCCTGACCAGACTATCATAAAGATCCTGAGTACCTAATTCTATCTGAGTTGAATTTTAGAACGGAATTTTTCCTAACTCCCAAACCTTCTGATACCTTAACTCTCCCCAAAACGGGTGAATCCTTTCTAATTATCTCCTTGCTTCTGTACCTCCTTAAATTATAAGTGCTGGCAATCTTCTATTTATATTTTTGTAGAATAGGATTTTTTTAAAAGAAATTATTTGTCCCGCAGTATTGTCAAAATGATGCTACTCTTTGGATTGTAATCTGTATTTCTGTCGTAATTCTTGTCAATGTTGTATTTATTTTGGGGACAAATTTCTAATTTGGTGAATAAATGTTCTGAAGCAGCAGACTGGTATGTTTTTTGTGTGTCGGTGTTTATTGGCTGTTTATTAATTTTCCAGTTGTTTTCCCTTTTTTTCCCTAAAGTCACCGATGTACCTTTATGGGCAATTTGCCCCTGTGTTATTGTCCATGTGTGAGGCAGTGAATACTGACCAGCACAATGGGGCCGGACTCTGATTCCTGACACACTAATACTAGCTGTGACTCAGTTGATAGTGTTCAATTGTTCTGGGTTTGATTATGTGGGACTGGTAACTGATCTATGCTCACTGTGCTTGATTGGTTAAGCCTGGGTGTGGATTCAGGGAAAAGTAAACAAACTGTAGAAAGAGCTGGAAACTAGAGCTGAAGGGTGGAGCAGACATTTTAAAGCATTGTGAATAAAGTTCCTGCACACATATAAGCTGGTGTGTTATCTCTGCAGTGACCTGAACTATAAAATATACAACAGGGTAGCACTCTCACCTCTGAGTCAGGAGATTGTGGGTTGAAGTCCCATTCCAGAGACTTGAGCACAACATCTTGGCTGATATTCCACAACAGTGCTACATTGTTGGTTGTGTCGTCTTTTGGATGAGATTTTAAACCAAGTTCAGCTCTCAGGCGGATGTAAAAGATCCCATGACACTTTCAAAGGAGAGCCAGGGAGTTCTCCCTGATGTCTGGCCTTTGTTTGTGAGGGTAAGGTGGCGTAGTGGTTATATTATTACACCAGTATTCCAGAGACATGTTCTGAAGACATGAACTAAAATCCCACCCCTCCAGCTGGGGAATTCAAATTCAGTTAATTAAATAAATCTGGAATAAAAAGGATAAAAACAGTAATGGTGAGCATGAAACTAGATTGTTGAAAAAACTCATCTGGTTCATTAATATCCTTTAAGGAAGGAAATCTGCCATCCTCATCTGGCATTCACACCCACTGCAATGCAGTTGATTCTTAATTGTCCTCTGAAATGGCATAGCGAGCCACTCAGTTGTATAGGGATGGGCAGCAATTGCTGGCTTCACGACTGCTGCTCACATCCCATGAATGAATAAACACCTCTCTCCCTCTGGAACTGCGATGGTGCGCTGGATCGCCCGACTCAGCCTGGAACCTTCCGCATTGACTCTTCCAGGACATGGTTCTGTGGGTGCTAGCCTTTGGCACCCTCATCCATTTAATGATTCCTCATGCATGAGCCTCAGTGCTGGCAAGTTATTCAACTGATTCAACTGCATTGCACCTGAGTCTGATCCTGTTGTCCCCCGACATCCACACATATGAACAAGGGGGGTCATTGGATAGCAATCAGGAGGGGCAACCCTGATTTACCTTTCCCTTTAAGCACAGGATACTGAAGCCAAATTGCAATCTCTTATTGGTAGCCTAAATTTAAGGAAAGTGACTTAGTACAGACTGGGGATCGAACATAGAAACAAGAAGAGGCCATTCAGCCCCTTGAGCCTGTCCCCATATTCTGTGAGATGATGATGGGATCTGCATCTTAACTCAACCCACCTGCCATGGCTCCATATTGTTTCATATGCTGGTCTAGCAGAAATTCGACTGATTTCGGAATCTTTTGGGTCTGTGTGATTCAGCTACTCAGTGGGAAATGTAACTCACTCTGTTTGCTTGAAACATTGACAGGATTGTTTGTTTGGCCCCAGTGCACAGTGTGACAGCGTAAACTAAGGGCAGAATTTTGCCCTTGTCAGGCGGGCTCAGAGGGTTTGGAAGGTGGTTAGGAAGCCGACCATCGCCCTCGATCGAGGCCGGAAGGTGATTTCACGCTGGTGGGTTAATTAAGGCGTGAAATGCAAGTGTCAGTGCTCAGCGCTGCCTGTGCGGACGGGGGGGTGGGGGGGGGGCGCGGGGGGAGGAGTGCGAGCAGGGTGGGTGTGAGCTATACGCACGCGTGCGAGTGCACGCTTGATAACCTCCCTGAGGCACAGGGCTGCCTCGGGGAGATGAAGAGTTTTTAAAAAGTGAATAAAGAAATAAAAATGTAATGAAACACGTCCCCTCATGTGTGATTCTGTCATTTACAGCATCTGGATTCTCTGTCACATGAGCAGGGGCATGTTATTAATTACATTTTTAAATTTAAATTTTATTTTTATTTGCTTTAGGAAACCTCGTCCCACAAAGTGCAAAGGCCACTTGGCCTTTTCGCCCGCCCGCCAACCGTAAGGCTCTGGCCCACGCCTGCCGAACAAAAGATCGCGTGACTGCGCATTGACGTTAGGACGCTTGCCCGACAGTCAACGTGTGTCATTTTACACTGGAGCGGGTTGGGAGCGTGCCCATTCACTGAGCTAAACATTTTGCCCCAAGTGTGCGATTGTATCATGGAGATATCACCGGGCAGAATTGCCCCAGATTTACACTAAGTGCGGAAGTGGGTGGGGTTACCCGCCGGCCACAATGGCGGCTTTTCACACCCTATCATCCCAAACCCGCTGGGATGCACACCGTTTCCATGGTGGGCGGGCTCCAATTCGCCTGCCTCGCTGTCACCTTGCCGCTTCATCACGCCGGGCACCACAGTTAAAGTATAGCCACCCTCAGTGCTTCCAGCCCAGGACTGCAGCATAGAAGACATGACCCCGAAAGGCAAGAAGACTGCAGCCCTCAAGCGCTTTTTGGATGCCACGGAGGCCTGCTGTGATGTCCCCTACTCCAGCCGCAGGAGGGGCAGCTACATTACCACTCCGGCTTGGTCGGCGATGACAGCGTGGTCAATGCCAATGTTGCACAGAAGAGGATCCAATGCAGATAGAGGATGAATGATCTCACCTGGGCAGCCAGGGTAAGGCAACCAGCTCGTCACTCTAAACTCACACTCAAGCCCATCGCACATTCACTGGCATCTCACTCACTGCCAGCTCAAGGGACATCACCACCCATTCTCACACACACACCCTCACATCTCCAACTGGCCTCATCTCCTCTGGAGACTGCCTCCTCAGCCCTGGGTACCCTGGGATACCCTCCTTCCCCAGTACAGCCCTCGTCCTGCAGCCTCTTCCCTTGCCTCAGGCCACTTCCCCCCTTTCCACAAGCAAGACCTTGCCCCGCAGCCATTGAAAAGCCACCCACATATGGCTGGTCTGGTAGGTGGAGACCCACCCGTGAGCTCCCCTAAAAGTGATGTGGTGCTATCTGTGAAGCCTGGTGCTGATGACTGCGACTGCTGCCTGAAGCAAGGTAGGCAAACAAACCTTGCAGTTCACCAAGTACACGCCTTATATATACTGCTGTGAAACAGCGTGTTTTCCCACCGATGTGGGTGGATGATCCTGGGAAGGGATGAGTCTGGCGGGCTGGCCTTGTAATGATATGCTGATATCACAATGAGGTTCCAGACGTCTGATAGTGGGGAATGTGGCCCCCCCATTGGCGGGGGGAGCAGATGATTGCAAACTGGTTTCACGGCGTTGCTTAACCGATTTTTAGCCTTCTCGCTATACTGTCCGCTTACGCCGCTGAACTTGCCCAACACCAGCGGGCAGGTAAAATCCCAGCCACGGTTTCTCTTAATGGTGGTATCACTGTGGTACATTCCAAAAAAAACAACCAGAATAGGATTCGCTTTTAAAATAATCAAACAAGAATGTGCTTACAGCCTGGAGTGGAAAGAGTTAAAATTGTCCTTTCTGCTAATTTAGCTCCTGGGAGTCCTTGGAGCTTATAGGATTAAACGGTCTCTTATTAAAAGAGTGAAGCAAATGTGAAGGGAGAGGATTTTTAGCCATTATGCAGTTAGACAGGCCCAAGGGCTAAATAAAGCCTGGTCCTCTTTCAACTACATTCTTAAACACTTGATGTTCCATGTACCTTTGAGACACCATCATTGCCTCATGTCTGTGACGGATTGACTGAGCTGGCATTCATTCCTAATCTTTGCCCTTGCCTTGATCACCACCAGTAAAAGTAAAGCTGAGATAATTCTATTTGGAGGTGACCTTCCTTCAGCTTTCATGTGTGAAAGGACCTAATTAACACAAAACTATTTAATTCAACAGTTGGACCTGGATGGTTTCAATTCTCATAGGGTGGGTGTGGGAGGGACACCCTCCGATGCCTCAGTTGGTGTGAGCACTGCTTACTTTGACACTGAGCCATATAAACTAGGTTCACTGACCTGAAACATTGAGCAGGATTTTGCCTTTTGTGTCAGGACCCCGTCATCGAGGTCGAATGAGGTCACAACATTGCATTGTGTGGGAAAGAGTCACCTGGCAATGATTATCCCCGAGTTGGCCAATTAGCGGCTGGTGGGTGGACAGGCCATCAGTTAAGGACTGCGGGAAGCTCTCAACTTTGGAGGGCCAATAGGAGGCCTTACAGGATGGACGTGTTCATATTATGTTAATTGTATTGTCAAGATTACGGATAAACAGGTGGAAGGTATTGATTAAGTAACTTGAGCACATATAAAGGGGGACTTCCGCGACTATGATCAGGCCGTGGTGTCCTGGAGAAGGAGCATGCTGTGTCTACTGGTACACAAGAGGCTTTCCATGATCAGTGGACACCGCAGGGGCTGGTGTGCATCATCATCCTCGCAAATGACACTTTGATTTAGTTAGGTAAGTTGCCTTTGGAGTTGGTTTCTGTTACAGTGCCCTTTTAAAAGTCTATTACTTTAATTTTGATATGTTAATTTGTTAATTTATGCATTTGTTTTAAATTTGATCCCAAAAGAGTATAAATGGGGACTTCCTTGGCTACGTTCGTGGCCTGGTGTCCCTGGAGAGGGAGCACGTGGTGTCCACTGGTATGCTTGAAGCTGTCCATGGCTGGTGGGCACGGTGAAGGATGGATTGCATCATCAGCCCTGGGAATGATATTTTATTTTAATTAGATAAGTTTCCTTTTGTAAGATTTATTTTTGTTACAGTGCCCCTTTTAAGGGACTGTCACTCCCATTAATTTATTCTTTAAAAGAGTATAAAGGGGGACTCCTGTGGCTATGTTCACAGCTGGATGTCCCTGGTGTCCACTGGCATGCCTGAGGCCTTCCACGATGGGTGGGCACTGGGGAGGGCACTGCAGGCGTTGGGGTGCATCATTAGCTCCCAGAATGACATTTTATTTTAATTTGAGAAGTTTCCTTTAAGATTTTATCTTTTGTTGCAGTGCCCCTTTAAGAGGCTACCACTTTCATTTAACTTGGTAATTGGTTAATTAGTCTGTTTCATGTTTGTCTAATCGAAAGAGTATAAAAAGGGATGGCCGGGATACTGAGTGACTTTGTAGATGTGAGGCAAAAATATGTAATGTTGCATTCTGTAAATAAGGGAACTATCAAGACAAGGATTTGAATTTACCATCTGGCTTGGGATTGAATTATCAGGAAGAAGCTGCAGTTGCAGGTATGAGAGAGAGAGAGAGAGAGGGCCTCCATTTTGAGGCATCCTCTCTGTACATTTTAAAACTTTTAATTGAAAAGAATGGCCTCAGTGACCGGGCCACCACTGTGGAGGAGGGGTAATGGCCAGGCAGGTGAGGAAGGCCTCAAAGCCTGCCCGGGGCATGGAGCCCCTTGATCTGCTACTGGGAGGCTGGCCCCAGGCAGCTGCCCTAGTCCTTGACATCTTGGGGCTCCCAGAGGGAGACTGGAAAAGTCCAGTGAGTCTCTGATGATAGGTGTTAATAGGCTAGTTGGTGTCCTTAATTGGCTACATACCACTTGCAGGAAGGCAGCCCTTTGGCTGCTAATCCCACATCTGGGAAAATGGCCTGGGGTGGGGGGTGGGACAATGCTGACAAACCGGCGCACTGGTCAGTGGTGTGAATTTTTGTACCCACCCACCTTCATACTCACACCAAAAATACTGTCCATTAACTCTGTTGCTCTCTCCACAGATGCTGCCTGATTGGCTGAACGTTTCCAGCAGCCTCTATTTGCATTTCATATTTCCCGCATCACCAGGCATTTATATGAGGAAAATCCTGGGTTATTGGATTAAGCATACCCACTGTGTGCTGGGTAGCTGTTCTTGCCCAGAGGGGCAACGGTTTAAAAGGGAGAGGAAGATTGGCAGGGGATCCCACATCTGGTCACAGGAAAATGATCCCTACCGGAAAGTCCAGACTTGGGAATAGGTGGTGAGGTCGGGCTCAGGCCAGGTAGTGAATCGACAGGGGTAACTGCTGGCCATTCCTGGTCAAGCAAATCCCTTTCCTTCAGGGGAGGGGTGGGGAAACTGGAAGGCATCAAGGTTAACTAAAATGTTCCAGATGTTTTTTAATATTTTGTTATTTACCTTTTGTAGCAGGGATGAGGAGCTGACTGATCTCCTAGTCTCACAAGTACACACTCGACAGCTGTTCCTTCACTATCAATATTTCAGTAGTAATAATGCAGCTCATGGATTAAAACCCTCAGACCTACTGAAAAGAAATCTCTTTACTAAGTAATGATGTATTCAGTGCGCTCTCGAAAAATTTAAAAGAAGTGAATTCAGAAGCACATATTTTTATTTATGTATCGTATATGTAAATGATTGAAGATGCGCTTGTTAAATTAATGTACCTGTCCTGTGGTTTAAATGCTACTGAGACATTTAGACCTGTGCCCTGTACAAGGTGGAATGGGCTTTTGAATCAGATTGTTGTGATTTCAAGCTGACCATGCACTGTCAATGCTGTGGGACTGCTACACTGTACGAGGCGCAGTCTTCCTGATTAAATGTTTAACCAAGGCCCCTTCTGCTGTCTCAAATGGATGTAACAGATCCCACTGCAGAGTTCAAAGAAGGATGGGCGAGGGAGGGGTGGGAGTTCTCCTTGGTGTTCCAGCCAGTATTTATGCTTCAACCAGCACCACTAAAATCAGACTATTTGGTCAGCATTGCATTGCTGCTTCTTTGGGATCTTTTGCTGTGTGCAACTTAGCTGCGATTTTTCCTATACAAGAACAGTGACTGCACTTCAACAAAGTATTTCTTTGGCTGCAAAATGCTTTTGGACATTGAGGTTGTGAAAGGTGCTATATGAATTCAAGACTTTCTTTCCTTCTGAAGACAGGACTGTGCTCAGCTGTTTTGTGCTCCCCTCCCCCTTGACCCTCCCATCCCCTAGCCACACAGCCCGCCACAGCCATAAACCCTCACGGCCAAGTCTCTCAGATAGGGAATAGCCCCATTAGGAGAGGTGTCACCGGACAGCCCGTGGTTATGGAAATCTGCTTCAGTGCGACTCATCATGCACAGGAGAGCATCGGAGATTAAAAACTGAAGAAGGGGTGGGATGCCTGATAAAAGAGAGACAGTGGATGGGGGTGGGGGAGAAAGAATTCACAAGAATTGATGGAAAGGGAACAAAATTCTGCAGCCAGAGGGTTAATTCAATATGAATTAAGCATTGGGAAAGTTGGATGTGGATAGGTCAGTTGCTCAGGGTAACATCTCTCCTGAGACAGAGGTACACGTTGCTCATTAATTGGTGAGCATATGCTGGATGAGCTGATGCGTTCATTATACCTCCCAAGTCTTGCAGGCCTGTCAGTGATTCAAAATGAGAAGCAGTTTTATTGGATCAAAACTGATAGCGTTTTGAAACAAAGCCAGTCGTTGTCATCTCCCAATCTTCTTTACGTTTAGAAATCATGACTCATCGGAAGGGAGAGAAATGGATATAATTTAGTTGCGGCCTTTGGCTAATAGTACATAACCCAGCAAAGCACGAGTGCTTTCTGATTACCATCTGATCCTCCAAGTTCAAATACAGTTTTATTCTCTGTCTGCCACTGATCCATTTTAATTTTTCCCTTGATGTATAGACAATGACAGTGTCTCGTCCAGTCTTCACCAGCCAGGCACCAGGTGTCTTTCACACACAACAAAATGGTGTGGCTGTGGTGAAGAAGCCACGACTCATGCCATGTTAAACTGAAATGCGTAGTAAACATGTTCCCCTCATTCCTCAGACCTCAATCCATTGTTACTGAAATGCCGTGGGACCAGGCGATGTTGCAATGCAAAAAAACAGCCCATTCCAGCAGATTTATTTCACAGAGTACTCTCCTTTTGGAGTAACAGATAAAAGAATCTGTTTAAACAGATGATACTGTTATAAAACGTTAAGTTGGGAGACAGCTATTGCACAATTAACTCCTTTCCCTGCCCTTTGGAACATTCATCCATCATTCCGCCAGGCTGGAAAACCTCATTAAGTTTGGATGCCCCCCCAGTTGCATCTTGGCTGAAGTAGCCTACAGACCAGGACCACCTTCATTCCATAGCCCACACTGGCTCAGCTTGTCTGCAGCTAGGTAATAGTAAGAAAAGCTCAGCAGTCAAGGTTAGCATATAGGAAAACTATCCTAATTCTTACTCTGATTGCCACCCAGTGATCTCTGGATGTGTGTGAGCGAACACTGGATGAAGACAGGGTGATACCTCACCAAGATGCCCCTTCTGGTCTAATGGACTGTTAGACGAATTTAACTGCCCGAATCTTTACAATTTTAGCCAATGTTGCTTTGCTTATTAATCCTTGTAGGCATCAGCCTTGACCAAGTGGGTAGAACTTGTGCCTCCGAGTCTGAACATCTGGAGTCCCACTCAAGAGACTTGAGCTTAAAATTAAAACGGGCACTCCGGTGTGGTACTGAGGGAGCGCTGCACTCTCAAAACTTAAAGCGAGGCCCAGTCTGGTGTCTCAGGCAGATGTAAAAGATTCCATGGCACTATTTTGAAGAAGAGAAGGAGAGTTCCCCTTGTTGTTCTGGCTAATAGTTACCATAAATAAAAAACAGATTAACTGGTCATTACCTCATTACTGTGTGTGAGTTGGCTGCCAAGTTTCCTACATTACAACAGTGACTGCCCTTCAAGAGGGCTTAGTGACTGTAAAGAACTTTGGGGTGTCTGGTGTAAATGCAAGTATTTTTTGGATTACACCCTTCAGCTATAAAAGGCTTTGCCGCGTTAAAGATACCGTGTATGTGCAAACCGTTGCCAGGGCTGCATGTGCAGAATGACCACGTGGGCAAATAGCGGAAGGGCCTCTGGTGCCGATGGGACTGCATTTCAGCAGGTACCAGCATTTTCAGTCGGGGGAAGAAAAACATTCAATTTTGCTTTAAAGAGATAGGAGTGGACTTCAAGGTAACAGAGTCAAACTGACAGATGAGCTCTCTCTTTTAAAAAAAAATCGATACAAAAAAGCAAAATACTGGAAAAACGCACAGTAGGTCAAGCGGCGTCTGTGGAGAGACAAAGAAGAGTCAACAATTCAGGCTGATGATCTTTTATCAGAACCAGTTCTGATCCGTTTGAAAACTTGCTGGGAGAGGTTGCTTTTTGGAACTCTGCGCGCTTTTAAAAAAAAGCACTGCTATTACCACCATAAATATCATTTGCGAATAACACTTCGATTCAGTGACAAATGCCTCGTTACTGTTGTGCTGCTTTCCATTTGAATCTAATCTGCTCTTGGTGATGGTTGCTATGGGTTATGTGCTTCGCTGTCACAGCTCCAGGTTGGTGAGTCACAAGCTGTGAAGTTGGATGTGAGCTGTGCTTGTGTCCTCCAGTCCAAGGTCATTTCGCTTTCAGCTTGTCCTCATGTATCAAGGAGTGAGAGGTAGACAGATGCACAGGGTGTGAAGAGGGCTGTAGAAGTACACTTGCAAGCATTTGGAATTATTGCCATACATTGGAATTAAGAACGTGTCAACAACATGAAAGACAGAGACCATTTTGCCTACTGCTTCAAGGCGATTAATGCCTTTTGATGGTTTCCAACTGAGACTGAAGAAAGCCAAATCTCCATGGTCACCAAGGAGAGAAATAAAATTACAGATCAAAAGAAAAATAAATCACCAATTTTAATACTGACTATTCAAATCAGTATTCCCAGCTTAGTGTTTATGTTACTAGGCTAGTAATCCAGATGAATAAATGAGTTCCAACCCAAATGTGGCAGCTGGGGAATGTAACCTCAGTTAATTAAATAAATTTGGCATTAAAAAAGCTACTATCAGTGACGGTGATCAGGAAACTACCGGATTGTCATAAAAAAATCCCACCTGGCTCACTAATGTCCTCTGGAAATCTGCCATCCTTACCCAGTCTGGCCTATATGTGACTCCAGACTCTCAACGTGGTTGTCTCTAATATTCAGTCCTACCCCAGAAGATGGCTCACCACCAGCTTCTCAAGGGCAATTAAGGATGGGCAATAAATGTTGGCCTTGCCAGCGACACTCACATCCTTTAAATGAATCAATAAATAAAAAAACACATTATATTTAAATGGACGAATGTTATGGTCTCCAGAGATTGATAACTTTTGAAGTGATTTGAACTTCCAGTTATTAGCTGAAAGAAAAAAGCAAGATTTTACGTTTTAAAACTTTTACTGTAACAATCTACTAAAAAGTACCATGAACTAAACATTATTTTCTTTTAGTAGGCAACTTATAATTTTATACTTATCACCCATTGCGCTCTCCATGGGATCACAGTTCTTTTAGCAAACAGTCCACTATTGCTTTCAGCTTCGAATGGGTTTCCAGATCCCTGACTCGCCAAGTTGTAACTTTGAGTGACCATCTCCAGGCACTTTCCTCAATTTGTGGGGTGTTCTTTAAATCCACCACCATGAGTAAAGCCTGTTCCAATGATTCCTCTCCCTGGGCTATGTCAGGACAAATCTTGTGGAATCCTTAAAAGGTTGCAGGACTTGTTTCTTCAACTGGAGACCTCCCTTCCACATCTGGCTGTGGTAGCTCACAAAGCCAAACAGTCTCTTTTCTCTGCTGACCACACAGAACCTCTACTGTTAGTCTGTGATAATCATTGGTTTGTTGGGAAGCCTGTAACCTGATATCAATAATGCCTTCCTCTGCCCTCTTCCCCAGATGTGAAACACATCAACATTGCATTCAGGTAGAACTATTAATTAGCTATCTTTGATCTGAACTTTCTTTCATCTTAGAAGTAAACCCTGCTACCTTCAATAACTTACTGGAACTTTGGGAGACTCAGAGTCTACTGATTGTAAACTCAGAGGCTACTACTGTTATCTCCAAAAGTAAATACCCTCCACCTTCTCAGCTCCTTTGATCCCCAATACATTACTACAGCAACAACAATAGCTTCCATTTATAGGGCACCTTTAACAAAGTAAATTAAACTTTGCAGTTGGATTTTCTACCCTCCATGGCTGTTGTTAATTTTTCTCTCACTGCCAAGTTGATATTTTAGGGACTAGCCAAGAGTTGTGGTGAAGCGCTAATTTACCATGTGATTTAAACTGGAGTGATATCGGTTTTAATCTCACAGCACACCTAACATAAAGGGAATTCCCTGTACCCGTAACACAGCCGGCACAGTGACTCTTCCTTCTCTTTCCTTCTCCAATCCGTGTGTCTGGGCCTCCTTCCATTTCTTCCAGGGGGCCTGACTAAAGTGGAACTTGACACTTTTCCCTCTTTCTTGCCACCAGCAAAAGAAGGCAAAAGGGAAGCCAATAGGAGGAAACTTCCATGCAGTAAATGAATGGAGCCTTTGAAGACGGAACTCCAGGTCCCCGAGTGCTATCTTATCTTTCTTTAGCTGCACTGAAGTGCCTTGCCTGCCCTTGGCAACGGCTCAGTGGCATTACTGGTACCAGGAACACAGTGTGGAAGGAATTGTACACACTGACCTCATCTAATCACTCCATGACACAGAGTATTTTAGATAGTTGTCCTCAGGCAAGGTTAGCTGGGCCTTGTTGAACTATTAGTATGTAACATGCTATATATTACACATTAGTAACGTGATGCCATTAATATTTTATTTTACTAAAAACAGAGAATTCTTGAAAACAATCGGGCCTCTTTAAGTTGGCTTGTCTCCCAGTGTATTGATTCCCAGTTCTGCTTGTGCTAATACAGGTGTAATAAGAGACAGTACGCCAGCCATTCATTGAGCTAGGAATTACTGGCTCTGAATCCACCAACCATATTACTCAGCCCTTTCTTTTTGAATATATAATCGATTTTCTGAAATCGAAACAGAAGAATCTGGGAAACAGGGATAAGTCAATCGACTTCTAAAAGGCCATTTCATAACTCAACTCTTTCAATATACCGTGCAGCTGTTTTGCAGCAATGATCGCTGAGGTGTAAAGTTAAAGTGACATTGGAAAACTCTCAATTGTTTGTACCTGACCTTCCCCACATGGTAAGTACTTAATTCTCCATTGTCTTTTTTGAAATGAAAGCTACAAGTAGAGGGTAGGAACTTCCCCACAGTGGGCAGAATCTTGCCCTCAGATGGCGGACGGGCCCCACCGGCTTGGCGGTGGACGGGCAGCTGACCCCCACCACCTAAATGGGGCCCGCTGCCATTTTGAGTGGGCGGGCCAATTAAGGCCTGCTCGACGGGAAGTGCTATGCGCTTCCTGTGCTGGGGCGGGGTGGGGGGGGGCGGTCGGGGGAGGGAATCCCCACCTGTCAAAGTGTGATCTCTCGCGCATGCGGGTGAAAGAGCGCACTGCTCCCTGAGGCAAAGTGCTGTCTCAGGGAGACTCGTGAGAGGTCAGTAAAATCTAAAAATAGAAAAATATTAAAATTAACATGTCCCCCTCATGTGACGATATCACACCAGATGGGACATGTTAATAGTAAATGCTTAAAATTTATTACATTTTTACAAAACGGACATGAAACTTCATCCCCGCCAGTGGATGAAGTTTCATCAATAATCCGGAGCCCTCTGGGGGTCCTGGCCTGCCCCCAGCCTTAAGGTTGGACGGGCAGGTCTTTAATTATCTTAACTAGCCTGTCAATGGCCTTAATCGGCCATTGACAGGTCGGCGGGCGGGCATCTGATTTCGCTGTCCGCTCGCCTTCCTGAAGATTTAAAGGGACCGGGATGACACCGGGGGTTCCTCCCGACATCATCCCGCGTCATTTTCCCCTCGGCGAGCGGGCCCCGCCCCCAAATCGCCCAGGGGAAAATCCTGGCCAGTGAGGGAAGCACCAAGTAGCACAAACCAACCTATGACATTCAGCTGAGGATTGGCTAAGGTCTCATAATAGACCACTTAGCTGCTCCCTTGCCCGGTTAATGACAGATGAAACTTAACCAGAAGAAAATAACCCAGGAGGGGATTGGGTGTCTTCAAAACCAAGGGCGGAATTTTACCCTGGCGGGATTTTATGGTCCTGCCGAAGTCAGCGGACTATTGAACGGATCGCTGCATTTTACAACCCCGCCCCTGCCTGTAACATTCCTCCCCAAATGTTCACAAATTCTAGTCCCTTGTGCTGCCCGCCACTCAGACATACTTTGCCGTGAATTTTTGACCATAACTAGGTGTGAAGTGGTCAGAGGGCAACAGAAACAATAGGCAGAGAACAGCTGTACTGTTTCAGTTGGAAACTTTGAATGCGGTACCCAAACTGGGACAATTTATACTACGAGACGTGCTCGTAGGGAACCAAGCAGCAGAAAAACCTTTAATGTCAGCTCCCCTGTGGTGAGAAGCAGTAACATTATAAATTGGATTTCTCCCACATGGCTTGGGAGACAGGGCAAAGATGTCTGCTCAGGGATAAACTATTGAAATGTGGCTGTGTTTTCCCCTTGGAAGTGCAGCTGAGTCGCCCATCAATAACTCTCCCTTTGAAGCTTAAGCGTCATGGGGTGGGGGGTGGGGGGGGGGGGGTTAAATTATGCTGAAAACACTTGCTAGTGGAGCCTTGCTCATTCAGGATTCTGTGACAGAACCGTGTTACCATTTATTAAGAACAGTGTCTGCCGAAATAGGACTGGCTGAGTTAATGAGGGCAGAGATTTAAATGGAGTACTGAGGCAGAGCTATGGTGAAAGAACAGGGATGGAATCGTCCCAGTTTTGCACTAAGTGCGGTAGCGGGCGGGTAAAGCGATGTTTTACCCGCCGGCCGCGATGATGGGTTTTCACGCTGTAGCATTCCAAACTCACCATATTATTTATGAACTCCCGGGAAGACTCGGCGTTTCGATGGCGGACGGGATCTCGTTCAGCCGCCCGCCATCACCCTCGCCGCTTCATCACGCCGGGCGCCATATTTAAAGTCCAGCCGCCCGCGCACATCTCAGTGCTTCCAGCCCACGCCTGCCGCAGGGAAGATGTCCAAGAAAGGCAAAAAGACTGCAGCCCCCAGGTTCAGCGACGCGACCCTCGAGCACCTTTTGGACGCCCTGGAGACCCGCCGGGATGTCCTCCACCTCCACCCTGGCCGCGAGATGGGCAGCAGTGTTACCAACCAGGTTTGGGAGTCGGTGGCTGCGGTGGTCAGCGCCAACACCTTTCAAAAGAGGACAGCCACCTAGTGCCACAAGAGGATGAATGATCTCCTCCATTCTGCCAGGGTAAGTCACTCTTCTCATCACTCTCAACTCACATACTCTCAAACCCAGCTCATATCCACAGGGCCCTTACTCATTCATTCTCTCACACTCACTGTCATTGTCCTCATCCCGTCCATAGGACCACCCACCACCCACACAGGCCAGCATTCTTATCATCTGGCCTGGCAGGCATCCTGCTTACACTTTCTCCATCTCTATTCATGCAGGACAGCTGGCACACAGCAAGAGAGAGAGGCCACAAACGGGTGGCAGGATGCCTGAAATCAAGGTCCTCATGGACTTTGAAAACAGAGCTATCCGGCGAGGATCTGGACCAGTCCTATCCTAACGGTGATGTCGGCGCTGCTCTACCAAGTGAGGATCCAACATCCATCAGACAACCATGCTGTGAGTGATGTGTCCTCTTTCACAGGCCACTGCCTTGCACTGATTATCTCCCCTTGCTTTCGCAGGCACATCTGGGAAACAGCTGACAGAGTCCATGACCCAGGGCCTCCAATCAAGCTCCGAAGAAACCTCTGAAGAGGAATCTGGAGGCACACTCCCTGAAGTCCCATCACAGCGCTCACCCACACCCTCCACCAGCGCAGAGACGCACACCTCAGTATGACGTAGCTTTAGAATAGTCTCAGGATCACAATCTAGTAAGCAGGTTGCACCGTCTGGTCCACAGCGGGTGATGGCAGGGACTTCCCAGGTGTCCGACACTTGGATGGCTGCTGGAGGCCAGAATGTTGCTGAGTCCAAGTCAGATGACGAGCCTCTGGACTCGGTCATGTCATAGTTGCTGGAGCTGCAAAGGCAAGCTTGGGAACATCAGGAAGGGATGTCCACTGCACACTTCAGATTGTAAGGCACAATGGAGATGTCCGTCCGCCTTCACTCTAAGATGATAGCGCTGGCATGCCAACGCAACGAGGTCAACACTGGTATGACGGCGGCCGACATGAGAACTTGGTCCAGGACAGTGGTCCTGCACTGCTGTGCGGACTCAACTCTATCGCTAATGCCATATTTGGCTTCCAACACTGTATGCGAGAGGGGTGCGGGACAGCTTGATCTCGCTTCAGCTATACCTTCTCCTCAAGGAGTCAGCCCAGGGCTGTTGGGCACCCATAGGGAGGAGGATCAGCAGGTGCACACTTCGGGCTCATCCATCCAGGTAAATTCAGGACTATCCGGCCCATCCAAATCCCTTCTTCCTGTGACCTCAGCAGCTCCAGCTCCACAGGCCAAGGAGGTGTCACTGCCACACAGCAGGACCCTGAAAGCAGGCCGGGGCTCTCCAAGTCTCAGCCCTCCAGAGAACGCCCGCCAAGGTCATCACAGACAGGGTGTAGCAGTCAGCAGGCTGTCTCCACCTCTGCTGTGGATGTCCAGGGAACACCAAGACATAGTGGCAGGGTTAAGAGAGTTAAGGAGAATTAGTTGCACAGCCTGGATACGGGTGTCAATAACATGTACATACTGTTCACTATTGTCAATAAACTCCCAAGCATGTCTCCCTGCCCATGGCTCCTTGTTCTGATGAGCAGTGTTCTTGTCACTCAGATGTGAAACCTTTCTGCACAAGATAAAGGCAGGTGTCTCAGTCCAGCGCCTCTTCCCTGTGCTCAGTGCAGCCTTCAGACCAAAGTGATGGTCCAGCCTCAGGACCACAGGCTCCACAAGTGGCCTCTGTGGGATATCACAAGCCTCCACCCACAGAGTTCTCTCATTCTCTCTGTCTGTTCTCAGGACATTTAAAGTGGGACACCCCCCCCACAGTAGCTGTGAACAGTAACACTGTGCTCCTGAAGGGCTCAAGTGCTGAAGATGGACAAAGAATCAGATGCTTCTAAAGGTTCACGGTTGCATCTCTATGCTATGACCCTGACCACCAAGGACATGTGAGCTGCCCTCGGGCCAGACAGGAGTCAGACATTCTCAGAGGCTTTGTGAAAATTTATGGGGTGTCCTCAGTGTGTGTCGTCATCATCCTCATGCAATCAAGTGACTATTCGGGCCTCCACTGCATCTCCATGACAGGAGGATTCTCACAGAGGGTATTGGCGCTGCCATAAGCCAGACTGGAGTCAAACATTCACAGATGTGATGTGAGGGTCCATGAGGTCACCTCACTGCATGTTGTCATTATCCTCCACAAATCTAGCAAATAAGGGCCTCCCGAGGGCACCAACCTCATCTGGCCAGTGCGAGAGCCTCATCCCCATCATCGTCATCTTTGAGGACCCCCTCACCCTCATCCCCTCATCGGAGGAGACCTCCAACTCCTCCACCTCCTCCTCAGCCAGCTCCCCTCCCTGTTGCAGTGCCAGGTTGTAAAGGGAACAGCAGACAATGATGATGCATGACACCCTCTGTGGACTGTATTGCAGGGCTCCACCAGACCGGTCCAGGCACCGGAACCTCATCTTCAACATCCCGATGACCTGCTCCACCAAGTTGTGAGCTGCAGCATGAGCCTCATTATAGTGTCGCTCTGCTGCAGTCTGAGGCTGCTGCACGGGTGTCATCAGCCACAGACTCTGTGGGTGGCCCTTGTCCCCGAGGAGCCAACCCTGCAGCCTCTGTGGACCCTGGAAGATTCCAGGGATCTGTGATCGACTCAGGATGTAGGCATCGTGCACACTCCGTGGAAACCGTGCGCACACCTGCAGGATGTGTTTCTGGTGGCTGCAGACCAGCTGCACGTTCAGCTGCCCTTGTCGTTGATGAAGTCCATTGTGTACAGCGATGGAGACCTGAGCACCACGAGTGCAGCCAATCACACCCTGCACCTGGGGGAAACCCGAGATCAGGGCGAATCCAAACTCTTTTGCATCCTGGCTGTCCCAGTCCCAGGCGAAATACACAAAGTTGTGTTCCCTCGCAAAGATGGCATCTGTGACCTCATGGATGCATTTGTGGGTGGAGGCTTGTGATATCCCACAGAGGCCACTTGTGGAACCCTGAAAGGAGCCACCTGTGTAGAAATTGAGCGACTTGGTCACTTTCACAGCCACTGGCAGTGGATGCCCTTCACATCCCAATGGCGCCAAATCCTGCAGTAGCTGGCAGATGTGACTGATCAGTTCCCTAGAAATGCGCAGTCTTCAGTGACACAGGTTCTCAGTCATCTTCAGGAATGAAAGGCAGTGTCTATAAACCCTGGGTGTCACTAGGCTCACTGTGGCTCTTGGGGTGTGTGTGCAGGAGCCTCAGCCGCCACTTCTTCCCGAGGTTGCTGCTCCTGCCTGTGCACAGCCAGGGCCCTCAGTCACTCTCTCCTCCTTCGTCTTTGCACTCTGTAGACCATCAGGCATGCAGCTGGTTCACCAGGCTCCGTGAGCCTGATGTTGTACTCCTGCAGGGTGAAAGAGAGACGCGTGGTTAGCATGGGTGTACTAAGAACCTATCCTGGTCAAGTGTGAAGGCTTCTCAATGCTTCCAGGAGAGTGCTGGCCCCCACTTGGATGGCCAGAGATGAGTGCGCTGCATGGCTGCCTGAAACTCCACCCACCTCCGCCCCACTCCACCTGACCGATTGGTGGCAACTTTGCCCATTGGACCGCATGCTGTGCTCTCAGTTCAGGCACGGGCATTCTCCTAACCCGCACTGCAAGGCTGCCCTGTTAGCCTGAACCATGGGGGAGACTGGTCCAAACCAGGGTGATTGGCATAGCAAGGGGCTGTGAGCACCTCCAGCAGTGACTGCACCACAGCCGGCAAGGAGATTGTACAATGTGCCCAGTCGTCCAGATGTCCTGCAGTCCACTAAAATGCTGATGAATTTGCAGTCTGTGCTGGGGTGGGGGGAGCGGGGGTGTGAAAAGCTTTGGAGCAATTGGTGCATTTTGATTCCTCTACATTACTTGAGTGGGCACATAAGCTAGAAGCCCGACTCCAACCATATCCAACCATATTCAGGCTGTGCCTGAACTGTCTGAATTGTAGAGGTTTCCCTAATGTGTGGCCATTTCCCTCGCCTACCCTTCCCATCGCTCCCCCGCCCCCCCACCATGAATGCTTGTACATTATATTGAATGGCAAGGCTGCCCTTGCCCCTCCTCTCCTCCCCCCCACCCCCGCCCCCCCCCCCACAAGTTGCCTCAAAGGCAGGGCTACCCTTTACATCCCGCCCTCAACGCTCCTCAAGCTTGAAGTCCAACCGTTGCTGTGCACTGACGTCCGAGTTCCCATCAAAGCGCAGCTTGCCAATTGCACGCCTTTTATGTGCTGTTGTGACACACGTCGGCAGGATGGACGATCCAGCGGGGGAGGGGCCGATTCCAGCGGGCTGGCCTGATAATGATATGCTGATGTACGGTAATGAGGTTCCCGACGTCCAATGGCACACCGTCGTGAAACCAGTCGCGCCATATTGTCCGTTCACGCCACTGAACACGCCCAACACCAGTGGGCACAGATAATCCCAGCCCAAGTTTTAATTTTAAGTGAGGTTCAGGTTTATGTCGTAAGCTGTTAGGAGTCACTATCAGGCATGCTTTGATTTTCTTGTGTACCGTAAAATCAAATACAGAGATTCACCATGTATAGATATTGGTAAAATGCACTCTGTCATGCATTTTATCCATAGTCAAGGCTTGAAAAACATTTTCTATTTATATAAAGGCTTTCATGACCTTAGGACACCCCAAATTGCTTCATGACCAATGCTCTTTCAAAAAATATACTGCATTCATAAAATTTGTTCAGGTACAATCGACAACAGTTCATATTTGACATGATATAAAGTGTAATACAGTTCAGTTTCTTTCAATTCAGTACCTGAGGTACCTCGCTACACTTAAAATTACAGTTCATAATTAAAATATATATTTAAATTCAAACTTTTTCTGGTGCATATAGGCTAAGGTGTTTTATATGGATGGCAGTCCCTTGGTGTCTCTGGGAGCAGGAGCAGCCAGACCTGCGAGAGACGTCTCTACTCAGGAAGCGGATAAATAGAGGGTGAGGCTTGGGGCCTTCCCTCACCTTCCGGGAGCGGAGACAGCTGGACCTGCGAGGGACACCTCTACTCGAACAGCGGATAAATAGAGGGCAAGGTTGGGGCCTCCCTCACCTTTTTGGAGTGGAGACAGTGAGGGACACCCCTACTCAGGCAGCTTGAAAATGTTTGAAAAAACATCTGGGGTGACATCACAGGAAAACTGTACGTTCATTAGTTGGTGAGAAGCTTCTATTAGGGAGTGCGTTTAAATAGCTTAAAACTAGAAAAACATATCATTTATAAAGAAGTAGCTTCTTGGATTTCAGTAAGGAAACTAGCAACAGGGAAGTAAAGTTAAATTATGGATCCCTCAACTCCCCCAGATGCTTGTCACATTGTGACCAGTCTCACTGAATTCCATCTTTCACACCGAGATTTCCAATCTCCACTCTCCAGGACCTCACCTTGAAACCTTCTCCCAAACCAATGTTTTCGCTTAGAAACCTTACACAAGCTTGCAAGAAGGTTCAAAGAGACAGCTGAGCATCTGTAACTCTATACTACGAGCATGTGAAG